>NC_136269.1:55760694-56265694 GCF_964187855.1 Myxine glutinosa | reverse complement strand
AATGGTAGTCGTAATGGTAGTAGTAATGGTAGTATTGGTGATGGTGGTAGTGGTTATGGTGGTAGTAATGGTAGTTGTGATGGTAGTAGTGGTAGTGGTTATGGTGGTAGTAATGGTAGTAGTAGTAGTGGTGGTGGTCGTGGTTATGGTGGTAGTAATGGTAGTAGTGGTGATGGTCGCAGTAGTGGTAGTGGTTATGGTGGTAGTAATGGTAGTAGTAGTGGTGGTGGTAGTGGTTATGGTGGTAGTAATGGTAGTAGTGGTGATGGTCGCAGTAGTAGTAGTGGTTATGGTGGTAGTAATGGTAGTAGTGGTGATGGTCGCAGTAGTAGTAGTGGTAGTGGTTATGGTGGTAGTAATGGTAGTAGTAGTGGTGGTGGTCGTGGTTATGGTGGTAGTAATGGTAGTAGTGGTGATGGTCGCAGTAGTAGTGGTGGTGGTAGTGTGCTATTGCTGTCACGGCAGTATTTGTATATTTTTAGTAATACGTCCAAATCCCTGAATGAACCTCCTTCGTAGATTTTGGCTCCGGCCAGGTTCGTTCAAGTTGTTTTGGGTAATGGGAACAAAGAATGAAACATTGCAAATGGAGGGTTATGAGTTGAGTGAAAGACTTTAAACTAACTCGTGAAACGGAAACTTTGTATTAATCCGTGTGATAGTAGTAGTAGTAGTAGTAGTAGTAGTAGTAGTAGTAGTAGTAGTAGTAGTAGTGGTCGTTGTAGTAGTTGGTGGTGGTGGTGGTGGTGGTGGTGCTTGTTGTTTCCATGGCGATGGAGATCTGCTTTAGCTAGTGCTTTGTGTAAATGATTTATCTCACGGTGAGACGAATGTGTGAATGTCATGCTTGTCTCATTTCCATAAATGCATTGGCAGGAGAAGGTGTGGTGGCATGAGTAGTAGTAGTTGTAGTTGTAGCTGTTTGATGCCACTATTTGATATGCAGCGAAGTCTCGATCTTGGCAAAAGTCCCTGCTATGAAAATCCTCAAATCAGAATGAGTCTGTTTTTAACCCAATGCTTTCAATATTAACAAATTGATATCCAGTGTGCAGTATTTCAAAGTGACATCCTGTACATATCCGACTCTTGTTTTCCTTTGAACATTAGATTAAGGGGCACTTTGATGATTGCTCCTCGGGGTTCCAGAGTTAAATCCCCCTCCTATTGGAAAGTTTTACCTCTCAGGGTGTTAAGTTTTTCTTTGGAAGGACTTTTGTCCGCACGTCACCTCTGCGAATAATTTCACATTTCAAGCCAACTTTTGCATTCTCTTGAATAAATCAAAAAAATTTTTTTAACACAAATTATCTGTTGTGTTGTAATGCAATTCCACAGTTATCCCGAAATGACCCCAAAATTCCACCCCCCCCCCCCCCCCCCCCCCCCCACACACCTCGGAACCCCATTGACCGCCATGGCCGTGCTGGTGGCGGCGTTTGGACGTTGCAGCTGCTGGGACCTGCTTTGTAATGCTGTCACTGTGTGCTACATTAAAGTGCCTGTAGTGGTGAGATGCAATGTGCATTAACAATTGATGCTCGCTGCCTGCCATGCAGAAAATGATGAAAGGTCATTTCCAGTGAGCTATCACTCTCCAAACCTCCTCCTATACATACTTTTCGGATTTTTTTTTGCAGTTGTGCCATCTAAGGTTTGATCTTTTGTTATGTATTGTTATTGTTGATGTTATTGTTTCCCCCCCCCAGAAACTGGAAGGTAATGTTGTAACGACTGTGAGAATCCTGGTGCGTTGGCTTAACGGTCAAGGTGGCTGGCTTAAGATCCGTGGGTCGGGTCTTGAGTTCAAGCCCCCTGTCGTGCCGTTGAATTGACACCGGGTGGGTCGACTCAGCCTGCCATCTTTCCAAGGTTGGCAAAATGGCCAGCCAGGCAGCCGCAAGCTGCGTACGAATAAATAGAAAAGTAGGAGAATGCTTATTTATTTATTTATTTATTTATTTATTTATTTATTTGGCACGTGATTCGTTTGAAACTGGACTGGCAGGATTGCCGAGAGCTACACATATTCACCTCACCTCCATAAGCTGTCTAGCATGGGTTGGAGTCTCAGCCCAGCTATAAACTCATTCTGATGTTTCAAAGGACGGGGCGTTTCCTCAATGTGTGTGTTGACCGTCGGATGGGTGTTAAACTGGGCGTCCTGTTTGCCGGCATGAGTTGATAGATGTTAAAGATCCCACAATGTCCTTTATGAAGAGCAGGTGAGCTATCGCCGGCACAATGGCCAAATTCCGAATTTCTTCTCTAATTACTTAGTTGAGCGTTGAGCAGGCCTGGCCAGCTGGCTTGTGAAAGACTTCGGCCAAAAAAAAATACTCCCCCCAGCCAACCCTGCAAGAACCTGGGAATAGTTGTGGCCAATAAAGAAAGAAGAAGAAGATTCGTTTGAAACTCTTGAAATGGGTTAATATTTTGGGTTTTTCATTTTGCTGTTCATTTGAGTGCATGAAAAATATTGGTTTGCAAATGAATATTTTGTATTGGGCCAAAGGTGAGCAAACTAACGTATTGCAGGGCCGCATGTTTGGCTCTCAAAGCTCTAAAGGCTGTGAGAGCATCCTCATTCCACCCCCCCCCCCCCAATTTACCATGATTGCAAGTTTCAACTTAAATAGCACTGGGGAGAGCGCTCACCCCCACCAGGCTGAACAGTTCACGTTTTGTATCCCACCGATAGGGCGGATCTGGATCCGGACCTTAACCTAAATAAAATGGGCTTGTTCTTATCACCTAACCAACTCGTCCACTAACGTTTTGAGATATCGTGCTATATATCATTTTGGTCCCCATCTCTGAATGGTGAAGAATCGCATAAAAAATTATTTGATCCGGATCTAGGTTTGGATACTCACCAAAATCAAATCGGTTCTTCCTAGTCACACACCCAACCTGTTCACCAAGTTATGTCTGAATCCGTCCAAGACATTTGGAGATATCCTGCTCACAGACAAACAGAGGTGAAAACGTAATCTCCGTCCACCTTCATTGGAGGTAATGACCCTCTTAATTAAAAGACCTATATGTTATATATATTACATTACATTAACATTGAGGATTGAACAACATCAAAACGAAAGAAAAAGCATTTGAAGTCATAAAGTTCGAGCTTTAATGTGACTTGTGGTGACCACATTTATCTCCGCCACCTTAGGTGGCTGGTGGTGGAGGGAGGTGGGTGTGATGTTTTCACCTCTGTCTGTGAGCACGATGTCTCGACAAGTTATGGACAGATTCGGACTAAAGGTGGTGGACACGTTGGGTGTTTGACAAGGGTGAACTGATTCGATTTTGGTGAAGATCCAGATCCAATAATTTTTTTCATTTCAAAATTGATTCTTCATCATCAAGATATGGAGCCGAAAACTATATATAGCACGATATTTCAGAAAGTTGTTCACGGATTATGAAACACCTTTAGTGGGGCGGCTTAGCCCAAATATTCAAAAGAATTGTGCATTTTGTGAAACAAGCACCAAATTTGGCACAAATGTACATTAATATGTTGCGAACATTTTCAGATATTGGGCCACTTGAAATTCCGTAATTTTTTTTTTCAAATTTTTTCAAATTTCGTAATTTCAAATTTTTCGGGTGACACCGTCACAATTTCGGTCTTCGAGGCCGGCCGATAGGCAAAGTGTGACCGGAAGGGACGAGGTTCTCCTGACCACGTGGCCCTCGATCTGGGAAGCGAGAGGCGTTCCATTAGTGGACGCGCCCCTCACGCCCGACTTTTGGGCGGCCCCGGCAGGCCGTTTGTTTTGACGTTCCGTGACAGGCCCCGCACCCCCACCTCCGGGCCGACCGGAAGCTTGTGCTGAGTACATCATACCTGAACAACTCAGTGAGGCAGAACACAGCAGTGCACACCAGGGTGACCCCTTCAGTGCATAAACCAATTAACCTGTCCACTGCAGGGCATATAGAAATGAAGTTATTTTCTGCATATAATAATAATATAAGTTCAGTTCTATATAACAATTTCTGTTATCACCACTACCACTACAACTACCACTACTACAAGCTTTGTCTGGAATTTTGTGGACTAACAGACAAACAGACATACAGACAAGCTGGGATCAAAACATTACCTCCTTCCACCATTGAGTGTAGAGGTAAACATCATGGAAATTATATCATGCCCTAGATTTAATTCATGCTTACCCGTGTATTTGCTTCACTGGTTCACAAGGTCTTTTGCATACATGTAATTCAGACTCTCGTCTTCATTGCTGACCACACAATGTTCGCAACATATTAATGTACATTTGTGCCAAATTTGGTGCTTGTATCACAAAATGCACAATTCTTTTGAATATTTGGGCTAAGCCGCCCCACTATATCGGCCGGCCTCGAAGACCGAAATTGTGACGGTGTCACCCGAAAAATTTGAAATTACGAAATTTGAAAAAATTTGAAAAAAGAAATTACGGAATTTCAAGTGGCCCAATATCTGAAAATGTTCGCAACATATTAATGTACATTTGTGCCAAATTTGGTGCTTGTATCACGAAATGCACAACAGGTTTGCTATGCTGCTACACTACTTGGCGGATTAATTGGTTAGATGACAAGAACAAGCCGATTCGATATTGGTTCAGGTCCGGATCCATATGCAGCCTATCGGTGGGATACAAAACGTAAACTGTTCAGCCTGGTGGATGTATGCGCTCTCCTGAGTGCCCGTTCTCGTTTGTTTGAATGATTTATAGTTACCATACACAGTTGGGTGGTCCAGAATAATATGAGAAAAAAATTGTAACAACTTTTTAATGTTCTCACCATCCATAATTGTTCCTTTGGTCATAAAAATACTGTATGTGAAGTTTTAGGGATATATTTTAATATTTAGAGGTAGCTCAACTAACCTGAAATTTCAGTATATATAGTCTATACACTATACAGGTGGAATTGGTATATAACGCAATACACAAATTACACATACAGTACATACAAATTCTAAACACATCTACCAGCTGGTTATTCAGTCTTTTCCAGTTAGGGTCTTCTTGTTGCTGTCAGGGAATGTTTTTTCTGTGTTCCTGCACAAATTGCAGCAGGAACTGAAGTTGATCTTCATCATGTGTCAGCAGTCCACTGAACTCCTGAATTAGTGCAACTCCTCGTTCCGCATGGTCATTTACCACTTTCATGGCCTTCACAGTCTCACACGCTGCTTTAAAATCCTCTCGGTCTTCCCAAGTCTCTGGGTCTGCTTCCAGAAAACTGTCAGGAAGGTCCATCTTTTCAAAAAGCATACGGGATTTCTGTGTAACAAAGTCCTCCAAACCACTTTCCTGAATATTTCCCAGATCAACTTGGATGCATTTCGGAGGATCTTCTTGTCCTTCATTCTCCAGTGCGAGGATCATTTGTTGTTTCACTGCTGCAGGCACATTCTTGTCAAAGAATGCAAGACCAATCAGGTCCTCTGATAAGTACCACAGATGGCCTGCTAGTTTCATGGTTGCTGCCTTCGAAATTGCTTGGTTTACATCTTTGTACTGCACCAGAGATTTTAGAAGAAGCCGCAAGAGGAGCTGTCATCCATGCTCTGATGTAAATACGGATGGTGAAGATGGCAATGTCTCTCAGTCCTTTCTCCTTTCTGCTGTTTGCTGGTGAGTTTGAACTGACTTCTGAACATCCAAACCTTCAGGCTATAGATGACCTTTGACATCCAACGGGCATGGGTCCTGGGGCCATGAACCGGACTCCTTTTGCAGGAACTCCACCCACAAAGATTACACACAGTTCCAATAATTCCCGATAATCATCTCTTGGCTGGATTTCAGCAAGCTGACTCCCAACGAAAAGCCAGAACATCATCCTTGATATCAGAAAGGGATTCACTAACCAATTCATCTGTGGTTGCATTATCAAAGTTATCCTGATCCAGAAATTCCCAGCGAGCCTGGAATTGTTTGAAGATTAAGATCTCTGGTCCAGAGCAGGGCCCCATGCAGCTCACAAACACTGCTCCAATCACAATTTCAAGTATGTGGTGGCGACAAGCAAGAAATAGCAGTTCGGTGCCCAGTCCTTGTTCAATTAACACACATGCTCTGGCCAGCCTACCTGTGTTGGAACTTGTTGTGTCAAAACACAAAGCTCTCACAGCGTCCTCAATCCCCCAATCCTTCAAAGCATTTATAACGGCATCTGCTGTGCTTGTCCAGTTCCAGATGGCAATCTGCCAACAGTCAACAGTTGGGATATTCCAACGCCAGACACAAGTACTGGAAGGCGGCCGACTGGTTCTTTGCCAGTCAGGTCGGGGATCAGTTTTCCATCCCAGTGTACTGTTAGTGGCACACCCGCTTTGAATTCAGCCTTTAAATCTTGTGACTTCTTTGTTCGATGTTGTTGCCGGAGGCGGCGAATTGAGGACTGGCTCAATGCAAATTCCTCAATATCATGCCCAAGACTCTGGGCTGTTGCAGTCACCACCATCATTGCCTTTCTGTCTGACAATTTCGTTCTGTCCAAAGCAGCACTTGGTGATGGTGACACAATGGGCATCCTTTTGTGCTTTTTGCGAGGTGGAGTTTCTCCAGTGACTCGCTGATCTTCATCCTCAGTTGACTCATCTGCAGACTCAGAGCTGCTGCTAGAAGATACAATAAGAGTGGCATTGGATGTGCCTGCTTCTTGTGCTTGTTGTTCATGGTAGGCCCTCGTTTCATGCCGCTCCCTTGCTGCTGCTTTCCGCTTCTCCTTCTGATTGAGCCTGGCATCAAAACCAGCCATGGAACCTCGCCTCCCCTTCTCGCGTTGGGCAAGTAAGAACTCTTTATCTTCCTGTATAGTCATCATGTTCAGAGCATCTGCATGAGCAACATCAAACAGATTATCAAAAGCAAACAGTCAAGGCTTCTTCTTTTTCCAACTGAGTTTTCGACTTTCTATTCTTGTTCTTCTTGAGAAGTTGCCATTGTTAAAACACGTTTTCAACCTTGGATTGGCAATGATGTCTTTGTCTTGTAGGAAGGAATGTGTGCCATCTGTCAAAATTCTTGGATTTCATTGATCGTCAGAGCAGACGCCTCTCGTTTGGACTTCTTTAATGTCAGATGTTGGTACATAAAGAAACTCAGCACTTGCCGCAAGGAAGGTAGTTTTACACCAGCAATCACTTCATTTAACGATCCTATAAGGTACACCCTTTCTCTGAATTTTGTAGCCATTGTGAATGAATCTGGGGAAGATACAGTAAGAAAAAAAGGTAATTAGAGGGAGTTCTTACAAAATTGGGTGTTTATTTTAATGGGGGTAGCAAAATAAGCATGGGAGACCATGTCAGGGACTTGAAATATAAGGGGAAACTGAACATCTAAACAGTTGCAGTCACATTTTGGCAAAAAATGTCATTTTGTGAATGACAATAAAAAGAAAACATGTTACACATAATTGATAGAAGTGGGCCTATGCCCTATATAGCCCAATACAACAACAACAACAACATGCATTTTAAGGCCATTTTCCTTGCAAGAGCGGGGGTTAGCCTTGCGGTCCCCATGACAATCTTCTCCATTTTGCCCTATTTTCTGCATATCCCCTTGATAACCCCCTTGCCCGCATTTCTTCTTCGACCATCTTTAGCCAAGTCTTTCTCGGTCTCCCCCGTCCTCTACTTCCTCAAACATTCATTTCCATCACTCTTCTCAACCAGTCACTTTCATCCTTCCTCAACACATGACCAAACCATCTCAACCTGTCTCTCTTCACAGCATCCATCACAGGCTCTATTCCCATCATCTTTCGCAATTCATCATTTGGCTTCCTCTCTCTCAATGATACTCCACACATCCACCGAACCATTTGCATTTCCACCCTTTCCAGCTTTCGTTGCTGCTCTACGTTCATTACCCATGTCTCGCTCCCATAAATCATAACACTTCTCACACATGCAGCATACACCTTTCCCTTCAGCTTCAACGACACTCCCCTCCTCGTCAGCACGCCACTCAGTTCCCGAAACTTCTTCCATGCACATCTCACTCTAGCAACCGTTGCCGAGTCTGATCCACCTTCTGCATTCAGCATGTCTCCGAGGTAGCAAAATATTTTCACACCTTCCAGCTTCACGCCGTCTCCAAGATCCAACTCAACATTTCCTCCATCTGCAGCTCCGTCTGTGCACACCTTACACTTGAATGTAGCTGCCACACTGGTTAATGACCCTCTCAAACCACTACATTTTTGATGAACCCACTCAGCGCACATTGTACATTGAATTGAGTTCACTCCGACACCCTTCCTGCACATAGCACATGGCCACTTCCCAGTTCTTTCCACCTCACCACATGCTTTACCACTTGCCATCACCTTTGTTTTTCCGATATTCACCTTCAGACCTTTCGTCTCGATACATTCCTTCCACTTGTTCATCTTCTCCTTCAGTCCATCCATACTTTCTGCAATCAACACCAGATCATCTGCATACAACAACTCCCATGGTAAACCCTCCTTTACGTTCCGAGCCAGCACCTCCATCACAGCTACAAATAGTAGTGGACTTAGTACCGATCCCTGATGCACTCCCACCTTCACCTCAAACTCACCACTGTTCCCGTCCTTCGTCATTACAGCTGTGCGCGCTCTTTTGTACATTGCCATCATTACTCTGATCAACCATTCCTCCACTCCTAACTTCCTCAATGCCCATGTCACTACTTCACGTGGAACCCTATCGAATGCTTTCTCCAGATCAACAAACCCAAGAAACAACTTCCTCCTCTTCTCCATGTACTTCTCCTGCAACTGCCTCACAATAAAAAGCGCGTCTGTCGTTCCTCTTCCTGGCATAAATCCAAACTGCATTTCGTCAATCTTCACTTTCTTCCTTATCCTCCTCTCCAACACCCTTTCCAATACCTTCATTCCATGCTCCAATAACTTTATCGCTCGGTACGAGCCACAGTCCAGAGGGTCACCTTTCCCCTTGTATAGAGGGGCGAGGGTACTCGGTTCCCAATCCACTGGAATGCGGCCTTCTTTCACCACCAGATTGCAGATCTCTGTCATTCTCGTCACACCCCAATTTCCCGCTGCCTTCAACATATCTCCCACAACTCCCGTCGGCCCTCCCGCTTTTCTCCTCTTCATTGCTTTTATCGCTTCCTCAACTTCCTTCTCGGTTATCTTCTCTGCCGGTCCTAAAACTGGGTTACTCTCTATGTTGCCATCCCATTCATTCTCTGCATTCAACATTATTTCCATGTATCTCTTCCATCTTCCTTTAATTCCATCTGAGTCTACAACTATTTGTCCCACTTCATCCTTCAAGCAACTCACCCCCATCACATCACACCTCTCTTTCGCTATCTGCTTTGCAATCCTGAATACCGCTCTCTGACCCTCTTCCAAATCCAAGCGTTCTCCGAACATTTTCCTGCATACCTCCTGCGCCTTTGCTACCTCTTTCTTTGCAGCCTTCTTGGCTGCCTTATAACTTTTATGCTCTGCCTTTTCTGCCCCCGTACCCTTCGCCTTCTGCCACTCCTTGAACTTCTTCCTCTTCTCGTCGATCTTCTTTCCAACTTCATCACCCCACCACCATGTTTCCGAGTGCCTCGGTGGTCCTTTTGTCCATCCACATACCTCACCAACGGCTCCCAACAGACTATCTTTCATTGACATCCAACCACTTTCAAGCTCAACCACATCATGCTCCACCATACTCAGCCTCTCTTTTAATGCCTCCCTCACTGTCACCTCTTTCAACCTCCACACCTTCATTCTCGGTTGGTACTTCACCCGCCGAGCTCTCCTCACACCTTTCAACCTTATGTCGCAGACAACCAAGTGGTGCTGTGAAACAGCCTGCTCCCCCGGGATCACCTTTGTGTCCCGGAGGTGCCCCCTATCTCGCCTACGCACCATCAGGTAGTCAACGGTTGTCGTGTATGCACCGGAGGTGCCCCACCTGACATGTATGTAACAAGCTTATTATCTACTTTCTGGAACTGAGTATTACAAATCAACAAATCAGCTCCATCAGCAAACTCCAAAATCCTTTCACCTTCTCCATTTCTCACACCATATCCGTAACCCCCATGAACTCCCTCAAAACCGTCCATACTCCTTCCCACATGTCCATTTAGGTCTCCTCCTACCACAACAACTTCCTCATCTTTCACGTTTTCCATCAGCTTCGCTATTGCACACCAGAACTTGTCCTTCTCTTCATCGCTCCGACCAACCTGCGGAGCATATCCCGAGATGACGTTCACCAAGAGCTTTCCAATCATCAATTTCACCATCATCAACCTATCACTCACTCTCGTCACACTCACCACACTGTCTACAAACTCCTCAGAAAACAGGACACCAACACCATTCACGCCCTCCAGGCACCCTTGGCACACAAACTTGTATTTCTGTCCCTGCCTACCCTTCACCATTCTCACACCACTTCCCTTCCATCTCGTCTCCTGCACACAACATATGTCCACTCTTCTTCTGACCAATACTTCCACCACTTCTCCTGATCTCCCTGTCATTGTCCCTACATTCCATGTCCCAAACCTCAGAAACCGATCTCCACGTCGGGCATCAGACTTTTCGTCGTCATAAATGGAGTGATTTCCACCGTTGCTTCGATCGGGTTCCCCACCTTGAGTTTTGACGAGAGGGAGTGGGGTCCCCCACGGGGTACTTCGGGCTGTACCCTGCCCATATGTAGTTGTAATTGTCATGGTTCTCTTTTTGAGGCAATGTTTTTATGGCCGGATGCCCTTCCTGACGCCAACCCTTTTAGTCGCCTCTTACGACACGCAGGGATACGGTGTACCTATTCTAAACCGGGGTACACACCGGGCCCTATATAGCCCAATGTAGTATTGTAATGTTAGGCTAGGCATAGGATAGGCTAGGCTTTATTATTTAGGCCTAGACAATAGACATAATAAATTCTGCTAAGTGTTCCAAGTACTACTGATATTTAATATAGGCCTAATATTATATTTGATTATAAAACCTTCATAATTACATACATTACCTTCATAAGTATCTTGTATCCAAGGAAACCATCCCAAAAGTGTCAGGGATCTTGATCAGCAACAGACTTGTTCTAACTTGTCCTGGTCAGAGGTAGGTGATTTTCTGGAAGGCCGAAATGTTTAAAAAAAAAGTCAAAATTTGAAACCTTACCTCCACAGGGTACAATGCATACTGCATGGACCCCTCAAAACATATTGTTACAGACGTGGCTTAGATGTTATTTACCGAGCGGTTTGGTATGACCACGTCTGCACAAGTTACCCGATTATACCCGAACGTTGACTAATCGCGCTACGCTAGGTCAATGAAGGAAAAGACACACAGCTGGGATTAAAATGACACGACACCAGGGATACGGTTCTCAAGACCTCCGGAGGAGATTATATTAGGGCGGAAGGTCAGATTACAGGGACGAGAGGTACAGCATAGAAAGACAAGCACTTAGACACACTCTTATATTAACCCCAACAGACGACAGATAAACGGGACAAAAGGCTGACTCACACGGGGATTGATGGCTAGGAAAGGCAGGATCGATGGCTCCAGGTGCACCTGGGCTCAGGGACAGAATCGACTCGGTCCGGTCCAGAGATGCGGGAGGTCTCACAGCGCTCGAGGTGGCGTCTTGTCGTCTCAAGCTGGGGGCGCATCTGACCTCACATCCGGTGAGTCGCTTCGTATATCCGGCGGGGAGTGACACGCCCTTGGCTCGTTAGCTCCGCCTCGTGGAATCGGCACGTTGCTTCTCATTGGGTGCGTGCGGGGGGTTTACCAGGCTCCGCCCTTGACGAGGAGCTGACAGCCAGCCCCTTCGTGGTAACCCCGTGGAGCGCATGGTCATGGCGGCTAACCGAGCTGGTGGGAGGACGCACACTCCCCCCGCGCGCCGTGGTTGTAGTTGTTGTTGTAGCTGTAGTTGTTGTTGTTGTTGTTGTTTGGGGAAGAAGATGGAAGGAGGTATGGGAAAGGTCCTAAACTCACTACTGGTGCCATATAATCACATTCTGGTGCAACGAAGAGTCATAATTAATGGAAACGAGTCCTTAACTGACATAGACTAAGAATAACTAGCAAGATGTCCGAAAGTTGTCTACGTGTGATGCGGTGGACCTGGGCACGACATTTAATGGGGGAAAAAGGGGAAGGTCGGTTCTACAGAGTGTTATTTACCGGCAATGGGACTAGGGAATGGGGGATTGGGGATAGTTGGGGAGTATTGGGGAAATAGGGGAATATTTACAAGCGGATATGGAGGCCAAATTCCATATTCGCAACATTGCACCCTTCTCTACCCTCGGGGCGTCCCGACCCGATAAATTTTTACCTACTTTAGTGTGGCACGCAATGTAGTTCCCTCTACTATTAACTCTACCCTGAGTGCGACAGTTTTACAGATATTCACAAATGAGTAAATATGTCCCCCTGCGACGTTGCACCCTTCTCCTCACAGAAACACACCCACAGGATAACCGAATCCGGAAAGAATCCTCAAACTAAACATACAGCCGGTAGGGAGCATTATTTACACAAGACTACGCTGATATTTACACTACGATCCAGGACCTGTTTTTGGAGGAACACATGCAGATGTTATGCATAGAGAGAGCACGCATGCTAGCATCGATACACCAACCCACGAGTGCTCTGTGGCCTACGGCCTTTAATAATGTGCAGAGCACCCCTTCCAAGCATCAAGCACCACCCCATCACACAGTGAGCACCATCCGGTGCACCAATAAAGTGTCTATAAATCATTGTGTGGTGTCGCAGCCGGCCGATGTTCTGCCGCTGGTCTTGCCTTCGTGTGGTGCACTTGGTGTTCTTACTTCCTTAGAAAAATAAAGAAAGGCGCCAACCGCGTCCATTTCTTTATTGTGGCCGTCAGGGGGCCAACTGTTAGTGGTTCACCTTGTATGGCATAGGTGCCACGTTGACCCATAGGTCCATCCATGGGTGGTGCTTGGCCGCAAAAGAACTGCGGTCCATTGTGGGTGGCCACAAACATTGCGGTCCATATGGTGTATCGATCCAAGCAGCAAGCAGCGAAAGTGCAGGCCCACAACTGCGAAGCCAGCACCTCTCTCTCCTCTCTCTCTACCCCAAAGCCAGATCCTCGGAGGTGGGAGACAAAAGAAGCAGACAAGTGAGTAAGGTGGTAAGGGCGCAAAAGTGCACGCAATGCAAGGTAATGCACACTGGGGGCACATGGGAACCAGGTGAGACAGGTACGTTCCTACCGTACGCTCCCCCCCCCCCCCCACCAGGTAACCTACATGGCCCCTCCCTTACCCCTTACTGTATCCACAAAACACAACACTACCCATAAACATCTACTTTACAAATCAACAAACATCCCTACTGTCTTCCCCGTTCCTCCCATAAACCAAATTCGTCTTCTCTCCCTCCTAACCAATCAAATTTGCCATTTTCAACTTTCATCAAAATCTGCCATCTCCAACTGAACATCAAAATTTGCCATTACCAATTCATCATCAGTCCCTCCTAGGGAGGGAGAGATGGAATCACCCCAATGTCTCATCCACGTCGTGATGCGTCTCACAATCCACACAGCAATTTCATTTCCTGCAACAAAACAAAGAAAACACAGGTGTGGAGTCATCATCATCACCACAGGTAAGTGGCTGCGTATGGTGCGACAGGTTCATCAATCCTAACTATCTCCTAAATGACTTTAACAACTTTACACTACCCGGGGTCTTTCTCCGGCCAAACCATTGGCCCTCTTACACTATGGGTTCTAAAAACCAATTCCCATTGGCCAACTGTGGTGCTTTTCAATTTGGGGTCTCACTCCCCCCGATTCATCTCCCGGTGCCCTCGCACAATTTCTGGGCTGTGGCGTGTACCTCTCCCAGTGGGTCTACCCACCTGCACACCTCCACCACTGCGGTTGCCTCCGAGCTTACCTGCTCCTTACCCTAACCTAACTACCTGGGGAAGGCCCTCTGGCGCTCTCCCCACTCGGTGCCCTCTCTGGCACTGGGCTGCCCGATCCACACCCGGGATCCTCAGGCACCCACTCACAACTACCGGCTCCCAGAGCCCACCTGCGGCCTCACCTGGCCGACATCCTCACAGTGGTGGAGTGCCCAACCAACTACACACACTAACAGGCTACACGCCCAGCCATTTCCACAACACTAATGCACCCATTCACAACACCATTCTGCAACCGCACCACAGATGCCAATATCCAACCACAATTTACCTGTACCCTCTACCTAACACTTACACTACCCGCCCCGGGTACTCGTGAAAGGGGTCCACTCTTCCCCCATCCACACCTTCGCACCATGCACACCACTCCGTACCACTTACTCCAACTCTCTCCACACACCTGTACTTGCACACCTGTGCTCTCACACCTGGTGCCACCTGCACCCTTCTCTCCCCAAGCGCATTCGCGCTGATCCACAACACTCACTACTCACACACTGCTCCACACACCTGTCCAGTTGCACACCTGTGCAATCACACCTGTTCAATTCTCACACACACGGCATCATCTCAGCTAACTACTCCCCTCTGAAACTTGCGCTTCCCAGTCGTCCCTTTAAACTATTGCGCTCCCTCGTCATTATCATCCATACTAATCTACCTGCGTCCCCACTACAGGTATCAGTCACTAACTAAACTTAACGTCACCTAATGTCATCTTCTAGGGCCCTATCAATATAACCTAACCCACCCGGGCTAGTTTTCACTGCCATACACCCCATAAGCTATTGCTCCTTTGCCCCCACACATGGGAAGGGTGGCAGGGATGCCATCCCACCACATCGGGGGTCTCTCACTACCAATTTTGCACATCAAATTTCAACAAATTAAAAATTTGGCCAATCACTACCCATCATCTGCCAATCACTACTGCCAATCCTTTGCCAATCATCAAATTTTGTTTTTCTCTAATTTTGGGTCCAAAACACTAACCTCATCACCCAGTCTACTCACTAATGCCTCTCGGTGCGCCAATTCCTATCCAAAGCCCAGCTTCGTAAAGCCAAGCCATGAATGCGGGTTGTTCTGTGCCAGCGGCTGGATGCGTCCGGCACTCGGTGCAGGGACGGGGGCTCACCCGTGCCGAGATCCCACGCACCATCTCGGCACGGAGCCATCCAATGTCCCGCTCTCGACCTGCCGGCACGTCTCACCAAAAAGTGGTCGCCATGACGACCCTTTCTATCGGGCTGCCCGCTCCGCCTAGTGGAGCACGGACGCGGCCGTTCAAAGCGAGGCCCGGCACGCACCGAGGGCCCGATTCGGCTATAAGTCGTTCTAAACTCTACCCCGTCTAACGTCGATGCTTCACCTGGACGCTTACACCCCGCAGCCCGTTCCTTGCTCACACATCCAGCCGTGCCCATGCTCCTCGTACCTTTCCTTACACACCCAGGCACCCTCATTCCACTCACAGCCTTGGTCACACACCTGACCACCGAACACTTTGGCACACATTCGTTGGTAGCACACCTCACCAACACACCTCTTCGCGCCCCCTCCTCTGTCACCTCCTCTGTGACAATCACAGGTGTGCTCTCATTCGCACACCCAACCACGTGCCTCACCACCAACTCCAGCATGCATTCCCACTCACGCTCTACCATTCCAGGTGTGCATCCTTCCATCCCAGGTGTACATCCTCGCTCACCTGTCACAACCAACTCACTCTCCTTGTCACTCGTACTACTCTCACCACCATTCTTGACAGCGCACTCACCCTTACTCTTGACAGCGCACTCTTTCCTCATACACCTGTCCGTCACACACCTCTCTCGCGCACACTCTCCCGTTACACCCTCTGTAACACTCACCACAGGCATGCATTGTTCCTTGCCTTTGACAGCGCACTCTCTCCCCATGCACCTGTCCGTCACACACCTCTCTCGTGCACACTCTTGTGCACACTCTCCCTTCACACCCTCTGTAACACTCACCACACCACGCTTCCATGTGCTCCCTCGCACACGCGCTACGACCGACTCACTCTCGCCAGCACCCTCACTCCTTGGCACGCACTTTTTCCTCACACACCCCAGAGTCGGACTTTCTCGCACACCTCCTCTTTCGCACACCAGACCTGTCGCACACTTCACCAACGGCCTCTCACGAACACCCGGGTCTATCTCGACCCCCAAGCTTATCAAATCACCTGGCGCATCATACGCACGACCATATTGGTCACCACTTACACCGGGTCCTCTTCCTCTTCGCTTCTCCTCCATCACCTGCGAATCCCTCATCCGGTTAATGAGCACATCATCACGATCCAAACACAGACTTTGGACCAATTCTTTTATCTCCTCTTTTATCTCTTTGTTATCCCCTCTCCGTCGCTTCTTAATTTCGCTCATCCCTTCTTCCACTTCTTCTAGTTTCTGCTTCACCTCTTTTATTCCCCGGTACGTCTCCTCAAGCTCGTCCTCCAAGGCTACCTTGACCGTTTCCATGTGCGTCCTCACCTGCCGGTCCTTCGTCTCCATTACCTCTACCACTTCGTCCAACCTCGCTCTCAATCCCTCACGTACCATCTGACATTCCCTCTTCGTCGCTATCAAGTCGTCTTTTAGTTTCTTTTTGTGTCGCCTTTAACCCTCCGAGTACTGCAGTGTTCCTTTGAACCTGCTCCACTAACTTAGTTTGTCCCTCTGTCAGCTGCTCCACCTCCTCCGTCAGATCTTCTATTCCCCCTTGTAACTTAGCCGTATTATTCCTCACTTCTTTTTCTATACGCTTTTCGCCTCGCTTTACCTCCTCGCGTAGCCCCGAGACCTCCTCACTCACCCCTCGTCGTATTTCCTCCATCTGGTTCCCCATCTGTTCGATTTCCCGGGCGGATTGTTCCCCTATTTCCCGCAATTTGTCCTCCATCCTATTTTCTAACCCCATTAACCCATTTTTCACCCCCTCTAACTGATTCTCCTGGGCAGCCATTCTATTTTCCACCCCCGTTAACCCATGTTTCACCCCTTCTATCCCATTGTCTAACCCCTCAAATTTCTTGTCTAACTCCTTAAAATTATTGTCTAACCCCTCAACGGTACCCCTCGCTTCGTCCCTCATTACCCCCATTTGGTTTCCCATTACCCCCATTTCGTTTCCCATTACCCCCAATTGCTTATTCTGAGCCTCCATCCGGTTCCCCATTACCCCCAATTGCTCACTCTGAGCATCCATCCGGTTCCCCATTACCCCCATTTGGCCCTCCAATCGCTCACTATTCTGGGCCATAAGGGCCTTCATTTGCATAAAAAACAAGTTCAAATCCATTGGCATCTCCGGTTCGACTACCGCGACCATGGGCGTGGCTAAATTTGGCGCCGCTGTAATCACGTGCGCTAGAGCGCCATTTTGTGCACCTGAAATTCCCGCAACCACATTGCCATTTTCCTCCTCCCTTTCTTCCCCGAAGTCCTGGGTTACTTCTAACCCCTCTATCTCTCCCACCGGCATCCCGTCGCCTTGGACAGCCATGGCGCGATTTCAAAATTCGGGCTTCTCCTTTAAAACAAAACAAATTTCGGTATTTTATAATTTTGAGCGCGTGAAGCGCGCTCCGGGTCGATCTCACTCCCCGACACCAATTGTTGCAGATCGGGCTTAGATGTTATTTACCGAGCGGTTTGGTATGACCACGTCTGCACAAGTTACCCGATTATACCCGAACGTTGACTAATCGCGCTACGCTAGGTCAATGAAGGAAAAGACACACAGCTGGGATTAAAATGACACGACACCAGGGATACGGTTCTCAAGACCTCCGGAGGAGATTATATTAGGGCGGAAGGTCAGATTACAGGGACGAGAGGTACAGCATAGAAAGACAAGCACTTAGACACACTCTTATATTAACCCCAACAGACGACAGATAAACGGGACAAAAGGCTGACTCACACGGGGATTGATGGCTAGGAAAGGCAGGATCGATGGCTCCAGGTGCACCTGGGCTCAGGGACAGAATCGACTCGGTCCGGTCCAGAGATACGGGAGGTCTCACAGCGCTCGAGGTGGCGTCTTGTCGTCTCAAGCTGGGGGCGCATCTGACCTCACATCCGGTGAGTCGCTTCGTATATCCGGCGGGGAGTGACACGCCCTCGGCTCGTTAGCTCCGCCTCGTGGAATCGGCACGTTGCTTCTCATTGGGTGCGTGCGGGGGGTTTACCAGGCTCCGCCCTTGACGAGGAGCTGACAGCCAGCCCCTTCGTGGTAACCCCGTGGAGCGCATGGTCATGGCGGCTAACCGAGCTGGTGGGAGGACGCACACTCCCCCCGCGCGCCGTGGTTGTAGTTGTTGTTGTAGCTGTAGTTGTTGTTGTTGTTGTTGTTTGGGGAAGAAGATGGAAGGAGGTATGGGAAAGGTCCTAAACTCACTACTGGTGCCATATAATCACATTCTGGTGCAACGAAGAGTCATAATTAATGGAAACGAGTCCTTAACTGACATAGACTAAGAATAACTAGCAAGATGTCCGAAAGTTGTCTACGTGTGATGCGGTGGACCTGGGCACGACATTTAATGGGGGAAAAAGGGGAAGGTCGGTTCTACAGAGTGTTATTTACCGGCAATGGGACTAGGGAATGGGGGATTGGGGATAGTTGGGGAGTATTGGGGAAATAGGGGAATATTTACAAGCGGATATGGAGGCCAAATTCCATATTCGCAACAATATATTCCTTCATAAAACATCAACCAGGCATGCAGGGTATTCATAACTCAACTTAAAATTCCTGTAAAAGTATGCGACAATCAGAAACTGTTTCAGTGTCCATGGTATTGTAAGACGTTAGTGTAAGACCATATGGGGAAACTTTGATGACCATGAACTACCCATAAATATTATTCAATTTCATTTTTATTTCACCAGCAGTTTTTTTTAGGTATTGGAACAGTTCTGGAGGGACATTACATGACAAAACAAAAAGTTCTGGAGGGAGAACATGACATTTAAAAAAATAAATAATTGTGGACCACCCCAATACACAGTGTAAAGTGTAAAACCATGGGTTCACAGGTCGATATGTTGCAGGCTGCAGGTTGCTCACCACTAAATATCGGTTCCAGAACAATATCCACTTTTTCCTGTTTTACAATTTATTGTTGCATCATCCTTTTGTAGATGCTTTTTTCCCCTTTCATTCAAAAGTTTAAAGTTATTTTGTCGTCCATCATTAGCCATTAGTTGATTATGATGATGATGATGATGATGATTATGAAGATGATTATGTGCATGAAGTACCTGGCAAACATGATTCAACTCTCCGAGCAATTTGGTGCTGTGAAGGCAACACACTGTGCTGTTCCTGGCGTGATGCCAAGGGCCTAATCCTGCATGGTGTAGCACATCGCAGCAGGAGGGTATCCTGCGGCCAAGCTGATACTGCCTGTCAAATTGCTGGCTTTATCCATGTTTGGTCATTTTATTTAAATTTATTTATTATTCTTTCCTTTTGCACAACGTGACATTTGCAATGACCAATTCTATGGCTACTGTAACGTTATGCTGGTGCTGGGATTTGAGTAGATTTGTAGAGATGATGAGGGAATGTTTTGGCATTCTTTAGTTGCAGCAACGTTAGAAGGTTCATATGATTTGGCATGATCGTAGTCTCTTACCAAATGACTCGCAGAAACCAAATGGGATGAGGAACAAGAGAGGGTGCTATGTTTAAAGGGCAACCTGGTGGTCCATTGAAGCAGAGGTCTTGTCTCAGACACACAAGTGTCGATTTCTGTTTTGTCTATTGTCATTGTGCTTTTGTTCTTCATCTCGGATGTGCACAATCTTCGCTGTGGGATTTATTGCTGCAAGGATAAGTCTACATTTAAACCTTGACAATTTAAATTATTCATTTTATCTTTGGATAGGTAAGGAAAAAAAATTACAAACCTCGAGGAGGCTGGTGAGTACTCTGGTCTTTCCAGTTGCATTGTGTGGGTGTGAGTAGTGGACAGTGAAAAAGAAAATATGAATATTGACAGTCTTGAAGTGTGGTGTTGGTGACGAATGTTAAAAATTCCATGGAGTGCAAGAAGGACGAACAAATTGGTGCTTGAATAAATTATACCGCCATACACATTAGTAACACTGATGGTAAAACAGAAACTGTAATGCTTTGGACAGGAAACGAAAGTCTGGAGAAATCAACCATGCTGGGTATGGTTGAGGGAAGAAGAGAAAGATGCAAACCTTGCATGTGTTAGATTCATGGGAGTAAAGGCTGCAACCAGGCTGTCTCTGCCATGCAGGATAGGGACGTTTGGAGAAATCTGATCACGAATGTCAACAGAAGTCAGACACGACTTGATGAAACTAGATGGAGGAAATTTTTTTTATTGGCTTTGGCCATTGTTTTTAAACGAAGCCCATGCTGTGTACTTTCATTAACAGCATATTATTGCAGCTGTTCAGTTTAATCCTGGCTGAGCTAACATTTGTCGAGACCTATATAACGGCACACGTTTAAAATATCGATTTGCAATTTGTACTTTTTTGCCGAGTTCTGTAGGTGAGATTTGGCTGAGCAAAAGCTCTGCTGTTGTTTTTAAAAATGCAACAGGATGTCCGATGCCGTTGGGGGAATACAGACGGGCGATTATGTCCCCTCATGGACGGCATGTTTTGGGAAGCAAATCTGCACCGCAAAGTCGGTTTTTCAGTTTTCCCTAACTTTCCTGGGTGTTCTAGATTCCATCACAAATTTATTTTGGGACAGCACAACATCAACAATTGCTTTTGTTCACGCCCTTTTGATTTATCTAAATGGTTCCTGGTGTATTTGATGCACCGGTGTGCGCTGTCCATCGAGAGGATGTTGAGCCGGCTTCCAATATTGAGCATTGGTGTGTGTTAAAGATCCCATTCTGTCTTTCCCGAAGAGTTGACACGTTATCATTGGCCCCATGGACAAATTACAAATGCCTGCCGCATTCGGTGGACCGTCGGTTCTGTCTAGCCCATTTGTAAAATATTTGGGCAAAATGTGACTGCCGTGTGACTGCACAAGAAAAATGGGAATAAGTGTGGCTGGTAGTCGTAGTAGTAGTAGTAGTACTGTAGTAGCAGCAGCAGTGGAATCCTGAGCTGGATCTGTAACGGGTTGGTACATTGAAAGCTGATGACATCACAATGTCTTCTGGTTTTTTGCTCTATTAATTTTGCCGATTTATTTATATATATTTTTACTAATTGCTGAAGAAAATTGCAGCAATTTTGCTGGTTATAGTGAAGAAAACCCATGAGGTTCACCTCCAAAATAATGCCTTATTTCCGGTAAATAGGTGTTACAAAACTAGCCTACACTTTTAAGCATTCTGCAACTTCCTCGTGTATAGAAATAGGACCGGACCATGGGTCCTGAAGCTCACCTGCATCAGAAGTAATACTCAATGACATCATTAAATATCGAAATTTTGTTCATGCATAGCATCTGGTCATGTGATTGGTTGCATGGAAGCCCTTTCGATGATTATTACAGCAATACATGTTTACAGGTCATGTTTTAGGCTGAGGGCATGGCTGTGCTGCTGATGCAACACCCCCTATATATACGTTAAGGCACAAATATTGAGTGTATTAGGCCTGATTTCAACCTGCTGATGTGGTCAATACACCTTTGTTAGACATCAGATATGAATCTTGTGGCCAAGTTTCACTAAAGTTTTGTTTGTTCAAGCTATGATCTATACCATTGGACCTGCTATTCACGGGGGATTCGTTCCTGGAAAATGCCGCGGATTGCGAAACCGCGAATTTTTGGGGCATCTTTTAGATGGAAAAAGGGGGGATAGGTTCCCGAGTCACGAAAATCCACGAATGGCGAGGCACAATCCACAAATTGTGAGGCAAATCCCAAGAATGTCGTCGATGAAAATACCGCGAATCAGGCCTGCGGATTTCACGGAAACGATCGTTACCGGTAGCGTGTCGGTAACGTGATAGCAAAAACACGGAACCGAATACGTTTCCCATCGCAGAAAAGCAGTGTAAGGCAAAAAGATGTAGTATTTACCTTCACGTGTGATTTTCAGCTAACTATTTTAGAAGTTGAGTTTATTTCCAACAAAATTAGGCCGGCAAAGCAGATAGCATGTAGTTTCCCACATTCAGGTTCGCGATATGACTTCCGCTTTGACGGACATGTGCATCGGTCTAAATCACAGACTTCCTTTTCAAAATGGCATCCGTTGCTAAGTGAAAAAAACCCGAAAATGTCGCCTTAAAAACATTATGAAAATGGTTATTAAGTGACGATTTTGAAGCGGATTGCGATGGGGAAGGCTTGGTCACATTGCTTCGCTGCAAAGTATGTGCTACTCATTACACAGACATACGGAAGGAGGCATCGCGCCGGGGAATAAGTTTATAGGACACGATTTTAAATACGAACTTTTTCACGTTGTTCCGATGTATTATATGGACATGGGACTTGCGGAACATCGCACAGTTTGCAATGCAATCCATTTATTGTCCTATGACCTTTAAGTTGTTACAACTACATATGGGCAGGGTGCAGCCCGAACTGCAGACTTCCGGTCCCTCGGGCGACGAGGCTTGCTTCGAGCTCTCCACAGCATCGAAGTTTGAGTGTTTTCCCATTCGTGTCTTTGTCGGGTTTCCGCTGGTTGTTTTGTAGTGTGTGTGTGTTGTTGTGTGTTTCTGTTTAGTTTTGGTTTTGTGGTTGTTGCGGATTTGTGTGTGATTGGTCGTTTTTTATTCGCGCGTCGTGCGCGGCCTGGTCTTTCCGGGCTCCCTTCCCCCCGTCGGTGTTTTGTGAGTGTAAGTTCTTTCCTTCATAGTATTTGCTTGTTTCTTTGATTTTCTTTTCTCCCCCCTGCCTCTCGCGGACATCTTACCCTTTGTCCGGCGTTTTAAAAAACAGGACAAACTGATAGACAAAGAATTCTATATTGATTCTTTCTCTCCTCCCGGACACGTGCTTGTTCGCTCTCCTCCTCGTCTCGACTTGTGCCCCGCCCCCTGTATCTCGTTTTTCTTCTGCCTCTGCTCCTTCTTTCTCAAATCCACGTTCTCGCTTGGAAACTTTTCCCAAATTGTTTTTCATGGTTTTCATGGTTCTGTTTGGATATTGTTGGCATATGTTTGAACCGCAGCCGTGATGCTGACGCCGCCCTCCCCTCGTGGCTCGTACCGAGCGATAAAGTTATTGGAGCATGGAATGAAGGTATTGGAAAGGGTGTTGGAGAGGAGGATAAGGAAGGAAGTGAAGATCGACGAAATGCAGTTTGGATTTATGCCAGGAAGAGGAACGACAGACGCGCTTTTCATTGTGAGGCAGTTGCAGGAGAAGTAGATGGAGAAGAGGAAGAAGTTGTTTTTTGGGTTTGTTGATCTGGAGAAAGCATTCGATCGGGTTCCACGCAAAGTATTGACATGGGCATTGAGGAAGTTAGGAGTGGAGGAATGGTTGATCAGAGTCGTGATGGCAATGTACAAAAGAGCGCGCACAGCTGTAAGGACGAAGGACGGGAACAGTGGTGAGTTTGAGGTGAAGGTGGGAGTGCATCAGGGGTCGGTACTAAGTCCACTACTATTTGTAGCTGTGATGGAGGTGCTGGCTCAGAACATAAAGGAGGGTTTACCGTGGGAGTTGTTGTATGCAGATGATCTGGTGTTGATTGTGGAAAGTATGGATGGACTGAAGGAAAAGATGAACAAGTGGAAGGAATGTATGGAGACAAAAGGTCTGAAGGTGAATATCGGAAAGACGAAGGTGATGGCAAGTGGTAAAGCATGTGGTGAGGTGGAAAGAACTGGGAAGTGGCCGTGTGCTGTGTGCAGGAAGGGTGTCGGAGTGAACTCCATTCAATGTACAATGTGCACTGAGTGGGTTCATCAAAAATGTAGTGGTCTGAGAGGGTCATTTACCAGTGTGGCAGCTACATTCAAATGTAAGGTGTGCACAGAGGGAGCTGCAGATGGAGGAAATGTTGAGTTGGATCTTGGAGACGGCGTGAAGCTGGAAGGTGTGAAAACATTTTGCTACCTCGGAGACATGCTGAATGGAGAAGGTGGATCAGACCCGGCAACGGTTGCTCGAGTGAGATGTGCATGGAAGAAGTTTCGGGAACTGAGTGGCGTGCTGATGATGAGGAGGAGAGTGTCGCTGAAGCTGAAGGGAAAGGTGTATGCTGCATGTGTGAGAAGTGTTATGATTTATGGGAGCGAGACATGGGTAATGAACGTAGAGCAGCAACGAAGGCTGGAAATGGTGGAAATGCGAATGGTTCGATGGATGTGCGGAGTATCGTTGAGAGAGAGAGGAAGACAAATGATGAATTGCGAAAGATGATGGGAATATTGCCTGTGATTGATGCTGTGAAGAGGAACAGGGTGAGATGGTTTGTTCATGTGTTGAGGAAGGATGAAAGTGACTGGTTGAGAAGAGTGATGGAAATTAATGTTGAAGGAAGTAGAGGACGGGGAAGACCGAGAAAGACTTGGCTAAAGATGGTGGAAGAAGAAATGCGGGCAAGGGCGTTAACAAGGAGAGATGCAGAAATTAGGGCAAAATGGAGAAGATTGTCATGGGGACCGCAAGGCTAACCCCCGCTCTAGCAGGGAAAATGGCCTTAAAATGCATGTTGTTGTTGTTGTTGACCTTTAAGTTGTTACACCGAAACTTATGGAAGTTGTACTATGTTATTAAACTGTTCAGTTTGACTTGAAATAAGTATTTTGTTTTGATTTGTTTCTCTCTAAGTATGTGGTGGAGAAATTCTGAAAAGCTGTGAGTATCATAAACTTAATAATAAGGGAGAATCAACTAGTATGTACAGTAGTAGTAAGTACAGTGCTGTGCTAGACGCGGTGGGGTTCTCAAATTGTGCAGACCGAACAGAGGATGGGGGGGGGGGGGGAGGGATCGATTTGTTGTTGGTTTACATAATAGTTGAAGCATTAACGGTGTCCGTTGTCGTCTTGTGTTACAACTCATGAGACAGAAAATATTGTGAAAGTCAGTTCTAAAAAAAGTGGAGAATCATCATATAACTTAAAATAAAAAAAAACAACTTTATTTCATAAGGGTATACACAATCAAATTGACAGAATTTGCTCTTCTCCGATAATAAACATCAACCTCAATAATGAACATGCGTTAATTACATTGCATACATGTAAATGACAGGATTTTTTTATTGGAGACTACATTTTAAATTTTTTAATACAAATGTAATATCTCTGGTGTTGGGCTAGCGGCTAGGGTGCCAGCTTGGGATCCTGGGATCCTGGGTTCGAATCCCGGTCGATCGCTGAATTAACGGCAGGGGGGTTGACTCAGCCTGTCATCCTTCCGAGGTCGGCTAATTGAGTACCAGTTCACTGGTAAATTCCCTGTTTGTCGTAAAAGGCTACAAACAGGGTTGGCGGCAGGAAGGGCATCCGGCCGTAAAACATTGCTTCAAAAAGGGGACCAACAAAAACAACAACAACCACGGTGCCCGAAAAAGGCCAACCCCCGCTTTGCGGGGAAAAATGGCCTCTAAAAGGTGGTTTTTATTATAATACAAATGTTTTGCTTTACAAATTCTAAAGGAAAAAAAAATTGTTTCCCATTAGGTTTGGGCACGGAACCGGAATTTTGTTTCCCATCGGATCCCATAAACTTAAATCACAGAACCGAAAAACGGTTACCGATATCTGAAATCCCCAGGCCTGCGAATGTATGCCTCTGCATTGTTTCAATGCGGGAAGGGGGATACGTTATAGGTTCCTGGCAGTTCCTGATTCATAGAGGAAATTTTTTGAAGTTTAAAATGTTTTCGACCGCAAATACACGTGATTACAGTTTCATAAAAATGCTTGCAAATTTTAAAAAACTGCAACACCCGGTACCATTTCCAATTTATTGAAGGAATGCGGTCATTGCGAGTAGCTGCGGAAGGGGTGAATACTCTGCACATTGTTTGTGGGGGGTGTTATCAGATGATGCCATATTGACTATTGAGCCGAACTGCTAATTTCAATAATAGATTTATGAAGCGTTTTCATTCTATAAATCGTGGGGTTGACTTGTTTACGTAGCTGATGGAACATCATCCAAAGCTATTGATTACAGTGCGGCTAAAATTTGTGGCCGCGAAAGCCAGGTAAATGCAAAGCACACAGCAGTGAATGTCGAAGCAGGTCATGCTCGTATAATTATTTTTTTTGGCGTATGTCCAGCTGCTTTGTGCATGGCTGGTGAAAGATGGATTTTATAAATACCGTTATGTCAAGCTAACGGCTCGTGAAAAACCCCTGAAAAACCGGGAATTCACGGAACACGGCCACTAATAGGAAAACAATAACCTCGATTTCGCAGAACACGGCCGCGAATAGGAAAAAAATCCGCAAATTTGTGGGATGCTTTTCCGCGAATAGAGAAACGGGTCGCATTTTATCAACTGTGCATAGCGGAACCGCGAATAGCGGAACAGTGAATAGCGGGGTCCGACTGTATAGTAAAGGCGCGGCAGTTTTCTGTCCGTCTGTTTCTCTCTTTCCACCCATTGGTTGGACAGCTGGCCTGACTCCACCCACCACGACGTCATTAGTGGGAAGGCTGACCCCACCCATTGGAATTTTGATTTTCATGCAGTTCAGGCCAAACACATCAAACCAGTCGAATTCACGATCCCCATGCCCTACCTTTACATTGCTAAAATATAAACTTCTGGGAGCCTGCGAGGCAGCATTTCATTGCCTATACAGCACCCAAAAAAGGGAGGGTTTTCAGTTCTTCGTGTCCCTGCTAGTAACTGAATTGTTTATTGACTTACCTACTGACACTGCTCGATCACATAAGCTCACCAGACTAAAGTCAAGGTGACCTAAAAATGACATCTTGTTCTGCAACATCTGAAAAACGTGTATTACCTGTTCTTGGCTGCTTGCTTGTCAATATATATTTTGGAAGCGATCAAAGTATTATCGGGAAATAAAATGGGAGGCATTCCTTTTGGGATGGCTCCTTTGAATTGCTATGATTCATTCCGAGTATGATTGCGAAATGCAATCATTGAAGTACATGTAGTACAGGCAATGAAAAGAGTGACTTACTCTAGTAAGTCTGCAATATCTATGCAATATCTGCATACTGTATTTTTCAGCATACAAGTCGCACTTCCCCCCCCCCCCCCCCTCCCCCCCACCCCTCCCCGCAAGTCCAGGCCTTGACTTGTACTCAGAACTTATCCATGGTTTAAGACATTGAATTGCATAAATGATTTTTTGTGTGTGTAAAGTTTGATATTGTTACAGATCCGTTTTGGGGTTATGGGACCATGAGGGGACTTCTCGGGCTCCTCCCGAACTACTGGTCCTGAGGCCACAGGCTGGGGATAACCCGGCAGGTTGCTCATCAATGGCGAATGTCGATTAGACAGCCAAATCTTCAGTGGTCCCCCGTCTGACACTACTTGGGTTTGTTGTAGGCTGCCGAACCGGGGACTGTGCCCTCGGTATGTACTTATCTTATTTAATCAAGTGCAGCTGAGCGAACTGAGCGAGTCTATTACTTGTACACCTTAACGAGTCAACAGGAATAAAAGACTACACAGACAGGATGAAGATAACTGTTTACCAGGAATTTCAGAGACAGGTATTTACAAGCGCACAAGTATTTACAATAAAGCAACATGTTTACAAAGCAATTGTTACTACAATTAAAAAATACAATAAAATAAACCATTGGTCAATAATTACAACCCCAAAAGCCTTAATGGATTGCATGAGGTCATCATTAATGTCTCACATTTGACTGTGGTCTTCTTTTGCATGTACAAGTATTATATTATGGATGCTAGTACGTAATACATTGAGGCTACTTGTGCAAGCAAAAGAGCTTGCAATGTTTATCGAATGTACAGTTTGCTGTTGGAGGTGTTTGTTTGGGTTCCGTAAGCAATAAGCACAAGCTTCAAATGGTTGCAGTGGGGTTACAGCATGGAGATGTTTCATACAATTGTAGTGGTTCAAACAGGAGTTCTACACAGTCGGTTTATCATCATTCTTCATGATTAAAATAATAAGCAAATTGTGTGGATGCACAAGATGGCATGCCAAGAGCAGGAGAAGCATATTGAACCAGTTTGAAAATGAGTTTGCTTTGATTTAATTTCCAGGATGTTTGGGTGGCACTGCCTTTATTTTCTTGGTGGCATTTGGTGCCAATCCCAAATTGTCCTGAGGCCTAAGAGTCCACTTTATAGGAGGGTTGTGGAGGCCCATCCCCTTGACAGCATTGAGGCGTTCACAACAAGTTGTTAACATTTCCGTGGGAAAGAACTTAATCCAAGATGGAGATGGAAGAGCTAATCACAGGGTGTGGAACTTCTGCTGAGCAGCCTTAGGAATCAAAGCCACAACAGAAGGCAATGCAACAAGGCTTTACTTACTGCTCCAACCTGCCTGGGGCAGGAGGATAATCCCCTCCCTCCTTGTCGGTCATTAATAAGCTAGCTGGGTTTTTACTGAAACATGGTAACACTATTTCGATTAGCTCACTCTTTACATGCTTAGAACACAAATCCTTAATATTACCTTCAGCTGTATTTGGACACATAAACGGTGATGGTCAAAGGTCTGAAAAGTTGTACA
This sequence comes from Myxine glutinosa, assembly GCF_964187855.1. Classification (NCBI taxonomy): domain Eukaryota; kingdom Metazoa; phylum Chordata; class Myxini; order Myxiniformes; family Myxinidae; genus Myxine; species Myxine glutinosa. The sequence continues at coordinate 56,237,048 of NC_136269.1, read as the reverse complement.
GGCCGACTGGTCAAAAAGGTCTTAAGTCAAAGGGGTCTATCTAAAGGGTGTAATTTACGGTCTAAATTGTCTGAAGGGGTCTAAATGGTCTTAAAACACCAAAAAGGGTCGAAAGGTCAAAGGGGGTCTTCATGGTATTAATGGGTATAAGGGTGGCTGAAGGGTAGAAATTAGTCGAAATGGTAGAAAGGGGAGACTTCCGTTTCCGGTTCCCCGGATGAGGTTGTTTGTCGTCTGAGCTCGCTCACGTCGATCAAAGTAAAGTTGTTTTTTTTTCTCAAAGTTAAGTATTTTGTTTTGCTGTGTTTGTGTCTGCTGTGTTTCTCGTTCGATCGTGCATTGCATTTCGTGCACAATTGTGTATTAGTCAGTCTGTTTGGTCGTACGTGTTTTGGAGCCTGGTTAGCCTCGAGGCCTGCCCAGTCGCGTTGTATGGTCTTTTGTTATTCACGTTTGATCTCTCTGAAATGTTGTTTTTTTCATCCCCCACTTTTCCCCAAACCTCTTACCCTTTGTTTGATGTCTTGAAAACAATAAATTTTTTTGTGGTGGTCTTCCCGCCCGTGTCCACGTGTTCTTCCCTCCCCCGCCTATGTCCACGTGTTCTTTCCTCCTCCGCCCGTGTCCATGTGTTCAACCGGTGGTTTCATTTTAAAATTCCCCCCTGCCATGTTGTATTCCTTTGTATACTACAACTTGCTTTTTTTCTTCCTGTTTAAAAGGCTGCAATCAATTTGCTCATAAAATCCTTCCATCACAAAAAAAATTCAACCTTGTGCAATTCTTTCTTTCTTCATTCTCTAAACTCACACTCATTCCACCGCTCCTCAAACGTTCTCAAACAGATCTCTGATTTGAATATCTCAAGAAACCCAGTCTGTAACAAAGCTTAGATTTTCTTTAATCATTCAAAACTTTCGAATTTCCCCCCTCACTCCTCCCCCTCAAATCTCCCTTTCACCTTCCCCTCAAATGCCCCATCACCCCGCCACCTCAAATCTCCCCCCTCATTCCACCCCTTCAAAACTCCCGCCTCACCATTTTTCTTCAATTCTCCCCTCACCCCTCCTCAAAGTTGCCTCTTAACTCCTCCACAAAGCTCCTCCTCCCCGCTTCCTCTCCCTTCCAACTCATACCTCCACATCCTCCAACCTTCGACTTCACTCTGCCACCCCTCAAACAACACCTCACTGTGCCTCATTCCATCACCATCAAACCTTTTGTCCTCATCCTTCCCCTTCTAGCTCTCCTGCAATCTCCAACACACTATCAACAGCTCTCCCTACCTCCCCCTCTCCTTCCTCATCGTACCCTACCACTACCCTCCCTTGTCCTATATCCGATGCTCCCCACCCTCTTTTTAACGGTATGGACCTCAAACATCAGGGGCCTTTGCTCAAACCTGACAGATCTCTCCATACAGGTTGCTTCAGACAAACCAGACTTGATCTACTTAACAGAAACTTTCCTCCTTCAAGATGTCTCTGATTCCTTAATTTTTCTTCCTGCTTACTCCCTTCTCCGGTATGATAGACCTGAGCCTCGTCCCGGTGGCAGGGTTGCTATCTTTAACAAAAACTCTCTTCCTCACTCTCCCTGCACTGCCCTCTCTCCACCACACCCCCAGGAGTACCTCTGGCTACGGCGTCCCCTCCGCTCCCTCCTTTTGTTCATATGTGTTCTGTAGCGTCCACCAAACAGTGATGACTCCATTTACATCTTGCTGTCTGACAACATGGACCAATTTCTATCCACTCATCCCAACTCTCTCTTCTTCATATGTGGCGACTTCAACTGTCATCATGCCAGTTGGTTGGGTGTGGGTACCTCTCACACCAGCAATGGCACCTCAGCAAAGGACTTCTGCGACCCACTGGGACTGACACAATCTGTCAATTTCCTGACCCAGATCTCAGTCAACAGGACATTATCTCTTCAAGACTTGGTTATGACTAACTTCCCTGCAAATGTCTGCTGTTCTTCTGCTCCAATCGGTTCATCTGATCATGTGCTTGTTAAAGTGGACATCTCTCTGGCCATTCTCAGAGAGCCTCCTCAGCGTCTGAGTCTGGCATTTCACTCAGGCTGACTGGCACGGTCTTCAAGCAACCATCAATCACCTGGACTGGTCTTCCATCCCCACTGCCTCTGACATCAACTCATCCTGGGAATTCTTCCAAAGATAATTGCTCTCTATCTGATGCACAGATTTATCTCGACTTGTCTTCAGTTGTCATACCCTTCCTCCTGCCCATGGTACACTGAATTTTGTGGTGAGGCAGTTGCCCTGAAACAATTTGCCCATCTCTCTCTGTACCCACCTTACCCAGTCGTACGCAGCTGCTCCTGGATTCAGTGTCCTTCTCTCCTGACAAGGTGGATAAGTTTCTGTCAAACCTCGACTCTGATTCTGCAACTGGACAAGACGGCATCAGCCCACTGCTCCTAAAATCCTGCTCTGCTGCTCTTTCACACCCTCTCTCAATTCTCTTCACTCTCTCTTTTGCTCAAGGTCATCTGCCATCTGCTTGGAAATCAGCAAACATGACCGCTTTACACAAAAAAGGTGCGAAAACAGATCCTTGCAACTACAGACCAATCAGCCTGCTCCCAATAATCAGGAAGGTCATGGAATCCATCATCGCTTCTGACATCAAATCCTTCCTCTTCTCCAATGGCTTCATCTCGGATCATCAATTTAGATTCAGACCAGGTTATTCTACTCTGGACATGGTGCGTCTGCTGTCTCAACAATGGATGGAGGTCCTCAATGCCAAACAGGAAATCAGAGCCATCTCCCTTGACATATCTTGTGCCTTTGATACGGTCTGGCACCCCGCTCTGCTCACCAAACTCTCCTCCTATGATATCTAGGGAAATCTCTCCGCATGGCTTGCGGACTTCCTTTCCGGTCACAGTCAACGTGTGGCCCTCAATGGAATTCTCTCATCTCCCCTTCCTGTTCAGGCCGGAGTTCTTCAAGGCAGTGTTCTGGGCCCTGTGCTTTTTTTGGTATTCATCAATGATCTTTCCGACTCTGGAAAACCCTCTCTGTCTCTTTGCTGATGACTCCACTCTCTGTGGCTCCATTCCTCATCTCTCAGATCGGCAGTCTCCAGCCTCTTCACTCTCTGCAGACCTGGATAAAATCACAGACTGGTCAAACAAGTGGAACATGTCTTTCAATCCTGCCAAATCTCAGGCTCTCACTGTGTCTCTCCAAAAAGACCGTCTGGAAAACCCTCCCATCTTCTTTCTCAACAATCCTCTTGAAGAAGTTCTGTCACTCAAAACTTTTGGGCCTCTCTATCAGCCATGATCTTTCCTGGGAAAACCACATTTCCAAGCTGGCCTCCAAAGCCAGTCGCCGACTGGGCATCCTCCATCGTGCGAAGTCCTTCCTTGGCACACCTGAGCTCCTCACCACATCCAAGGCTTTAATCCATAGCTCAATGGAATACAGCTCTCCACTCTGGGCTGGTGCTCCTGCCTCACACCTAGCTCGGCCTCACGCTGTTGAAACCAAAGCTGTCAGGATCATTGGTATCTCCTGTGATGAAGCTGATTCTGCTTTCACTCACTCACCGCAGGCAGATTGGTGGTCTTTCTGTCTTCTACCGACTCCTGTCCAACCTAGCTCCCCCAGCTCTGTCTGTGCTGTGTCCCCCAAATATTCCTGCAGTACACACAAGAACTGCCAGAAACCCTCTTCTCGTCAAACTGCCAAAATAGTCCGTTTGCCACCCAGATATGTTCTGTACTAAACCTTGTTCTCATGAGAAGTGTATTGTTTTTTTGATGGTTTCATACTCGAATGGGTCTATAGAAAAGATTTAGCTTGGTTGCCGGAGTATCAACCTTGGGGAACTCCGATAATTGGCATAAATCCAAGATGGCCACCACGGACGGAGGTGGAAAATAACTTTTCAACCAATCAACCTTCCATCACGTGTGATACATTTTTTCCGTATAATTTCGATGTGAGGATTCGATTTCTGAGGTCAATTGTGTGATTTGGGGGTCAGATTCAGAGTCAAAGGTCAAGTTAAAGGTCATTTTCGGCCAAAAAATTATTAATATAATAATCATTGCATTTTCAGAACGATGGTGGTCAAGTGTTTATTCATTAACGGCGATCACTCCCATTCATTATCAGAGCCGAATGCAAGATCAAGATGATCAGTTTCCTCGTCATTTACCACATCTGCTTCTCCTTCCTCTTCCACTTCATCTTGGTCTTCGTCTCCTGTCGTGAAGGGGTTCAAGCAAGCGTCCCTAGAAACACAAGCGCAGTACACAGTGCATGATATCTTTCCATGGTGACAGCTGCAACGTTCACTGCCGCACGCCTTCCCCGCCGCCTTACAGCTGCACCGCACTACATCCATGAGATCTTGGAGTCCTGGGGGCTGATCAGAGGTTGCTGGTACTGGGGTGCCATCTTTGATTTCCCACCCATACTTCGTGATGTCAAGTTCAGGTGGAGCCTGCTGGTCAGCAGATTTGGCGAGTATAGTCTGCAGATGAGTGCGCAAGATGTGAAGGAAGAGATTTTGGTCTGTTGGTGGTAGCGACATGATCTTGAGCAGCTTTCCAACCTTCTTTGTGTACATATGGTACCTCGCCTCACTCATAGTGGTCCCCTGTTGCTGACCATATAGAGCACAGAAGAACGCCTGTCCTGCTTCCATGAGCTGTGCATGGGTGGCATCAAGCTCGCCCAAGGCTGAGTACAGGCCTGGGAAGTCGCCAGCTCTCAGGGTCTTCAGGGCCGACACTTTCCCCTTGCCGTACAGGTATGAGGTGGTATCTGAACCAGTAATGTGTAGTGCATTCCCAGGATCTGCAGGCACTTGGGGCCGAGTTGGGCACAGGTGGCGTTTGATGTCCCAAACGGGTCCATCCCACCGCTCCATTTGCACTGTGGCCTGGATCTTGTTTCGGTGCACCCAGTACACAAGCAGCACGAACACATCGGTGTCATCTGAGAGAATGCGGATCACTCGCGTGTCGGACTCGGCAGCCATGAGGAGGTACGAGATCATTGTTATGTCCGCTTCGTCATGGTTGAACACACCTTCACTGGGGCTCTCCACGGTGACTACTTCGCCGAAGCTGTAGGTACTAAGAACTTTCGACAGCTGCAACTTGTTGTGCTTATTCCTCATGGTGGCGTCTCGACTGAGCAGCGGTGTGTTGATGGTCAGGTCGTAGTTTATGGAACCAAGGCCAGCACGTCGCATACGCTCATGGTCCTTCGCAGAAACGTTGTGATACTTATCGAAGACTAAGACCTTCTTGCCAGCGAGAGAGGACAATCTCGTCTTGATGGACTTATCTATGACCGACGCATCTCCTTTCGACGGCCACACGATGTGGTAGAGGAGTTGGCTCGCATCAACAATGGTGACATCAGGCGGTGGTGGTCGTCGTGTCTGTATGCAGAGTTTGTGAGCCAGCGGTGCTTTGCTACCTTTCCTCAAGCAGCCATACTCGTCAATGAGCGATGGGGGTATTGGGCACAGCTCATATTGGAAGATGGGTGCTAGCTTCATCTGTCGCTGCTGTCCGACTGTCAGCAGCCTGAAGAAGATAGTCTCCAGGTCGAAGATCGTCTTGTCCCCCATTTTCACACCTTTCTTTATGTGTTCCATGGTCTTGATGGAACTAGAGACGGTTGCATGGAATCCGGTGGGGAGGGATGCCCGGAACTGTGCATCCATTCTCTCGCCTATGTCCACTGATTCGGCAACATTCACCTCGGCTTCAGGGGGACCGAATCTACCATTGGCGATGTTGTAGAGGTGTGGCGACTGATTTTCCAATGGGTGAGACATTTTGGACAGCTCAAGCGAGATTCGATGTCTGTCATCTGCATCCATCTCCCTCCTCATCTTGCCGCCCTCCTTGTGACATGGTCCGCTGCTTGTAGTACTTGCTCCAGCTTGGGCATTGCTCTCCTTGACTGGGGGATCGGGGTAGATGTGCGCCATGGTGTCTGAGAGGTAGGCGATGACGGGAAAAGAATCGATCCATTCCGCGACCATCTCTTGAGAAAGGGTTATACCCTTGAGGCCACCTTTGCCGATTTGAATGGCAGTTTGTTCACCAAACTGGTCAGAGCTCACGCCATTCCAGCTACCCTCCTGGTGACGGCACACGAAGGCACCTGACATGAGCTCCGTTTTGGCCATGGGTGGCAGCAGGTGGCGCATCTCGAAAACATGATGGGTGATGTAGCGGGCGTAGTGGTGGTGGCCAGCAACGAAGAAGTAGGGGAGCATAAGCTCGAGCGTGAGCTGCTGCAGCAGGAAATCTCCCTCCCTCTCGCTACGAAGCAGTTGATGGATGAGCAGAGTAGGCTTTGTCAGATTATCGACCCAGTGCCTGCCGGTTAGGTGTTGCCGACACGTTTCAAGGTAGTCGCTTAAGTCCTGGAATGTTTTGGGACCAGTGGTGAGGAACTTGCTCAGAAGAGTAGTCGAAACCATCCGGAACGCTCGCATGGCCCGAACCCAAGACTTGCCGCTCATGATTCCTGTTAGCCCTCCAAACGCAGAGCTGATGAGAGGCTCAATACCCGACCCGCTCATGAGTTTGCCGATGCAGCCACAGAAGGACTGCACGGTGTGCATGATGCCAGGCCTGAGAATGACGTTATTGAAGCGATTGACGTCATTCCACTTGATTTGGCTGGCCACCATGAACAGCTGCAGATCGACGGAGATGTGGACATAGGACATCCCCATGTCAGCCAACAACTTCTTGAGGTACTCCAGCGAAGTTAGCACCGTGTCCGGATGAGCGGCTTTGGTGTCGATGAGAGGTCCGAATATGTAGGTACTCGCTGGCTTCTTTTGAGCTTGATCATTGCATGCCTCCTGATTGTTGAACCCACCCCACTCCATTGCGTTCTCCTGTGTGTTGAGCGTGTTTAGCCACTTCATGTCCTTCTCCTGCGCAGAGCTAGACTCACCTGCCAGGCACATACTTCTTGGTAGGAGATGCCACAGGTGGCCTCTACAGCTGGTGGGTTCACCTTGGTCGGCCCGGTGTAGTGTTGCAGAGGAAGGCTGCCCGATGAGCTACTGCTGGTCTTTGACTGGGTGGCTTTCTTAGAGAGTCTGGGGATGATGAGGCTGCTCATCCCTGGCTTAGCGCGGCCATACTCTAGAATACCTGTGGGATGAGGTTGCTGGAATTCATGTGAGAGGACATGGGTAGTGCGTCGACCATTGGGTGTGACTACCTGGAGATCCAAGTTGTCAAACCACGCGAAGATGACGCCGACGGTTCTACACAACCCCATAAACTGGTGGAGGACCTGTGCATTGTCACCTAGTAAACGAGCGGCCGATTTTCGGAATCTCAGGGCCTAATCGTACGAGGTCGTGAAGCCATGCTCATGAAGGAGTTTGAGAAGGTCGGAACTACCATGCCAGTGCAACAGTTTGACGGCCAGCCCTAATGTTGTCTGATTTCTGGTACTTGAAACGTGACTCTGAATTGACTGGCTCAGGCTCAGAGATTTCTTGGTCACCTTACCACCGGAGACCATGTCCGAAACCAACTTCAACAAACTTGGGCTGTTCGCCTTGATTGTGTTGGCCTGTGTAAACTCTGATAGGTCGTAATTGGCACTGTTGTACCTGACCGACGTGCCTCATGCTTGATCTGCCTCACCACGGAAGCAATGCTCCTCTCATCCATATCGTCATCCTTAACTATCTTGAGAGTTTTAGCAACGGAGTCACGGAAACCAACAATGGTAGCACAGCCATCTACCCGAACAACTATAACATCCTTACTCATGCAGTCAGTTACCTTGCTAAACATGTCACGTCGAGCGAGCTTGCCACCTAGATCCGAGTACAGGGAATGCAGTTCAACACTATTCCATAATCTGGACCTGTCTCGGCTCATGTACTCAATGACTTCCTTCAGAGCATTTTCATCTGCACTACCAGTTGGCAAATCAGCATATGTGGGAACTTTCGTAAAGCTGTTATAGCAGCGGACGTGGTACTTGCACTCAGCAGAAGGTAGATCAGAAACAAAAGCAAGGTGCAACTTGACCCTTCTAGCCACATCATCATTACGCTGCTCAGCAACATCAAGGAGCATATCTTTCATAGTTGGGAGTGGGTTACGTTCTGTGTCAAAACGTTATTTGGTCATACACTTACGAACGCGGTCCCATCGTTCTGGGTGTCTATCATCAATGGGTAAATATTCCTCGCTACAGAACATACAATCACGTTTGTACTCAAACACACCTTTGTCAGCTACCTTAGTATGAGACCTTGTAGTTGTCCTTACACCCTCATCTTCAGCCTTTCTTTTCTGTGACTTTCTCACTCTCTCAATTTTCTCTTTTGATGTATAAGTACAGTAGCAACCTTTATGACAAGTTATGCTTGCTGCATCTCCACCAACATCAATAATGTTCTGTAGCGTAGCCTGCAGGTCTCCATCTCCACGAGATTTGGCGCACAAGATGAGCTTCCTGATCCCGTTCGCAGTGAATTTCGTTTCTTGTCCACCTCCGTGACACACCGGGAGAAAACACCTTGAGTCAGCCATATGCGTACGTCTCTCTGAAAAGAAGAAGAGGTGAGATTAGAATCAACGTATCGAGTTCATGAGTGGTGTGAAGTTGATGCAGGGGTCAAAAAGTTTGAACCCTCCAAATGTACCCTTTAACTTGACCTTTGACCCTGAATTGACCCCAAACCACGCAACTGACCTCAGAAATCGGTTCCTCACATCGAAATTATACGGAAAAAAGATATCACACGTGATTGACGGTTGAATGGTTGAAAAGTTATTTTCCACCTCCGGCCGCAGCGGCCATCTTGGATTTATGCCAATTATCGGAGTTCCCCAAGGTTGCCACTCCGGCAACCATGCTAAATCTTTTCTATAGACCCATGTGAGTACGAAACCATCAAAAAACAATACACTTCTCGCAACAACAAGGTACTCAACCTGGCAACTGGACTAAAATCAAGACTCTCTGCTCAACTTCTCTCTTTTATTCCTCTTCTTTCCGCCTCTGTAAGAAACTCCCACACTCTCTTCAATTCCACTCCTCCCTCCAGGTCTTCAAAACAGCTGTTCACCACCATCTCTTATCTTCCCACATCCAAAACCTTGATCTTTTCTACCCCCGTTAATACACCCCAAATCCACATCTTTCAATCTCCGACTTCATTCCTGAATTTCCTTGTCGTGTCAATTTGTTTTGTATCATGTACCCCTTCCCTCGCCCTCCTCCCCTCCCCCCAGCCCCTCTCCCTTCGAAGAGATCTCCCAATGTCCCAGTTCTCTACTGTTGTGCTTGTGTGCTTCCCTCTCTCTCTCTCTCCCCATCTTGTCTCCCCCTCCCTTTATCGTTTTATGTGTCAGTTTATATTTTTGCATTTTATGTGCTATTATGTGTTTGATGTGCTAGCTCTTAAACGAGCATCGATCTTTTATACAAAAAACAAAACCCAACAGCAACGAGTCGAAAGGGAATAAACGAGTCTGAAGGGCAGAAAGGTGTCTGAAGGGCAGAAAGGTGTCTGAAGGCCAGGAAGGTGTCTGAAGGCCAGGAAGGTGTATGAAGGCCAGAAAGGTGTCTGAAGGCCAGAAAGGTGTCTGAAGGCCAGAAAGGTGTCTGAAGGCCAGAAAGGTGTCTGAAGGCCAGAAAGGTGTCTGAAGGCCAGAAAGGTGTCTGAAGGCCAGAAAGGTGTCTGAAGGCCAGAAAGGTGTCTGAAGGCCAGAAAGGTGTCTGAAGGGCAGAAAGGTGTCTGAAGGACAGAAAGGTGTCTAAAAGGTATAGGGTAGTCGAAAGGGTATGGGGAGTCGAAAGGGTATGGGGAGTCGAAAGGGTATGGGGGGTCGAAATGGTATGGGGAGTCGAAAGGGTATAGGGGAGTCGAAAGGGTATAGGGGAGTCGAAAGGGTATAGGGGAGTCGAAAGGGTATAGGGGAGTCGAAAGGGTATAGGGGAGTCGAAAGGGTATAGGGGAGTTGAAAGGGTCTTGAGGGGTCTAATGGGGGTTGCAAAGGGTCTTGAGGGTCTCGCTTCCCATCGTTGCGCAGACAAGTGCCTCATACGCCTCTACGGTCATTGTTAGCCGAAGAAGACAACCAAAGAAGAAAGAATGGGTCTAATGTGATTTCAAAGTGTGTTGCAAGGGGTTTCATTTTGGTTTTAAGGGGTTTATTTTGGGTTTCAAAGGGTCTTGATATGTCTTGAGGGTTTTAGAGGTCCTAATGGGTCTTCAGGGATTTAGAGGTCTTAACGGGTCTCGGGGTTGTAAAGGGTCTAATGTAATTAATACGCATTACTCACGTTCTGTGCGGACAAACAAATGGACCCAAATACAATACTATCTCGTCTGGTGAGGGTAGAAATATTCTGTTCCTCTATCGTTAATTGTCATCCAGTATTGTATGCATGATTTCCATTTGGACTCTGATTCCCATTCGCTCAGAATACATTACCACTTGATAGACCTGGCACTAATTACCATCCAGTGGTGCCCTTTCATCACGTCATTATGACTCGAACAGTCACTTTCAAAGGCATGTTGGTTCCCATTGTCTTTCTGTAAGACTCGCTTTAGCATATCATGATCCGACTAATGAAAGTGTCCGTTTGGGAGTGGTGCTGAAAATTGTACAACAAAAATGATCTCCTTCTCATGCCTTTGATTCTGAGCTGACATTGATTGAAGGCCAGTGAACATTTGGATGATGTTTATTGATCGGAAGGGCAAGACGTCTGAGTGCAGTACACGTGAAAAGTATTGTGAAAGGAACTTTTGATATATTCATGTTTCATTAACATTGGTTGATACCTGTTGAGTGAAGTCTTCTTTTACACCAATAAAAAAAATAGGGAAGTGGGGAGGGGCACACAAAAAGGATTTGGGTTAAATTGCTAAAGAAAGGGGAAGGTTGAGGTTTTAAAGGATTGTCACCTCCACCACCAAAGATAGATGGAGGTTATGTTTTCACCCCTGTCTGTCTGTCTGTCTGTTTGTTTGTTTGTTTGTGAACAAAATGTCTCTAAGTTGTTTGACGGATTAAAACGAAGTTTGGCAGAGATGTAGCGTATGTGACAAGGACGAAATGATTAGATTTTGGTGAAGATCTGGATTCGGATCTGGCTACTAGAATTTTTAAAGTGATTCTTCACCATTGGGTGATAGGGCCAAAAACGATACATAGCAGGATATCTCAAAGGTATGGACTTGATTTGGATGAAACTTGGTGGACAGGTTGGGTGTGTGACAAGGACTAATCAATTAGATTTTGGTGAATATCTGAATATGGATTCGGATATGAGAATTACTTAATTTTTAAGTGATTCTTCACCATTGAGTGATAGGGCTAAAACTGATACATACCGTAGCATGATATCTCACAAAGTTATAGACAGCACAACACAAGTACATCACAATGACCGTTAAGATTAATTTTTTTGGTTACATTTTTTTTCCCCTACGCACACGTTAAATTCCATTGCATGAACTCATAAAACGCCTTGTTCAATTTTCCCCGTTCCAAAACCCTCACGACCACTTATCACAACCTGGCTTTGACTACCCAAGACTACATGTCTTCCCCGTGCTGCGATTTCCTGACCGACTGAGGAAAATCCATTGCAAAAGCTGGGGTGGGTGGGGCCAAAGCGGCAGCCAATGGACAGCCGTATTTTCACCAAGAGCTCGTTTTGATCCGGCTTTCGGCCCCACCGTCGCTGTTCATGTATAAACGATCTGCGAGCGTGCTGGTTTTGGCTTTGGTCTTGTCAGAGGTCTTGTTCGGCTTCATCGCTGGTGGAAGGACGCTCGAGAGGTGGTGCTCATGTTGTCGGGCGAGCTGGGGGTCGAGGCACTCAGACGAACGGAGCGATCAGAATATATGACCGAAGCCAAGCCACGCTGCATATATGTTTTAGTTCTCACACAGTTTTAGGCTATTATCTTGCACATGTTTTCTCAGCTTTCATTGTATAAAGATCGTTCTGACTGAACGCAAAAGACCTCAACGAAGAGGCAATACACGTCACCAACTGATCTTTTCAGAGCAACAGCCCAACTCCTGGAGCGGCCACCGATTGATAACGCATTATGACATTTTATGTCTTTTTCTCTCTTGTTCATTTTGACCTTTGATTTCCATCCCTTCCCTTGCCTCCATTGCTTCCAATGCATTTTAGATGCTAATTAATGATTGTTTCCAAACTGCCATTACTGATGCACATTTCTGCTGCACATTTCTGCTGCAATATTATGTGCTTTTATGCAGTGATTGTCGAGAAGGACCTATTCGATTGTAATGTTTGTGGAAGTCGCAACACTTCGTTTCCCACCTGCGCATATTTACCGTACATTATCTATTTGAAACAATTTTTTGACCTTTCGCACCACATGAACACACTTGTGGATAAGAGATGCTTGTTACCGACTTGGGTAACTTGCACTACATGTGCAAAAGTATGTGGACACCCCTTCTAATTAGCGGGTTCAGCCACTGTTTCAGTCATACCCATTGCTGACAGGTATATATAATCAAGCACACAGCCATGCAATCTACATAGACAAACATTGGCAGTAGAATGGGCCGTACTGAAGAGATCAGTGACTTTCAACGTGGCACCGTCATAGGATGCCATCTTTCCAACAAGTCAGTTCGTCAAATTTCTGTCCTGCTAGAGCTGCTCGTGTCAACTGTAAGTGCTGTTATTGTGAAGTGGAAACCTCTAGGAACAACAACAGCTCAGCCGCAAAGTGGTAGGCCACACAAGCTCACAGTACAGGATTGCCGAGTGCTGAAGCGCATAGCGTGTAAAAAATCGTCTGTCCTCGGTCGCATCACTCACTACCGAGTTCCAAACTGCCTCTGGAAGCAACGTCAGCACAACAACTGTTTGTCGGGAGCTTCATGAAATGTGTTTCCATGGTTTTCCATTTTCAATCACGCTTCACCATCTGGCAGTCCGGTGGACGAATCTGGGTTTGTCGGATGCCAGGAGAACTCCACCTGCCCGAATGCATAGAGCCAACTGTAAAGTTTGGTGGAGGAGGAATAATGGTCTGGGGCTGTTTTTCATGGTTCGGGCTAGGCCCCTTAGTTCCAGTGAAGGGAAATCTTAATGCTACAGCAAACGATGACATTCTAGACCAGGGGTCGGCAACCTTTTTGACATGAAGTGCCAGTTTGAAATGTTCTTGTTAATTAGTGTGCCATATCAACATTTAGTTTAACATTAAGTTTAATTATGACACCACATCAAAAAAATATTTCCAACAGACATGGAATTTTATTCCATCCATATAGGCTATATGCATAGGAACAACATTTTAAAGAAACATTTATCTCTCATAATCAGGACATTGTAATGATCATTTTATCATTGTAAAATTTGTCCCCAATGAGGTTACAAATTACATGCATGGACCCCATTTGAAAACACTGCTTTCAGTAAGTCATTTACAAAGTATTGCATTGGGAAAAATGTCAAAAAGGGAGAATAAACTGTATCAAACAGAAATACCAGTACTATATACAAGAATGCTGCCTTCCTCATGAAAACATCCACATCTGAGTTGGAAAAAAAGAAATGGACAAACAGCTACACATGCAAACCCATGTGTACTACAAATAAACAGATGCCTACCAGTCGGTGTGATTCCTGGCCCTGCTTTCCTTTGCTGAGCTCCATTATCTGGGGGTTGTAGTTAGTCACTTTAAGTTGCACACATGCTTCGGAGTGGTCGGTTGTCAAACGACTGCGGGAGGGGCTGAGCACGTTCTTCATGTGTGAGAATATCTGCTCACAGAGGTACGTTGACCCGAAGACTGACAGCAAAGTAAGTGCAACGTTCCGGAGACAGCTGAACTTCTTCGGCACGGATGTCCAGCAGGTGAAGATGGTTTCTAGTTGTTTCCGTAGCTCTGCAAACTTAGTCACCCACAGTGTTGAACTCTTCAGCTCAATCAGCTGCATTTCCATGTCCTGTGTATCCAACCAGTCTATCAGAGATAAATCCAATTCGTGTCCATCAAAGCTGTCTGGCTTGATCAAGAAAGAGAACATGGGTCCATACTTCTGAAAGTCCCCAAATCGTGTTGTGAACCCCGATTCAAGCTCGCTCATGTGTTTGCATATTTCAGCGGTGCTGATGCTGTGCTGCGAGGACAGCTCCCTTACGTGTCTGAAGTAGCGGAAAGTGGAGGTAGCAACATCGCTTGAAAAGATTGCTAGCTTGCCGACAAAAGCCGTCCATGTGTCGAACATGTCCAAAACAGTTTGCCCTGCACCTTGCAGTCGGAGATTGAGCTCGTTGAGGTGTCCTGTAATATCCGTGAGAAACATAAGTTTCACAACCCACTTCTCGTCCTCGAGTTCTGGGTAGTTTTGGCCCTATTCAGCCAGGAAGGCCTTGATGGCATCAAAGCAGCTGACAAACCGCTCCAAAACTTTTCCGCAGCTTAGCCACCTATCCGCTGAGTGGAGAGGGATATCTTTGTATGTGCAGTTCATTTCCTCGAGCAGGGACTGGAACTGTCGGTGTGTCAGAGCAGATCGCTTGACTATGAAGTTGATAACCTTCACTACCATAGCCATAACCTCATTAAGATCTGAATTTGACATCTTTGCACAGAGGTTTTTTGGGTGTATTATGCAGTGGAGTTTCATGATGGGGTGACCAACTTTTTCCTCAATTAATCTGACAGCTCCCCTCTGTTTCCCGACCATGGCGGGCTGGTGGGGGCACCATCTGTTGTCACTGCAAAAATCTTCCTGATGTCAATCCCTCGCTCCTCAAAATGTTCCATAAACACCTTGGCTATGTCCTCACCTTTTGTTGTGTCCGACATTGGCTTTAAGCAGCAGAGTTCCTCTCTTACGGTCAAATCACAGTATCTTGCCATCACTGCCAAACGTGGTATGTCATTCACGTCCACGCTCTTGTCAAGTGCAATGTTAAATACCATAGCATCTTTTAAACCAGCTATTTGCTGCACGCTGATATTTTCTGCCATTTCTTCGATGCGTCGCTCAACACTTCTAGCTGACATGGGAATATATTTTATTCTTGATTTGATTGTCTCTTTGTTTGGTAAGCCTTCAAACAGAACCTCTGAGCTACAGAGAAAAGCCTCCTTAATATATTCGCCATCCGTGAATGGCTTTCCGCGTTTCACAATGCAATGAGCAATGCGATAGCTTGCTTCAGTCGCATGGTTTTTAGCAATGGCAAAGATTTTGAGGGTGTTGGCTTGCTTCCCATACCTGGACACGGCACGTTTGATGGATTCTGCCTTGTCTGCCTGATCTTTGAAAGTTTTCTCGTGCTTTGTCTCAAAATGGCACTTAACACTTGACGTTCGACAAACAACTTTTTCAAAACATAAAGTACACACAGCACGGTCCTTCTGAAAAACAAAACCCCACTCTTCTGTCCATGAGGGCTGGAATGCCTGAACCTTTACTTCAGCTTTCTTAGCTAGCGGGGTTGCCATCATCGACCGAACCTGAACCGCTTCACTGCAATTCCTGTGGGAAATGTGAGCAGGAGGCCGTACCGTCAATCAAACTAACTAGACAGGCCGCGTGTTACGAGAAAAACTACTACCCCCATTTTCATTACTACCACCCCATTAAAAAACTCAAAATAATGACAAGATTAATATGAAAACGCAGAAGGCAGCCTGAATCATAACAAAGAGTGGAGATGCACCTGCTGATCACTGGGTGTTAACACACAGTCGCTCTTACACCACCTCAGGTTGCCACAAACGGCGTATCGGAAGGCACCAAGCCTGCATCTCCTGTTTTATATCTGCGATTATCATACAATTCAGAATAATGATGAGATTAATATTAAAACTCAGAAACCAGTCCGAATAATAATAATAATGAGTGGAGATGCAGCCTTGGACCATCTGCTATGAACAACACCACTGTTCTTACAGCACATCCGGTTGCCGCGAATATTGTGTTTGAATGCGCCAGTCCGGCATCTCATGTTGTGCACCTTTGATAATTATTATTCCAGTAAAAGAATTTGGAATTGGAATGGTGATTCTGCTCTGATCCATCTACCTCATCATCTTGCACCATCACACCGAATACTGTTATAGTGCAACACATGCAACAGCCAATGGCTGTTCAAGAGGTGATTTGGCATGCAGCGGAGAGTGCACTGCTTTCGCCAGTGTGCCAATGATTACGCTGCCGCATGCCAATGGTGGCATGCGTGCCTAAGGTTGCCGACCCCTGTTCTAGACGATTGTGCACTTCCAACTTTGTGGCAACAGTTTGGGAAAAGCCCTTTCCTGTTTCAGCATGACAATGCCCCCGTGCACAAAGTGAAGTCCATACAGAAATGGTTTGTTGAGATCAGTGTGGAAGAATTTGACTGGCATGCACAGAGCCCTGACCTCAACTCCATCGAACACCTTTGGGATGAATTGGAACGCCGACTGCGAGCCAGGACTAATTGCCCAACATCAGTGCCCGGCCTCAATAATGCTCTTGTGGTTGAATGGGAGGAAATCCCCACAGCAATGTTCCAGCATATAGTAGAAAGCCTTCCCAGAAGAGTGGAGGCTGTTATAGCAGCAAAAAATGATTTTGGAATCAGATATTCGACGAGCATATACGGGTGTGATGTTTGGGTGTCAACATACTTTTGGCCATGTAGTGCATCTGTAAGTTTTGTTTTTTTGACATTTTTGTTCATCAGGATTGTGATCATCGAAAGTGACTGTCCACTGGTTGGAACTACCCAGAATGCTTTGTTTTGCTGTGAAAACCTCAAACAGGAGTTTTTTTTTTCTTTTTTTCTTTTGTATACTGAATCGAGGCTCGTGAAAGAGCTGACATTTACTTCACAAACAAATCAACCAGACAAACAAAATATATAAAAAGAGGGAGCGGAAGACAAGATGGGGAGAGAAGGGGAAGCACACAAACACTTGAGAGCACACAACATTTGAGAGCAGGGAGATGTGTGGGAGGGAGAGGGCTTGGGGGGAGGAGGCGTGGGAAGGGGGGTGGGGGGGGGGGGGGGGTGGGAGAAGTATAAAACACAAGGACACCAAGGACTTCCAGGACAGAAGCTGGTATTTCAAAAAAGTGGAATTGGGGTGAAATTAGCGGGGGTAGAAAAGATCAAGGTTTTGGATGGGGGAAGATAAGAGATGGTGGTGAACAGCTGTTTTAAAGACCTGGAGGGTGGAGTGGGATTGAAGAGAGTGAGGGAGTTTGTTCCAGAGGCGGGAGAAAAGAGGAATGAAGGAGTGAAGGTGAGCAGAGAGTCTTGATTTTGGCAGTTTAACTATAAGAGGGTTGCAGGCAGATCTTGTGCGACCTGCAGGAATATTTGCGGGACAGAGCACAGAGAGAGCTGGGGAGGCAAGGCCAGAGTTGCTACATATTGCTGCAATTTCTCCATAAACGGAGTCATCTGGCAATAGATTATTTTATGACAATTGAGAACAAAACGTTGCTTGTTAACTCGGGTGTGTGTTGCGTGTTTTTTGTTTTTTTTGTTGTGAAAATTGCAAATTCCACTTTTAATTGTTTTCTGTTTAGTGTTCATAGGAATTATTTATATCTGCTACTTATTTTTTCTTTGTAGAAGTACAATTTTTATGCCTCTGCAGCCAGAGGCACCAGAGGCATTATGTTTTCAGGCCGTCCGTCCGTATGTGTTTATATTCTCGTCACCACGATAACTTGAACCAAACCGCTTGAGGGATTATGACTAAACTTGGCACAGGTATGGACTTTTTTTTCTTTTTTTCTTTTTTTTTGTACAGAATCGAGGCTCGTGAAAGAGCTAACATTTATCCCACAAACAAATCAAACGGACAAACAAACAAAGTATATAAAAAGGGGAGCGGTAGACAAGATGGGGAGAGAAGGGGAAGCACATAAACACAACATTTGAGAGCAGGGACATCGGGAATGTGTGGGAGGAAGAGGGCTTGGGGGGAGGTGGCGTGGGAAGGGGGGCGGGGGGGGCAGGTGGGAGAAGTATAAACACAAGGACACCAAGGACTTCTAGGAAAGAAGTTGGTATTTCAAAAAGGTGGATTTGGGGTGGAATTAGCAGAGGTAGAAAAGATCAAGGTTTTGGATGGGGGAAGATGAGAGATGGTGGTGAACGGCTGTTTTAAAGACCTGGAGGGAGGAGTGGGATTGAAGAGAGTGAGGGAGTTTGTTCCAGAGGCGGGAGAAAAGAGGAATGAAGGAGTGAAGGTGAGCAGAAAGTCTTGATTTTGGCAGTTTAACCATAAGAGGGTTGCAGGCAGATCTTGTGCGACCTGTAGGAATATTTGGGGGACAGAGCCCAGAAAGAGCTGGGGGAGCAAGGCCGGAGAGTAGTCGGTAGAAGACAAAGACCACCAACCTGCCTGCGGTGAGTAAGTGAAAGGCCCTCGGAGGTAGCTTCATCGCGGGAGATTCCAATGATTCTGAACGCTTTGGTTTCAACAGCGTGAAGACAAGCTAGGTGTGAGGCAGGAGCACCAGCCCAGAGGGGGGAACAGTATTCCATTGAACTGCGGATGAAAGCCTTATATGTGGTGAGGAGCTCAGGTGTGCCAAGGAAGGACTTCGCACGATGGAGGATGCCCAGTCGGCGACTGGCTTTGGAGGCCAGATTAACTGGCTGTGATACAATGATGATCTGATTAGATCTTGGATTCAACATGTCGAAGGTCATGTGCCCTTTGAAAATAATTTTGCGGATCATAACTCGAGTTCGAAGCATCTGATCTCTTCTACTTGTCTCTCTCTCTCATGTGACCTTTAATATTTAATGTGACATTTGATTGAGATCAAACGTAACAGTGGTTGACATCTAATATGGGCGGAGGCAAATCCACTGACTCGTACGCATCAAATTATATTTTCTCGTTTATTTGAATCATTGATTTAATCCAGTTGGGAGATGAGCATTCTGTTATTGTACATGTTAGAGGTTGAAATTTAAATTTGAAGTTTAAATTTTAAATTGTTTAAATTTGAAGTTTGAAGTTTGAAATTGAAGTTTAAATTTGAATAAACATTTTTTGCACAGGTCTCAATCAAGGGTTATGGCAGAGCAGAATAATAGAGTGGAAATGTTAACACAATGGCGTGAAAGGAAAACAGTTGTATATATTGTGGATCATTGCACAAGAATAGGATTTGTGGGTCAAGGGTGGGAATAGGGTCTGAGTTGGTGTCATAAAGTTCAGAGATATAACTTGTAGAAACCATGGGGCAGCAGACATGAAATTATTGAGGGAAAAGTTCGAGGTACCAGACTCGGGAAGATAAATCCACAGGAGAGAGAAGAGGCAACTGTTAAGAGGCAACTATGAATGATTAGAGGCATCTGTTAAGTATAGACAGGGTAACAAGAAGGAAATTAATGCGATGGATCTTTTCCCCTCGGTGATGAAGAAGCGGTCATCAAAATATATCAAGAACAAGATTGGTCCTAGAATGCCACTTAATGGACACTTGACGTTTGAGGTAAAGCATGGCAGAGAACTCCATGATCTAAAGCATCCCACTGCCTTCCGAGTGTACATGAAATCTGAAAGACTGTCCAGAAGGGAACTCCAGGTATCATAAGCTGACAGTTTGCAAATCAAGACGAATTGAATGCCAACAGAATCAAATGCACAAGAGATGGCCACGGCCTAATTGTTAGACTGAGGGCATCCATTCAGGCTTGATACTGACGAAGCAGTGATGTTCAAGGTAGAATGACCTGGGCAGAAGCCAACCTGATCCGATATCGGAGTTAGAGATGCGTCTTGAGATCCCCAGCAATAATCAATTTTATCACTTTGTCTAAAAGTCAATTGAGACACTCTCCTTCAAGTGTGAAGAAACTGATGAGGAGCACGTTCCCGAGACAGAACCTATGAACTGTAACCATGTTTTTTGTGAAAACGGAGAGCCTAAGGTGTGTTTCTGTCCATTGACATGTTAGAACTATGGGTTAGAAATTATGTTAGAAATTAGAATGTTAGAACATGTTAGAAATTATTTTCCATTCTGTCCATTGACATGTTAGAACAGCAACTATTGGCACTACCCTCACAATGTGAATGGTTGTGAGCGTTGCAGAGACGACAGATTCCCTTTTGGTGGGGTTGGCTTTCCTGTAGGAAATGGCTACCTGCTTATTCTGGTAATTGCTTCACCACATTAATTTCTGTATACCAGGGATGAGATGGTCAGGATAACTGGAGGGTGTGAAATGATGGAGGGTGGGAAGAGTGGTTTTGAGAAATGAGTCTCAGAAATGTCCAGGCAAGTTGAGCACAGAAGTTGGTCTTGAAAATGAAATGTCCGGTCACATTGAACAGAGTGGGAGCCATTAAGGAAAATATTGGTTGGGAATTTAACAGATGAGGTTTGGACCTTAAGTGTCACAAAGTAGAGCATTGGAATTATGTCATAATTTGCAAGATTTTGTTGGTCGCAGTAAGTAGACCCGTCAATAATTGAATAAGTCGAGAGGCTGAGGTTGAAAGAATCAGCATGGCCTGCTCTTTTGAATGCATCTGGTACTTCTTGGGTGTGAGTCCTGAAAGCATGTTTGCACACGTGATTGATAATATGGTGTGTGGGTACCAGACACAGGTCGAGCAGCAACTATTGGCAAAGGGACACCTTCATTGATTTGGCTCTAAAATGTGAGTCAACTGGCCGAACCCTTCATTACTTTGAGGTTACGAGAGGTGAGAGGATTGAGGATAAAATCCTGTGTGACGGAGCACTGTTGATTGGTGGGTTACTGGGTTTGCATTTGAGAGAGTTGGTTTATGCAGATTGGTGACAAGTGAAGCAATGAGCTTGTGGGTAAAACATTTGGTGACACGATGACCATGGCCTGAGATCCACGTATCCCCATAGCAGAACCGGCCGGGCACGGAGAGACGTGCTCAGCCTGCTACGGACGACACCATTGCAGTGGAACACATTACAACATTTGAGATTGTGTGATTGATGAACCACCACAGATTTATTCATCTTGATTGGTTAATCCCCGGCCTGCAGAACAGTGCTCTCCTATTTGACGGCCCGCTGATCATGGCGGGTGCTAAGGCTTTGACTAATGGGATTCACTCTTCCCAGGTGATGCCATCTTACCCATCCACACCTTTTGACCCTTGTCCCTCTCCTTTCTTGTTAGCTTCTTCCTCTCCCATTCTTGGTGCCATTCTGTTGAGTCGGTGTTCTTTAGTCCACTACCACTACTATGTATCTTTAGAGCCTTGCTGCCTTTTGTAATGCTGGCACCAAACCCAGTACAGCTCGGTTTTGTGTTTAGAAAAGGTATGGCATCACATGGTTTTATTGTAACTCAATTTTGTTTTTGATGTGGGAATTTTTTAGTCATAATAATCAAGACATTTTGTCATCGGGCATTGTACTGTAATCTTATGTGCGCGTGTCCATTTTGCCTTATAATTTGCTAGGCCTAATCCAAGCCTTCCAGCCAGCCCTGATTTGATGCGTGGTTTTGCCATGCCTTCCTCGAGAGTGTGGCTTTGCTTCTGAATTCCCTGTAGGTGTGGGGCCATTTTGATCCTGTGTCACATGACACATTAATCCGATTAGGACAGTTGCTCCGTCGACAATTTTGCTTTGATGAATATTATGCCAATTGTAAAATTACAGAATGTGGCAGAATTGCTCACAGAACAACTGTCTGTCCTAATAATATTAAGCAGACAATCTGCATAATATTCACCTTAACAGAATATGTTAAATGAATGCAATTTTTGTTTTGAATAATTTAATTTTCACCGCATACCCCTTCCTTCACTTGCTCTCCATCCCCGACTACTCACTTGCTGGTCATTTATTATTATTTTTATTAAATAATTTATTTGTGAATGAAAAACGTAACTTGTATTACAAGTTTCTTATTGCCGATTCAAACTAGAGAGTATTCATAGAATACTTACCCTGCGCAGTCAACTTGGGGCGAGCCAACTGTTCTGTTTTTGAACGTTTTCTTTGAACCAATATAGCTGCCAGACCACATGAGCGATGATATCATAAATGTATATTCTCTAATATAATTGTTGCATAGATCACGCTCATGAAATTTCAAACTGATCAGACTTAGTGTTGCTGTCGAATTATGACGTCATAATTAAGGCCCAAATGACGTCATCGTTAACACTTATTCCCCATGCGGAGTTATTTACAATGGGCCACGTTTCAATTTTTTCCATGGAGCAGTTTCGGAGATATAGAAGTGCAACATTTTTCGATTTTTCTTTCCAACATAGAGCGTGTTCCACGTGACATTATGGCATCATAATTATCATTAAAAAATTCTTCAGAAGGAGGTGCTCCTATGGTCAAAATTTCCTGTCCATCGGACTAACAATTGCAGAGAATTTTTTTTCATACTGATCAGATCAAGCGTTGTACTTGTCGAATTATGACGTAATGAAGGCAGCGATGACATCGTTAACATATCTTATTCCCCATGGGGAGTACTTCACAATGAGCCAAGTTTCAATTTTTCCCATTGAGTGGTTTCAGAGATATAGGTGTAACGTTTTTCTAAGATGGCATAATGTCACGTGACCTATGACCATAAGTATGAATAAAAAAAACTATACAGGCGGAGGTTATGGCGGAGGAGAATTACTGACAAATTCTATGGTAAAATTGAGTGTCAATCGGACCAACGGTTGCCGAGAAAATGAATTTTTTAAATGCAGACACGCACTTATGCCACACGTTCGCAACTGATCACCTAACCCTGCTTTTTGCTTTGCGATCGCAGGGTAATAATTTCATCAAAATGAGGGGAAAAGGTCCAATAATTAGAGTGGGTGTAAATTTCGCAAACTCCCTGCACAACAAGTGCAAAATCACACGGACTGACTCGTGGCATGACATAGAGAAGAGGATGCGTTATAAATTCCTGCAAATATTAAGCTATTAGCAGAACTACATTACACTATTATTAGCAGAATGCAACAAATTCTAAGTACAATGCTTGTTAATAGTTACCATTATTCCCACATTCTTGTGAGGTTGGCCAGGGGAAGCTTGGCCCAAGTCATTCACGAACCGACTAGCCAGGCCTGACATTTGACTAAGGTTAGGGCAGGAATTTCTAATTTGTTCGTAATGCTGGTAATTGCTCACTTACTCTTCGTGAAGGCCACTGGAGATCTGTAAGGTCCACCAACTAATGCCGGCCGAGGGGTCGTTCAGTTTAACGTCCATCTGAGGGACAGCACACATGTTGATGAATCGCCCTGCCTGTGAAACACCGGGATGTCAGTTTATAACTGGATCGGGATTCGAACCCAGGCTAGACAAGTGTGTACATACCTCGGACATCCTGTCAGTCCGAATTCGTCCACAACATTTTGAGATATCCTGTTCACAAACAGAAAAACCAGACAGGCAAACAGACGGGTGAAAACATCCCCTCCATCCAACTTCGGTGGCGGAGGTAATAAATGAATATATTGGCTTTATTAATGCCTCTGTGGTACAGTATAAGTAGAACATGCACATTTTCAATGTCTGGAAAAGGCCCCTCATTGTACAATCGACAAGAGAAGGAGGCTTACTTGCGAGGAAGATTGTGCAGAAACAGCTCATGATTGGACTGTAATGAAATGCATTTAGCCGGAATTCAAAGGGCACAGCCACCCACCACCGAATGTAATGGTGACACTGTTGGGAAATCTCTGCGGTAAACCCCAAAAGACAGCTGAGATTATAGATTTTAGAATTGCCAATTTTATCTGGACACTCCTGTGATAACAAGCAAACACGGAACAGATTATGGTGTACGGAATCGCCAGGGCATTGGGAAACGTGAGGGAAACACCTTAGCTGATTACGACACATCCCGATGGGAATGCTATTTGTCAACTTCAACGGAACTGATGAATAAACAGAGCGAACGGAGACAAATGCACAAACAAATGTTTCCTAGAATGCTGTTCTATTTACCTTTTGTTTTGACCTGAGTTGTATACTGTGTCAAACTGCGTTATCGGGGTGTTCGTTTTCATGAGCGTCAACTGCATTACATTTTTGGACAAGGGAACCATTGAAAATATATGCTCACATTAGACGGTGGCTGGAGAGACCTATACTGTACAAGGTTGTTGAGGGCAGCACTGGATGCAAGCTGGAGAGAACATCAAACAAATTAAGTGCTACATGGGGGATTGCCCTTTGCATCTAGTACCTCAAAAAACACGAAGACCAAGATTTGCCGGCCATTGTTGTAGAAGCAAGCAGGAAATTGTATCGCAACTTCTGCTATGGGAACCAAAGCAAGGCGAGCGGTCTCGTGGCCACCCTGTTTTCAACTCTGCTGATCGGCTCGAGCTCGGATACAAGTCTGATTCGGAATCAGCCATCAATTCTTATTGAAGATAATGAGAATTGGAAGAATTCTTCGTTTCAAAAGAGACCTTTTAAAATTTAATCCAGGTACAATTCAGGGAAGATTTCAAGGGAGCATCGGACAAATAAGTAAAAAAAAAAAAATGTGGGAATTGCACACTTTCAGTTATTTGCCAATGACTGACTTGTAATCAGTAGTTACACTATTTAAAGTTACTAGGACGAAGCTGGGAACACAAGCAGTAATTAATGTCTTTTTGAGGCTTTTTTAAAATTTTTAATAATTCAGGCAGGTTTTATTTTTGGTTGAGGAACTTTTTACATACAGTATGTAAGCAACTGTGAAGTGCTTGGAATGTTGCAAGCCGAAATCTGATGTCTGATAAATCCAACTTCGTAAATTAGGCGACGTTGACTGATGCACATTTATAAAGGGGGAAGGATCTTGCAAAGTTGCACCAAATACACAGACTACCCAAACCATCAGTATTGTCACATATGGGGCTGGCAAGGACGGTCTAGGCCCTCGAGGTACGTCTACTTGCCTCTAAGCTGCCTAACCTGGGTTTGAATCTCAACCCAGCTAGAAACTCATCCCGCTGTAAAAACTCATCCGATAATTAAAAGGTTTTTTTTTTTGCGTTTTACCACATGTTGTACATCCAATTTGTTTTTCTTTCTTTCTTTCCTGAGGCCAGTTGCTGTTACGTACACTTAAGATATGAGGATACAAGTTTGATCTTGAAATGTTGCATCTGACCACAGCAACGTCTAATAGGGAACCCTTTACACAGTCATGCATGCGCCGCCAGTGAAGATTCAAATCCCTGTGGTATGCGCACCGAACCCTGCCTACACGAGGAATCTTAACCCCGCTTAAATATCGCATTCTGATCAGGAATTGTCAGTGGTTAACCACACTCGCAAGGACACCGATACGGATTGGGCCCTGTGCGTTGCGATCCACAGTGTGTCCCTAGACATGAACAACTTTTAGCCAGCTTTTACTAGGTTTCCTTAAGTTACTGACAAATACTACTTGCCTAATGAATTCTAAGCTCCGTATCCACAGTTGGCATGAATGCTGAGCTCACAAATGTACTTTTGGCAGTTGCTCATCGACATCGTTGATAACATTGAGTCGCATAGCCTGGCATCTGTGGCGTTGGACCAGTGTCTGGACGAGACACGTACAGGGTGGTCGACAGAATGATAACATATTTGCGATATTGATTGAAAGCTTTTGTGTATGAAGTAATAATTTGTTGATGAAATATGAACAATGGTCTTTGGAGATGCATTTTTTTTTTTCAGGAACATGCTCATTTGTGATCACCGTTGTACTACTTCTGCACCTTCCTTCAACCGATGGATGAAATGATTCACAACACTGCAAAGGCAGTCCTTGTTTGAATGTATGTTTTGAATTTATGCAGTTCCACAACTTCCACCCCATAGTGCAGGCCCATATGTCATAACAATATTGTTTGTGTTTTTTGTTTGTTAAAATTGATTTAGCAATGGATTCTGCTTCAGAATATTATAGAGATGTAAAAAAAATAGGGTTCCATTTTTTCTTTTACGTCTAATAGGTAGTAATTCGAAGAAATCCAAGATGGCCGCCATAAAATTTGGAAAATACACTTTTGTGCATATCTTTGTATCTAGATATCATATAAACATGAATAATATGTCCTTTTATATGTTTTCAGACCCAAGGAAGCCATTTCTGCCATTGTTTTTACAGAAAAATGCAAGGAAAATAAAATAGTGGACATATACCAGCCAAAGTGGGGTCGGCCGGCATGAAATCGGTTAATTAAGTTTCCACCATCTAGTTAAGGTCTGGTTTTGACTGTGTTGACGAAATGTGAATCTGAATAGTAGTATCTATCTTTGCAGGACCGACGACAGTTCAAGAGTGTCTAGAAAATTACACCTACCTTCAAGATGAGTGACTCACCACCCAGGAAGATTGAGAAGTCAGTAGATTTCGGACTTTGTTTTGTATGCCAAATGGCCATAGGGCAAACAGACTATACAACCTTTGTAACGAAACCAAAACTCTCCTCTGTCGAGAAACTGATGGCAGGTGCTGAGGAACAGTACACGTATGGTGAAACAAAGTTTGCATCATTGAATAGACGTTTGCAATATTCCTCTGCTGAAGAATTGCTCGCAAAAGGTCTCCGCTACCATAAAGCTTGTTACAAAGATGTTACCAATAAGATGCACATTGATCGAGCAAAGGCTAGGTTTGAGAAAGGAACAACATCAGGCAGTGCCGCAGAAATCCGACTGAAAAAGAGAGGACGACCAAGTTCTAGTGATCTAGGGGAAAGCACGTCAACATCCAGAAGGTGTTCCCGAGAACAGACATTTGACGCGCTCAGATGTGTCATATGCCAGGAAGACAGAGGAAGTGAACTACACAATGTGTCAACAAAGAACATGGGACTCCAGATCAGAAACATTGGCCAAGAAACAAGTAATGACAATCTGAAAGTGAGACTGAACAGTGTCATAAGTTCGCCTGACCCATTGCAAGCAATGGCTGAGGACATGAAATATCATTTACCATGTGTAGTTAAGGCCAAACGTGCTATAGTTAAGACGGAAAAACAAACAGAAACAACCAATGTTAACTTTGGTCAGGTGTTATCAGACCTTGAACTCATTGAAATTGTTGAAACTGCGTTGAATGATACTACTGAAAATGCTGTGCTGAATATGAATGAAATTCATGTAACCTATGTCAATTTACTTAAGGAGCACGACTTTCCGGTCTCAGACAACCATAGTTATAAGCCATACCTGAAACAATTGATCCTAGACAACATTGCCGATGTTCATTTCAGCCGGCCCTCAAACAAAACAAAGCCAGAGCAGATTCTTTCCACAAAGCTCAAAGACCACATGATATCAAGCACAATTACAGCAGACAGCATCAAAGACGATTTTAAAGTACTTTTGCGAGCTGCGAAAATATTGAGGAAAGACATCGCATCTTCCCCAGCATGGAAATTTAATGGAACCTTTGCTGATTACAAGCCACCCCCGATGCTCAACATCTTCTGCAAGCATGCAGTCATGGGAACAAGGAAAGTAGGAAATAGCAACAGGGAGGACTCCATTGGTGTGAGTGCATCATTGTTGGCGCAGCACTTTGTCGGTGCTTATAAATCTGACCGACAGGTATCGTACGAACCAAGAAGCGAGGATGGATCATTCAAACAACGATTTGAAACTCCATTGAGTGTGGGCTTAGCTCTCGACATACACAAAAACACACGATCCAAGGCGCTTGTAGAGAAACTTGCACATCTGGACCTCGCCATCTCCTACAAAAAGGTCATGGAGATTGAGACCAGCATTGCCAACTCCGTACTGAAGCAAATGGAGTCCACCGGAGGCATCTGTCTACCACCATGGTTGGTTCAGGACACGTTCGTCTGGTTTGCCATGGACAACATCGATTTTCTAGAGTCAACTCCTTGCGGGATGAATACCCTTCATGGTACAGCAATTGCGATCTACCAGCCTGTATCACCGGAGAAATCACCCATGATACCACCAATTGAACTTGACCGGTCATCAAAAGCTCAAACGATACATGATGCAGTTGGCTGTAAAACGTTGACCTGCAAGAAGCCAGCACCCGAGAAGAGAAAGAGCGACTGCAAGCTGCTCACATCAAAACCCGAGACAGACAAGAACAAGAAAACCGATATGACCTGGATGATTGGATGCCTGAACTTCGAGGAAGAAGGAGAAGTTGACGTCAAACTCACAGCTCCGGGGACGTGGGGAGCCTTCAATTCCTTGCTATCTTCGTCCAGTGAGAAGACCAATGTTGCTCTCGTTCCTCCGTTGATAAGGTCGCCTCCTACAGACTATGATACACTGTACACGGGTCTGATGAGAGCTCACAACATCACAACTCGTGTTATGGGGAGTGAGGCAATCACAGTCATGACTCTCGATTTGCAGCTATACGACCTGGCGATGAAGCTGATCCGTCACCAGAAGTGTGTTCCCAGCTGGAACGCTTCGTCTGTCTGCTGTACAAGTCTAAAGTTCACACGAAAGTAAACGAGCTTCGCTGGTTCTTATTCTCCAACCGTGCTGCTGAGGGAGAGAGTCTTCCACCTACCACTGGTTCGCTAAAGTTACACGTTCAGCGAGCACATTATATCGCAATGATATGGAGAAAGGCAGCAGAAAGCCATCCGTCCCTTCCATCACCTGTCGAGTATGGTTGGCAGTTACTTTCGGATGATGGGGTTTATGCCCCAAGTCGATGCCTGAATCCTCCAGCCCCAGAAGCAATAATGAATCTCGTGAACTGTGGGTGCAAGAAAGGGTGTATGGGAAGATGTAGCTGTCGCAATAACAATATTCCTTGTACTGAAGTTTGTGGGTGTGTGGGTTACAGTTGTAACAACAAAGCAAACATCAATGAACCGCGTGTGATAGATATGGATGAGGATGAATGAGGCATTCGTTTATGTGATCGTTTATGTTCATTCATCGTTTATGTTTAGGTGTGTGTGTATGTGTGTGCGTGTGTGTGTGTGTGTGCGTGTGCGTGTGTGTGTATTCAAAATAAATGTTATCAGTGAAGATTGTTTATTGAATCGATTCTAATTGGGAAATTATACGATCCGATTTCACGACGGCCGTCTCCATTTTGGCTGGTATATTGCCCACTATTTTATTTTCCTTGCATTTTTCTGTAAAAACAATGGCAGAAATGGCTTCCTTGGGTCTGAAAACATATAAAAGGACATATTATTCATGTTTATATGATATCTAGATACAAAGATATGCACAAAAGTGTATTTTCCAAATTTTATGGCGGCCATCTTGGATTTCTTCGAATTACTACCTATTAGACGTAAAAGAAAAAATGGAACCCTATTTTTTTTACATCTCTATAATATTCTGAAGCAGAATCCATTGCTAAATCAATTTTAACAAACAAAAAACACGAAATTACTAATCGCCCTAGACTACCATCTGTTCCATGAGAGCTGCTGTGGCCTTTGTGCAAAGATTTGACGATTCAATGTGGTGATGGAGGCTCCTGCCTTTGACAGAGTGTTGGGGGTGTTCACGTTTCTTTGGCTGAGAAGCGATCTTGGGCAGGTTTGCACACCGTTTCAGGGTGTGGAAATTTCTGCTGAGAAACCATGGGAATGAAACCCTCTGCAGGGAGGGCAATGGCTTTACCCACCCGATCACCAAGCCGTTCTTTCAAATATCCTCGTAAAATGATCCAATGGATTATATGTGGCTACAAGCAGGCCATGCCATTA
The DNA here is from genome assembly GCF_964187855.1 of Myxine glutinosa. Taxonomy (NCBI): domain Eukaryota; kingdom Metazoa; phylum Chordata; class Myxini; order Myxiniformes; family Myxinidae; genus Myxine; species Myxine glutinosa. The sequence continues at coordinate 56,207,312 of NC_136269.1, read as the reverse complement.
CAAATCTGTGCCTGCCTGGAAACTTGAGAGAAATGATGCGATCTTGAAAAGTTTCATGGGGTGTTGCGCCATCGCTCACGAAGCACTGTGCTGCTGAAGTGGTAGACGTGTTTCTCATTTGGCTGTTTTTCAGATCTGGCTTGCTTTCCAATGGCACTTCACTGTAATTTTTAACAAGCATTTGGCAAAGAAACTTGCCAAATCTGTTGTACCCGCACCCTGCCCCCACAAACATAGGTGAAAGCTTATCTCAAATCCCCCCTTCCTCCCTCCCTTCACCACCCCCTCTCCCCTCCCTTGCCTCACCCCTCCAACACTCACACCCTTATAGCATCTACGTAGAGCAAGAACGTTAAATGTAACTGTAAATGTACTTGTACATTGGAGACTATGGACACAGCAGCACAGCATGTGGGATATAGATGTTGGGTCACAGCATCATCAGCTCAGTGCTGACATGGGAACTCCCAATGGACACTAACAGCAGGTCAGAGGGAAAAAGTGACAGACAGACAACCAGGGGATGCAGATATAATTATCTGTGGTAGGAGATAACGCAAGGAGTGAACAAGATGTATACACAAGCAAATGTTTTGGGAGGGGTAGGTGGTGTTTTGAGCTTTTGACGGATGTAGAAAAGATCATGGTTTTGGATGAGGGGTGGGGATGACTCGAGATGATGGTGAATAGCTGACTTCAAGACCTGGAGGGAAGAATGAGAGTGTGGAAAACGAGGAATGAATGAGTGGAGGTGAGTTGTGGTTCTGGATTTAGGCAGTTTCACTAGGAGTGGGTTGCTTGTGTACCACGTTTGGCCTGCAGATACTTGCGAGGGGAGGGGGGGGTGGGATGGGGACTGAGAAGGGAGAGGGCAGTCAGTGCACGGCCAGAAATGTGGCAGAAGACAGAGTCCATCGACCTGTTTGGGATGTGGAAGTAGCAGGTCCATGGACTCTGCTTCATTGCGAGAGATTCCATTGACCTTGAAGGCCTTGGTTTCCATGGCATCAAGCTGAGCAAGGTGTGTGGCGGGGAGCCAGCCCACAGGGGAGAACAGTACTCTGTCAAGCTGCAGATGAAAGCCTTGTTGGAGGATAGTAGCTCAGGTGTGCCAAGGAGGGACTATGCATGACAGAGGATGCCCAGTTGGCATTTCTCTTTGGAGGCCAACGTTGAAATGTGGCTTGCCCAAGAGAGATCATGGCCGAGAGTGAGAGACATATAGTTTAATTCAAGATGCATACCATTAAAAGAGACGCATGGTAGCAAATGTGGCTTTAGTGAGTGACACATAGCATTAAATGACACATTGTTGACCTTTTTGCTCGTTTTGTCAAAACCAATATTGTTACAAGACGCCCTTTTCTTTTTAATTACCTTTTGCCAGAGTTTAAGTCTACATTTTGCGAGGAAAGTTTATTTCAAATTTCAATATCTATGATGTGATATCCGAGGGTTGAAACGTGCGAAGCCGCTTGTGCTCAAATCGGAGGACTCCCAAAACTGATTGGTGCTCACCTGACGTCCAGTTGGATTACTGCAACGTCGCTGTTAGTGGGCTGAATTGTTATTTCTCTGAAGCCATTAACCCCTCCAGAATATGGCAGTCAGGGCTCGTTGTGCAAGCTTGTCAATTTGATAGCATCATTCCAATCCTGGAGGTTCTCTCGTAGCTCCCAGCATGCCAACACACATTTTATAATCGTGCTGGCTGATAAGGTTCAAACTTGAAAAGCAATCACAAGTTGAATCCTGCCTTCATTCCAGACCTCGTAACACACTCTCACCTTATTTTTATTTTTATTTCTTTGGAAAGATCTTTGGAAGACCTGGCGATCGAGCATTCTTCAGATCAATCTGCTTCTGAACTGGTACTCGTTACCTTTTAAATTCTCAGAGCCTCATCAATTATTGTTTTTAAACTCCCCTTAAATTTCATCTCTTTACACTTGCTTGTTCTTAATTTTCAATTTTCCGACCTCTTCCTTCTTGGTAAAGCCCTGACATTTTGATTCTAAATTAGAGCACTATATAAGAAATTGATTGACATCTTTCTTGCTACTTTCGCTCTCGCATACATCGCTCTACCTTTTAGAAATAAAGGTCGAGGTCAAAATCGAAATAGCAGAGTAATATCAACTGCAGGTATGCCCACTCACCTCTCAGCGATCTAGTCTGAGTTTGAATCCCGACCCAGCTATAAACTATCATCCCGGTGTTTCACAGGCAGGGTGATTCATCAATGTGTGTGACGTCCCTCAGATGGATGTTAAACTGGGTGACCTGCCGGCATTCGTTGTTGGACGTTGAGGATCTCACGGTGTCCTACATGAAGAGTAGCCACCCTGAATAGATTCCAAATTCCAGCTTTAACCTACCGAGGGTGGTGGGAGTGGGAGGGGGATTGGGGGGGAGGGGGGGGTATGTCACTGCATCAGCGACACAGCCACGCTCCTGGCATTGACGCAAACCAGCAGTACAAGCTGCATACGGAATTAACTAAAAGTTGATGAGTGTATGTTACCACCATACCATGGAAAACGAGGTGCGGCTGACATTTAGAGGGTTTGACCTTTCTCATAGAAAGCCATCAGCTGTACCTCATTTACCACGTGCTCTCCTCAATTTCTACTCCAACACCCATTGATGATCTTTTCCACAGGTGAAGAATGACATTTGCCCTCCTGGAGACTAGCGTTGCATCGTAAATTTGAAGTGCGTTTGTACAGTATTATTTATGATTCCTGATTACTTTTGTGAGATTTGTTGACTTTTTATTTTCACAATTGTATTTTTGAACCAAGGGAAATTATGTTTATGTTGTCTGCCAAAAGTTTGCATGTAATTTTTTTGAACCTTTTCCCAAAAAAAGTATTTGAACTTTTTTTTTGTCAGTGGCTTCTTTGATTCTAAATTATCTTCTCACATCTTTCTTTTACTTTACTCTGCTTATCGATAGAAGTAAAAGGATGGTGTCTGCTTTCCTATCTCTTCTCCTTTCTTGCTCCCTCTCTCTCACCCACTCTCCCTCCCTTACCACTTTGTGCATAATCACCAAACTTTGTTGACATAATTGCTTCCGTCAACAAAGGTGGGCAGAGGTTATGTTTTCTCCCCTGTTTCTTTGTTTGTTTGTTTGTGTGCAGGATATCTTAAAAAATTGTGGACGGATTTGGATGAAACTTGGTTGACAGGTTGGTTGTGTGATGAGGACTAAATGATTGAATTTTGATGAAGATCCGGGTACTATAATTTTAAAAGCAATTCTTCACCATTGAGAGAGGCCCAAAAACGATACCATGATATCTCAATAAGTTGTGGACGGATTTGGATGAAACTTGGTGGACTCTGGTGTATGACAATGATTTGATGTGATTTTGGTGAGGATCCAAATCTGTATCTGGATGCAATAGTTCTTTTGTTTTTAAAGTGATTCTTCTTCCCCATTGAGAGATGGGGGAGAAGACTATATATAGCATGATATTTTAAAGGTTTATTGGGCCTAACATGTTCTACTAGATCAGCCATTGCGTGGCAGAGGTATGCACTCTACTGAGTGCCCTTCTAGTTAAAAAGGTGTTACAATTCTGTCTACACCATATGATATAATTTACTCCCAACTCCCCCAATTTATTCCGTTTGGCTGAGTCAAAAGCAGTTTTTTTTTTGTTTTTTTTTCAAAGCGATCGCCATGCTCGGCACTCCGGTAGGCGACGCTTCAAACCCAACCATTTATGGCATTGTTGGTGCTGCCGCTGTTACCTCTGCCACCAAAGGTTTATGTTTTCACCCTTGTCTCTGCCTTTAAGCTTGGTATCATAAAAAGTTGTGGATGGATTTGGATGAAACTTTGTGGACAGGTTTGGTGTGTGATAAGGACTAAACTATAAGATTTTGGTGAAGATCCGCATAATAGAATGTTTTAAGTGATTCTTCACCATTGAGAGATGGGGCCAAAAACGATTTATAGCATGATATCTCGATACGGTGTAGTCGAATTTTAACAAGACCAAGAGGATGAGTTGTTCGGTGACGCGTAGAAGCTGATTATAATTTGGTTCAGGTCTGGGTCTAGATCTAGGCCATCAGTGGGGTACAAAACGTAAATGGTTCAGCCTGGCGGAGGAATTCGCTCTACCCAGTGCTGTTCTAATTGCTGCTGCTGTTCTAGTTGCTGCTGCTGTTCTAGTTGCTGCTGCTGTTCTAGTTGCTGCTATTTCAGTTGCTACTGTTGTTATATTGCCCTCCCATGCTATCATTATCATTTACCATCCAATCCCTCAAGGGTATTTTGAGTTAGGTGGGCGGTGCTTTCTGTGCCATTTCATCACGGGATTATTGTTGTTTGCTGGTTTTTCATGGCCCAGCAAATTCCATCACCCATCCTTGATTTAGGTTTTTGTTACTTTAATTTAGTTTAACCAGAAGAATGCCATGTGTAATGGTTATTGTGGTCTGGGAGGTCGATGGTTCAAACCCCGGCCAAGTCATACCAAAGATTTTAAAATGGTATGTGCTGCTTCCCTGCTTGATGCTCAGCATTTAAAAAAGATAGAGCACAGACAATCCCCATCGGTTGGCATCCATGGGGAGGAAGGAATTCCTCCGGAGGAAATGTCCAGCTGAGTGTGGTGAGAAACGCGGCGCCATTGTTTTGACGTTGCTGGTACCCAGAGTATCCCAGGAAGTGATGGCACTTCCTCCAAGCTCAGTGGCTGTGTTAAGTGTTTGGTTCGTCAGTATGTCCATGTGTTTGTGTGGGAGCCCCATTGCAAGCCGTAGACCTTGCATAAAAAAAATAAATACTGAAAACCTGTGTTTGGCAATAATGGTTGTCAACAAATATTTGTTTTACTAAGACGCTTGGTATCTCGGGCACTACAGTTCACCTTTGTGGCTTCCCAGTGCTAGCTGCAGTACTATCCATTAATGTACTTTTGGGTCGTTTTTTAATGTCGATTTCCCCCCCCCCCCAAATTCTCCCACATTAACGAACGTTGGTGTATCACAAGTTAAACTGACAGGATACATGGCTTCTTCACTTAAAAAAACAAAACAAGACCAATCGTCTAACAACGGCATAGCCAGGCTTGTTTGATACTTTAGTTGAAGAGGATAGAATGACCTGGATGGGGATACCAGTTAGCAGTTAGCAAATAATGTAAGCATTACGTTATTTTCAATAAATTTCACATTCTTGTGCCACCTTCAGTCGAATGTCCGGCATTGACAGCAGGTTCGTGAAGAGCATGCACAAAAACGTACCCATTCTGAATGTTGCTATATCCAGTCGATGACGAATCTGCAAATGGGGAATCCGCGAATGTCATGGATAGAAACCCTTACGTCATTTCTTCATTCTGCTTTAAACCCAATATCTCTATTTTCATTCCAAACAGCATCATTTATAATTACAATCATAAATTAATACTGTAATATTAACCACCTTTAGAGGCCATTTTTCCCCGCAAAGCGGGGGTTGGCCTTTTTCGGGAACCGTGGTTGTTGTTGTTTTTCGGTCCCCTTTTTGAAGCAATGTTTTACGGCCGGATGCCCTTCCTGACGCCAACCCTTTTTGCCGCCTTTAACGACAAACAGGGAATTACCAGTGAACTGGTACTCAATTAGCCGACCTCGGAAGGATGACAGGCTGAGTCAACCCCCCTGGCGATAATTCAGCAATCGACCGGGATTCGAACCCAGGATCCTTGGATCCTAAGCCGGCACCCTAGCCGCTAGCCCAACACCAGGGTCTAATACTGTAATATTAATATATCAAAATACAATTTTAAATCACGATTGTATTGAGATATTATCAAACCAGTGAACCATTGTCCTCTGTTCACTTCCGGATTTGGGAGCAAGGTCTGTGTCGATTTGCATTTCAAAATCGTAATTGTATTAAGGAATTTCTGAAACCTCCTACTTACTTTATGACACCTGTTGGGACCCCAAAATGTTCCACAGAAGGTTATTATATTTCCTTTTAGTAAAATATACAACTGTAATGTTCACTAAATACTTGTTCCCCTGTCATGTGACCAGATCCTCAGCTCTGATTGGTGGTCGTTTGTGAGGACATGCATACATACATACATACATACATACATACATACATACATACATACATACATACATACACACATACATACATACATACGAGGTGTGTTCAAAAAGTATCCGACCTTTGTTCATAAAAAATACTCGCATCCAGATACAACAAACTTGCACTAATCTCCTTCAAAGTAGTCCCCTTGGGCTGCCACACACTTCTCCCAACGGTTCTGCCACTGTCGGAAGCAGCGCTGAAACGCCTCTTTTGGGATGGCGCGCAGCTGTTCCGTCGCATTCCACATGATGTCTTCTCTGGACTGAAATCTGGTCCCTTTCAGGGACATTTTCCGCTTGGAGAAAAGCCAGAAGTCACACGGAGCCATGTCGGGAGAGTAGGGAGCCTGACGAAGCACAGGTGTGTTGTGTTTGGCCAAGAAACTCTATCAAATGTGAAGAATGGGCGGGTGCGTTATCGTGATGGAGCTGCCAATTGCCCGCTGCCCACAGGTCCGGCCGTTTGCGTCGTTCAGCGTCACGAAGGCGACGCAGAACCTCTTGGTAATACTCCTTGGTGATGGTTGTGCCGTGTGGTGCGTACTCGTGATGAACCACGCCACTGGAGTCGAAGAAGACGGTCAGCATGACTTTGACATTGCTGCGGACCTGCCTTGCTTTTTTTGGCCTCGGGGATGTTGGATGCTTCCATTGTGATGACTGCAACTTGGTTTCTGGGTCGTACCCATAAACCCAGGACTCATCGCCAGTGATCACTGTGTTGAGGAAGCTGGGATCGCTGTTCACAGTCTCCAGCATGTCCTGTGCGATCTCCAAACGGAGTTGCTTCTGCTCAATCGTTAGCAGCTTTGGTACGAACTTCGCTGAGATTCTCCTGAAGCCCAAATCCTCCTTCATAATGGAATGAACGGGTCCAATGCTGACGCCCACCTCATCTGCAAGTTCTCTGATCGTGATTCGACGATCCTGCATCACCAGGGTCCTCAATTGGTCAATGACGATCTCATTTCGGGATGTTGAGGGCCTACCTGAACGTGCTTCACTCTCCACTGATGTGCGGCCATCTTTGAAGCGGTTGTACCACTCCTTTATCTGTGTGGTGTTCATTGCTTCGTCCCCGAAGGCCTGTTGAATCTTGCGGATCGTTTCCACTTGGGAATCGCCAAGCTTTACACAAAATTTGATGCAGTAGCGTTGTTCAAGTTTTTCCGTCATTTTGTCAAAAACGAAAATCCGACAGCGCTCACTTACACTTCCTCACTCATCGGCGGTCTGCCGTCGAATGACAGCTTCTGCAGGTGGGAAAAAATTCACGCGTGCGCATTAGGATCGCCTACATACGTGCACCAATCAGCGCCTCCCTAGCTTCATTTGTTTACGCACGACAAATTAAGGTCGCATACTTTTTGAACACACCTCGTACATACATACATACATACATACATACATACATACATACATACACCGGAAGGCTACTGGCTACCCAGTAATAATGTTGGGGAGAGAGGCGTAGATTAAATTTTCCAATTTCTCATCCCAATTTTTTAATTTTTGGTCGTGATTGAATTTTTTTCATCCCTCCTTGTCATGCATTATTACATTTAACTGTCATAAAATCCTGCACATTACAAAACTTTTGTCAACAGGTTTCAAGAAAAACAAATGTGTTCACATTGGGAACCATATGGGCCTGCTTGAGTGTAATTGATTTGAGGCATTTTGCCAGCTTGCTTCATTCGGTTATTTTATTTCTGCCTCCCCGTGTGCTCGTTTTAGACGTTCCAGCTGCAGAGCAACAGGAGCTTTTCAGCAAGAAGCTGCATCAGTGCTGTATAATGTTTGATTTCATGGACTCTGTGTTGGATCTCAAGGGCAAAGAAGTTAAGCGGGCAGCACTCAATGAGTTGGTTGACTACATGTCAACTACTCGAGGCATTCTAACAGAAGCGATCTACCCTGACATTGTGCGCATGGTGAGATGACTCGGCGAAAACAGCAGTGAGAATTCTGTTTTCTCATTTTTCTATGTCTGTCACCATTACCCTCAACCCCCGCCCATCACCCAGAATCTCTGGTGACCCAGACAATGGGGCTGTGCAATTAGTTTGCTAACCTTCTTAGAAGTAACAGAGATTTTCAGACTAATTGCCACATCCTGCAGCGAAAGTGCGGCGTTGCACCTGCGCTAACACTGCAGCAATGCTACCTTCATTAGTGATGAAAATGCAGTTGTAGGTGTCGAATTGACTTTTTTGTTTTTGTGCTCCCCTGTTAAGTTGAGTAAGTGTGTACTTAGTATAAAAGCTGGTTTTGTTGATCTCAAGATTTGGTATTAAAGGATCTTGAGGGCTTGTAAGGTTATCCAATTTTCGATGTGCAATCTTTTGTTTTGAGTTTTTATTTTTCTTAAAATTCACGAAGTATTGTAACATGCCTTTTGTTTGATCATACCTGTGTATGTTGCAGGTTGCATGCAACATCTTTCGAACACTGCCACCAAGTGAAAATCCTGAATTTGATCCAGAGGAAGATGAGCCAACACTGGAAGCCTCCTGGCCCCACCTTCAGGTGGTTAACATCTTTCCGAACACCGAGACTTTTTCCCACTTGTATGGGAATATTTCATTTTGTTGTCGACTTTTTTTTTTTCTTTTTTTTTTTGTATATATATATAATATTTTATATATTTTATATATATTATATATATATATATATATATATATATATATATATATATATATATATATATTGTTACGGTTTTGCGTGACCCCGTTCCCTTACCAAGGGGAGATTAAGCCCCTTGTTCTCCTGGGGTCTTCGTAACCGCGAGACTGAGTCGCCACTTCCGGTCAGACGCGGGACAGGGTTTCGGGACAATTTTCGCACGTACCTAAGTACCCACGCCGCCGCGGAAGCGGGGATCAAGCCTCGCACGAACCACGCGTAATTTGAGTACGTCCGAGCGGATGGCGTACCACGTGGTCCGTGCTGTTGCCTTGTTATTGGAACCCGATCAGAGCGATATAATTCGTACCATGCTTCGGCAATGATGGAGAGACAAAAGCGATCGAATCAAAGAAATAACAGGTTTAATTATTATTTACAATGATTGGTAGAAGAAGCAGAGACACAGGGCAGCCTTAAACAGTCTTACTTATTGTCCCAGACAATGGGCCCATTCACACACTCAGGGGGATGAAGGAGGAATTGTTCATGCGCTGAACGCGCCGGCCTTGGTCGTCCAGGAACAACTCACTCGGCGTGGCCCTCTGGCGGTCGCCGCACGTTCCCCGGTGAAGACAGGCAGGCGGGAAGGATCCTCGCAGCGCGTGGCTTGGTAAAGGCAGGCAGGCGGGAAAATATACGCGCATCTCTGTAGCCCGGCACGGCTGTCTTTCACAGCGCGATTAATACAACTGCGCGCTCTCACTCTCGTAACTCAACGGAGGATCTGACTCAAGCTCAACCGAGAACTCAACTTGTAACTCATGCGCGTTTCACCCGAGCTCATAACTTGTAATTGAACACCGCGCATCCCTTCTCATAACTTAATTCAACAGAGGACCCCGGCTCACAACCTGTCTCAGCGCATCTCCCCTCATAACTGACATGGGGGGGGGGGGGGAGGGGGGGCTCCGGGCACAGGGCTATATTGGCCCCGTCCTATCTCGCATCGAATGCTCCAAACCACGCCTTTTGCCGCAGTGGTAAGCCACTCCCCTCGAGCCCTGATTGGCGGCTCGTGCTTACCGTCACTCCTTCCCCGCCTTCTTTCGCCCTTGATTGATGTGTCCAGGCCTGCCTCGTGGCATTTCGCGCCAAAGCCAAAGCATCGAGGCAGCATAAGCATTGGAAGGAGACCTAACTCTCATTATTCTACTCAACGCAAAACTAACACAGGAAAAGGACGACGCTTACATTTACTATGAAATAACTGAACTATCGTGAGGCTACATGTTGTAGTGTAACTAAACTACGAGGGGAAATTAACCTTTATTTGTAAAACACAAAACCGCAACTATATATATATATATATATATACAGTGGGGAGAACAAGTATTTGATACACTGCCGATTTTGCAGGTTTTCCCACTTACAAAGCACGTAAAGGTCTGTAATTTTTATCATAGGTACACTTCAACTGTGGAAGACGGAATCTAAAACAAAAATCCTGAAAATCACATTGTATGATTTTTAAGTAATTAATTTGCATTTTATTGCATGAAATAAGTATTTGATCACCTACCAACCAGTAAGAATTCCGGCTCTCACAGACCTGTTAGTTTTTTCTTTAAGAAGCCCTCCCATTCTCCACTCATTACCTGTATTAACTGCACCTGTTTGAACTCGTTATCTGCATAAAAGACGTCTCCAGACCGTCTCCGACCACAAAGACCGCAAAGACCGACCGCAAAGCCGTCTCCAGACCTGTCCACACTCAATCAGACTCCAACCTCTCCACAATGGGCAAGACCAGAGAGCTGTCTAAGGACATCAGGGACAAATTTGTAGACTTGCACAAGGCTGGGATGGGCTACAGGACAATAGGCAAGCAGCTTGGTGAGAAGGCAACAACTGTTGGCGCAATTATTAGAAAATGGAAGAAGTTCAAGATGACAGTCAATCTCCCTCGGTCTGGGGCTCCATGCAAGATCTCACCTCGTGGAGCCTCAATGATCATGAGAAAGGTGAGGGATCAGCCCAGAACTACACGGCAGGACCTGGTCAATGACCTGAAGAGAGCTGGGACCACAGTATCAAAGAAAACCATAAGTAACACACTACGCCGTCATGGATTAAAATCCTGCAGCGCACGCAAGGTCCCTCTGCTCAAGCCAGCGCATGTCCAGGCCCGTCTGAAGTTTGCCAATGACCATCTGGATGATCCAGAGGAGGAATGGGAGAAGGTCATGTGGTCTGATGAGACCAAAATAGAGCTTTTTGGTTTAAACTCCACTCGCCGTGTTTGGAGGAAGAAGAAGGATGAGTACAACCCCAAGAACACCATCCCAACCGTGAAGCATGGAGGTGGAAACATCATTCTTTGGGGATGCTTTTCTGCAAAGGGGACAGGACGACTGCACCGTATTGAGGGGAGGATGGATGGGGCCATGTATCGCGAGATCTTGGCCAACAATCTCCTTCCCTCAATAAGAGCATTGAAGATGGGGCGTGGCTGGGTCTTCCAGCATGACAACGACCCGAAACACACAGCCAGGGCAACTAAGGAGTGGCTCCGTACGAAGCATCTCAAGGTCCTGGAGTGGCCTAGCCAGTCTCCAGACCTGAACCCAATAGAAAATCTTTGGAGGGAGCTGAAAGTCTGTGTTGCGCAGCGACAGCCCCGAAACCTGAAGGATCTGGTGAAGATCTGTATGGAGGAGTGGGCCAAAATCCCTGCTGCAGTGTGTGCAAACCTGGTTAAGAACTACAGGAAACGTCTGATCTCTGTAATTGCAAACAAAGGTTTCTGTACCAAATATGAAGTTCTGTTTTTCTGATGTATCAAATACTTATTTCATGCAATAAAATGCAAATTAATTACTTAAAAATCATACAATGTGATTTTCAGGATTTTTGTTTTAGATTCCGTCTTCCACAGTTGAAGTGTACCTATGATAAATATTACAGACCTTGACGTGCTTTGTAAGTGGGAAAACCTGCAAAATCGGCAGTGTATCAAATACTTGTTCTCCCCACTGTATATATATATATATATATATATATATATATATATATATATATATATATATATATATATATATATATATATATATATATATATATATATATATATATATATATATATATATATATATATACATACATACACACACACACACACACACACACACACACACACACACACACACACACACGCACACACCCGGTCAAAAGTTTTAGAACACCTTAATTTTTCCAGTTTTTATTGAAATTTACGTAGTGTAATGTCCCAATCTACTCTGAAATTAAGCATAGAACAAATAGACAATTGGAGATAAAAAAAGAAATCATAGAATCATCTTGTTTAACAAAATTTAATTTAAATTTTTGACTCAGCAAAGTAGTCACCTTTTGCAGATATAACCGGCGAACACACTCGTGGCATTCTTTCTACAATGGAAATCAAATATTGTTCGGGAAGTTCTTCCCAACACTGCTGCAGAAGTTCCCACAAATGTGTTGCACTTTTTTTTTTTTTTTTTTTTTTTTTTTTTTTTGTATACAATATCGAGGCTCGTGAAAGAGCGAACATTAATCACACAGAAAGACAAACCGACACATAAAACATATAACATAGGGAGCGGTAGACAAGATGGGGAGAGAGGGGGAAGGACACAAACACAACATTTGAGAGCAGGGACCGAGAGACATGGAGACATCGAGAGATCTGAGAGAGGGCGAGGGCTTTGGGGGGGGGGGGGGGCGTGGGAAGGGGGCAGTGGGAGAGGTATAAAACATATGGACACTGCCAGGACTTCCAGGAAAGAAGTTGGAATTTCAAACAAGGTGGATCTGGGGTGAATTAGCGGGGGTAGAAAAGATCAAGGTTTTGGATGGGGGAAGATAAGAGATGGTGGTGAACAGCTGTTTTAAAGACCTGGAGGGAGGAGTGGGATTGAAGGGAGTGAGGGAGTTTGTTCCAGAGGCAGGAGAAAAGAGGAATGAAAGAGTGAAGGTGAGCGGAGAGCCGAGATTTCGGCAGTTTAACCATCAGAGGGTTGCTGGCAGATCTTGTGCGACCTGTAGGAATATTTGGGGGACAGAGCACAGAGAGAGCTGGGGGTGCAAGGCCGGAGAGGAGTCGGTAGAAGACAGAAAGACCACCTACCTGCCTGCGGTGAGTGAGTGAAAGGCCCTCAGAGATAGCTTCATCGCGGGAGATTCCAATAATTCTGAAAGCTTTGGTTTCAACAGCGTGAAGCCGAGCTAGGTGTGAGGCAGGAGCACCGGCCCATAGGGGAGAACAGTATTCCATTGAGCTGCGGATGAAAGCCTTGTATGTGGTGAGGAGCTCAGGTGTGCCGAGGAAGGACTTCGCACGACGGAGGATGCCCAGTCGGCGACTGGCTTTGGAGGCCAGCTTGGAAATGTGGTTTTCCCAAGAAAGATCATGGCAGATAGTGAGACCCAAAATCTTGAGCGACAGAACTTCTTGGAGAGGATTGTTGAGAAAGTAGATGGGAGGGTTGTCCAGTCGATCTTTTCGGAGAGACATAGTAAGAGTGTGAGATTTGTCAGGATTGAAAGACATGTTCCACTTGTTTGACCAGTCTGTGATTTTGTCGAGGTCTTCAGAGAGTGAGGAGGCAGCAGACTGCCGATCTGAGGGAAGAGGAATGGAGCGGCAGAGAGTGGAGTCATCAGCAAAGAGATAGAGAGGATTTTCGAGAGAGTCAGAGAGATCATTGATGAAGACCAGAAAAAGCACGGGGCCCAGAACACTGCCTTGGGGAACTCCAGCCTGAACAGGAAGAGGAGATGAGAGAAACCCATTCAGGGCCACACGTTGACGACGACTAGAGAGGAAGTCCGCCAGCCATGCGTGGAGATTTCCATGGATACCAAAGGAGGAGAGTTTGGTGAGCAGAGCGGGGTGCCAGACCGTGTCGAAGGCACGTGATATGTCGAGGGAGACAGCTCTAATTTCCTGTTTGGCATTGAGGACCTCCATCCATTGTTGAGACAGCAGAAGCAGCATGTCCAGAGTAGAGTGACCTGGTCTGAAACCAAATTGATGATCAGAGATCAAGCCATTGGAGAAGAGGAAAGATTTCATATCAGAAGCAATGATGGATTCCATGACTTTGCTGATAATTGGGAGAAGGCTGATTGGTCTGTAGTTGCTAGGATCTGTTTTTGCACCTTTTTTGTGCAAAGCGGTGATGTTGGCCGATTTCCAAGCAGATGGCAGTTGACCTTGAGCAAAAGAGAGGGTGAAGAGAACAGAGAGAGGGTGAGATAGAGCAGCAGAGCAGGATTTTAGGACCCGTGGGCTGATGCCGTCGGGTCCAGTTGCAGAATCAGAGTCGAGGGTTGACAGAAACTTTTCCACCTTGTCAGGAGGAAAGGACACGGAGTCCAGGAGCAGCAGGGTACGACTGGGTATGGTGGGTACAGAGAGGGATGGGTTTGGGACACAAGATTTAGAGGCAAACACAGAGTTGAGGCATTCAGCTTTTTCACGTGCGGAGTCAGCTGTGTAGCCGTTTGAGGTAAGGGAGGGGATGGAGGGGGAACAAACACCAGAAACGGATTTGACCAGACGCCACCAGGATTTGGAAGAGGGAGACAGATAAGAGAGTTCGGTCTTGAGAACGGAGAGATATTGTTTCCTGGCTCTCCTGAGGGTGGACACACACTTGTTTCGGGCTTTGTGAAAGGAAATGAGATTTCCTTCCGTTGGATTTGCTTTCCAGGAGACGAAGGCAAGTTGTTTCTGGGCAACAGCCTCACCACAAGATTCCGTGTACCATGGACGGGAGGAAGGGTATGACAACTGAAGACGAGATGGGATAAATCTGTGCATGAGAGAGAGCAATTTACTTTGGAAGAATTCCCAGGATGAGTTGATGTCAGAGGTGGTAGAGATGGGAGACCAGTCCAGATGATTGATGGCTGCTTGAAGACCGTGCCAGTTGGCCTGAGTGAAATGCCAGACTCGTCGACGCTGAGCAGGCTCCCTGAGGATGGTCAGAGAGATGTCCACTTTAACAAGGACATGATCAGATGATCCGATCGGAGCAGAAGAAGAGCAGCAGACATTTTCAGGGAAGTTAGTCATAACCAAGTCCAGAAGAGAAGATGTTCCGTTGACTGAGATCCGGGTCGGGAAATTGACAGATTGTGTCAGTCCCAGTGAGTCGCAGAAGTCCTTTGCTGAGGAGCCATGGCTGGTGAGAGAGGTACCCACACCCAGCCAACTGGCATGATGACAGTTGAAATCACCACATATGAGGAAGAGAGAGTTGGGATGAGTAGATAGAAGTTGGTCCATATCATCAGACAGCGAGATGTAGATGGAGTCATCACTGTTTGGTGGACGGTACAACACACATATGAGAACAAGAGGTGGGAGCGAAGGGGAAGCCGTAGCCAGAGGTATTCCTGGGGGTGAGGTGGAGAGAGTGCAGTGCAGGGCGAGTGAGGAAGAGAGTTTTTGATAAAGATAGCAACCCCGCCTCCAGGACGAGGCTCAGGTCTATCATACCGGAGGAGGGAGTAGCCCGGGAGAGATACTATGGAATCAGAGACATCATAAAGGAGGAAAGTTTCTGTTAAGCAGATCACGTCTGGTTTGACAGAAGCAACCTGTATGGAGAGATCAGTTAAGTTTGAACGAAGGCCCCGGATGTTTGAGGTCCATACTGTTAATGAAGAGGAAGGGGGAGCATCAGATACAGAACAGGGGGGAGGAGGGGTAGGGTAAGATGTGGAAGAGGTGGAAGAGGTAGGGAGAGCTGTTGAAGGTGTGTCAGAGATTTCAGAATAGCTCGGAGAAAGGGAAGGATGGGGCGGACAAAAGGTTTGATGGTGATTGGGTGAGCCACAATGAGGTGTTATTTGAGGAGGGGGAAGAGCGAGGCAGAAGGTTGGGGGAGATGGAGGTGAGAGTTTGAAGGGGGAAGAAGCGGGGAGGACGCTTTGAGGAGGGGGAGTGAGCGGGGGGAAATTGAGAAGCAATGAGGGTGGGGAGATTTGAAGGGGAGGGGTGAGGGGGGAGTTTGGGAGGGAAGGGACAAGGGGAGGGATTTGAAAGGGATGGGATATGGGGGAGATTTGGAGGGGAGGGGTGAGGCAGGAGTCTAGGAGGGGAGGGGCGAGGGGGCGTCTTGGCGGGGAGGGGTGAGGGAGTAGTTTAGGAGGGAGGGGGCAAGGGGGGAGATTTGAAAGGGATGGGTGATGGGGAAGATTTGGAGGGGAGGGGTGATGGGGAAGATTTGGAGGGGAGGGGTTATGGGGAAGATTTGGAGGGGAGGGGTGAGATTGGATTTTTGAAAGTATACGATTTATGGGAAACGAACATTTATTGCAAAATGAGTTTCTTGTGACCTTCGAGTTAAAAATACGTTTAAGGACGCTGGATGGAGGATGGAGTGCAGGAGAGTTTAGGGAATGTAGAACAAAGGCACTATAGGAGATGGATATTTTTTTTGGGATGAATTGATTTGGTGAGCAAGTCGAAAGCAGCCTTTTAAAGAAGAAGAAGAAAAAGGTGTTATAAAATATGACGGAATACATAACTTGAGGGGAAAGTGTAAACATTGAAGGTTAATGAGTGAAAACTATCTGGGGAAATGGGGGAGAAACACGTGGTCGAAGAACGAACGAACGAATAAGAATGAATAAACGAATGAGAACAGAGAAGGAAATGTTTTTTTTTTTTTTTTGAGTTGAGATTTACACAAGGAAGTAGGCTATGGGTGAAAAGACTGGGAATACAGAGAACAAAAGTTATTGGATCACAAACGACGGACCACTGAGAGAAAAACAAAGCCTCAAGGTTGTACAGTGCACACTGTACAAGGCCTTGCTCGCGACACGGCAAACAGACGATCAATTTATGAAAGATAAACACCGAGAAACAACCAAAGTTGCACACAATAACTTCACACACCGAAATATAAATACAGTTTCGACAAAATACAATTGTGAACAGACTTAACTTCGAAAAACGTGGAGACCGTGTGGAGCTTCGAAAATCCCTGCCGCCGTCTCCAAGATCTCGCGAGATCTCAAGACTAACCCGATTGCGAAGCGGTTCGGCCAAAATCGTGCCACAGGTACTCAATCAAGAAATCACGAAAGCAACTTGTAGGTTGCTTTGCTTTCACCCTTCTGTCCAGTTCATCCCAAACCAGCTCGATGGGGTTAAAGTCTGGAGACTGTGCTGGCCATTCCATGATTTGAAGCCTAGCGTCTTGTTCTTTTCCTCGAAGGTAGTTTTGACATAGCCTGGAGGTGTATTTAGGGTCATTATCTTGCTGTAGGATGAACCCCCTGACCAACTAGGCGTATACCAGAGCGTATTGCATGGTGCTGCAAAATGCTGTGGTAGCCTTTTTGGTTCAGGGTGCCAGTCACTCTGTGCAAGTCACCGACTCTAGATCCAGCAAAAGAGCCCCAGGCCATCACGTTTCCTCCTCGATGTTTGAGAGTTGGTGTCACGCACTGAGGAACCATCCTTTCGCCTACTCGATGGCGTACAAAAACCCTGCATGATGAACCAAAAATCTCAAATTTGATTCATCGGTCCATAAGACCTTCTTCCAGTCTTCAGTCGTCCACTGGCGGTGCTTCGTGGCCCAGGCAAGCCTCTTTTTCTTATTTTGCCATCTTAGCAATGGCTTTCTTACTGCCACTCGATCTGTCAAACCTGAAGCTTGAAGTCTTCTCTTCACAGTTGAAACTGAGACTTGCTTACTTCGACCAGTGTTAAGCTGTGCTTGGAGCGGTTGTCCTGTGAGCCGCCTATCACGCAAGCTGTTGACTCTCAGAAACTTGTTTTCTGATTCTGTTGTGGCTTTGGGTCTGCCAGACCTCTTCCTGTCAGAGTTTCCTCCAGTTTCCATGTACCTTTTGATGGTGTAGGAAACTGTACTCACTGACACCTTGGCTTTCTTTGCAATTTCTCAAAAGGAAAGACCTACACTTTTAAGGGTTATAATGGTCTGTCTGTCTTCCTTTGTTAATTGCCTTTTTCTCGCCATTATGATAGCAATATACTACTTCCTGCAGTGCAATATTGTCCAAATGATGCTTCAGAGGGTGTAATAACAGTCTGTTCCAATACTACTTTTATACAGAGAGGGGGTTTGTAATCAAGTAATCAGCAGACGTTGGGACACCTATAGGAATTGTTTGCAGCAACTTTCAAGGCTTAATTTACTTACATTACTGCAGAACAGCTGTAAGTTGTTAACCCATGACTTGTTCCCTGAAGAAGGCCTTTTTTTACAATATAACTTTGCAATTTACATTATTTTCCCGTTTTTGCTAACCTAAACTTTTTTTTTTTTAACCTCGATTAGTTTACTGCTTACCGTTGTACCATTTCAGGTTATTCACTGGACTGGAATAGCTTAAATTTCAATTAAAACTGGAAAAATTGAGGTGTTCTAAAACTTTTGACCGGTAGTGTGTGTGTATATATATATATATATATATATCGGTGGGACAGAATATATATTGTTACGGAATCCGACGACGGCGCTCCCCTTACCAAGGGGGGGTTAGCCCCTTGTCCTGTATACTGGCCGTCGCCGATCCTGGTACTTGTAACGCTCCTTTGCTGGGGGGATTGATCAGGGTTATTGGTCCAGGTATTAGCTGAATACCTTTATCAATCCCTCCGCAAAACAGGGAGACAAGTACCGCTCAAATCCCGGACAAGATGGTATTTTGCCGAGCGGTTTAGCAGTCCGGAATCCGAGCCGTTAGCAAAGACTAACCCGATTGCGAAGCGGTTCGGCCAAAATCGTGCCACAGGTACTCAATCAAGAAATCACGAAAGCAATCGGACGAGAATGAAAACCAAAGAATAAGGAGGAACAGATATTTATTAACTATTTACACAAACCAAAGGAAGGAAAGAAATCAAAGTAATATACAGGAAAAGAACAGAAGACACAGTGCAATTCTTTAACTTATACAGCTTAACTTATCCCCAGGACAAGACGAACAGAACAAACTCACGTACACTAATGGGGAATTGCAGGCAGGAATGAATGGATGAGGGATGAGAAGGGTCCGTGCAGAACGGCAGGGCTGGAAGCGAGTGGCCGCCAACTCTCCGCACTCGGGTCCACACGGCAGGGTTGCTCGAAGCAGCACGTCAGGGCTTCACGCTCCGGGCTCGAAGCGAACAGCAGCCAGCAGCTCCGCGTCTCCACAACCGGCGACAATAGGGCCCTAGAGGGTCTCGGTTTATTGTCGCAATGTCAGCACCCCCTCACGTCTTTCTCTCGTTCAGCTGGATCACGCATCTCTCTTGAAAAGGCTTGCGCGCGCGCTTATATTGTGCGTCGTGCGATGAAGCTGCCAACTCCGATGCCATGCCTACCGGTTTTTCTCACCTCGGCGCTGGTTGGCTGGCGAGGGCTCTTTGGCTCCACCTTGGGTGACGAGGTGGGCCACGCCCGTGATCCCACGGCTCCTCCCCTCCTCTTGGCCTCGTGTGCAATGGAGTCTTGGGGTGAAAATGATGCCGATGAAAACCGCCCAATGCACGGCGGCGAACGCCGCCTTACTGGCACTTAGGAGGCCACGGCGATATTGTCAGGGATCCTATCTTATTTGATTTGATGCAACATAGAGTCAATTATTGGACACACAGCCTTATCTGGAACACAGAATAATGAAATAACTACGAAAGGGCCTATGATTTGCTACGTGTTGCAATGTGGACTAACTAAGGTGCACTTATTTCAATTAACAGCCAGTTAAGGGGAAGTGTACACAGGGGTTATTTATAAGGAAATTTACAACTAAATTTACATGTGAAGGTTCTAAAAACCGCAACAATATATTGGCTGTGCGTGTCTTCATGTTTCTCCGCGTGTGGCCTTTTCTTTGATTTCTATACAGTACTTACATACTCCTGGGCCAATTGCCCTGACATTTGCTGTACTACATTATTCTCACATCCGGAAGGTCAACATCACAATAAAAACTTTCAATCATTAATTAAATTGAAGTTAAAACATGAAATAACGAAATTTTGGTCGAGAGGGGCGGAGCTCGAGTAAAACATCGGCACTTCATTGTCACCTTGGAAGATTATTTATTCATTGGGAATCAAACCAATTGCATTTAATCATGTGTTTTTCATAAGCGGAAGATTAATTTATATACAACGGTTCCTTAATTCTTTATTAACATTATTTTTTGTATATATTACAGCACGTTGTTTCTGTGTGACTTGTGTATTGCACATATGTAAAATTAATTGTACATTAATTGATGTCATTGCACCAAAATGAATCACTTCCAATTCCCAGGAATCTGAAGAAGGAATCCAGGAGTGCTCCACGGCAACATTGCCATGGTGCACTCCTGACCTCAAACAAGGAAATGAGGCCATTTGGCCCAACATTGCCGTGGTGCACTCCTGACCTCAAACAAGGAAATGAGGCTATTTAGGCCAACATTGCCCTGGTGCACTCCTGACCTCAAACAAGGAAATGAGGCCGTTTGGCCCAACATTGCCGTGGTGCACACCTGATCTCAAACAAAGAAATGAGGCCATTTGGCCCAACATTGCCGTGGTGCACTCCCGACATCAAACAAGGAAATGAGGCTATTTAGGCCAACATTGCCATGGTGCACTCCCTGGTTAATTTATTTGTGCTGCGCCTTTAAATGTCAATCTACTTGATGCTTTACTGAAGTTTAAATAACCCGATTTTGATCGGGTGACCCAACTTGTTTTCCTATATATACACACAAGTGTCATTCCAAAAGTTGTCACTCCATCTGCATAATAGACATGGCACCAGTGGGAAACTTTATTCATGGAAACTATTATGTATGATCTGAATCATTTTCATTGCACTTTGTCCAGTAATCGACCAGACCTTTGATCCCAGCACAAAAGCCTTCCTTCTGAAATAGTGTGGTATGAAGTGTAATCCCGTGCGATTTGCGTGCTAAAATTGATTTTTTTGCATTGTTGGATTAATTCGAGGTCAAAATATTGAAAAATAATGGGGTTAAAATTTTCCGACCACCGGACCCCCTTTTATGGGGTGTTTTGTTTCCAGTGACCCCCGGGACTGACCATGCGACTTTCTCCCCTAACAACTGAGAGATTTTATCGATCTCGGGGTCGTTAGAGAGGTTTTCGATGACGCTAAATCCATTTATGATACTTTCGAAGCGACCGGAAGTGGCGATCCCAGATTTCCGTTCACCAAAGATGCTACGGTCAAGGTCATTTCAATTGTAGCAATAAACTTAGGCATGTAATACCTCTTTTTTTATGGTTTTCAGGCACAGGAAGACGTCTGGTGCAGTTATTTTTTGCGATCTAGATGCCCTGTCGTGAGCTAAGGACAAAAAAATATTGGTAAAATGCTCAAGGCTTTTTTTTTCTTTCTTTCAGAAAGAAGGCTGACAGAGACTAGTACAAAACCATCTCGAGGTCATGTCTGAGAAGAACAGCGTGTGCATCATCTGCAATGAGGGAGCTACATCAAAGAGACTGATAAACAATCCTGATATGATTGGCGAACTTATTTATTGTGCTAACGAGCGACTGTCTTTGGGTCAGGGTGATATTAAGCGACTTACAGATCGGTTAGCTAGCTTAGGTGAATCTGAACGGAAATCAGTATGGTATCATAGCGAATGTCGAAAACCCATCGTCAACACAAGCATGATTGAACGGCTAAGGGTTAAACGAGTCCGGTTTGATTCTCCTGCATGCCCTGCGCGTGGGCCTGGACGACCTTCCAGTGTGGCTGACTCTACCCGACCTAAAAGAACAAAAACCATCCCGAAGGAAAAGGTGTGTCTGTTCTCGTCATGTAGCTTTTGTTCTAATAACATATCAGAACCTCTCCATCGCGTTTACTCTGACAAGATGGGTGAAAACTTCCTCGAGATAAAGCTCAAGACTCAGGATGACCGCATCAGAACTTGCGTGTCCGAGTTAGAAGACGCTGGGGATGCCTCTGCTCTTGAAAAATACTATCATAGGAAATGTTTACGATACGCGCAGCGCACTTTAACGCGAAAAGATCGTAGTAATACCCAGCTTATTGGCTCTCTATGTGATGAACAGTTGCTTCTCTCCGTCCAAAATACTCTTACTGCGGACGATCTTACTCTGAACATGGCTGAAGTGAATGGTGCATATTTGTCCATTTTGAAGAGGTATAATGTAGAGATCAATCAGACAACCAACTACCGCAAGCATTTGAAAAAGCTCATTACTGAACGGCTTCCGAATATCCAGTTCGTCCAATCACTACGCAAAAATGAGCCCGACAACCTCGTTCTTTCACTGGCGGTTAGGAAGGCCATGCAACTGAGGTCTGCACAGCTGGATAACGACGACACAGTTGGCAACTTGAAGAACATGGCAAACATTCTAAGGGAAGAGATAATGCAGCATCGAAGCTGGTCATTCAGGGGAATGTTTGAAGACTTTGAGAATCCTCCACTTCTCCAGTTCTTCCTCACTCATCTCCTATTTGGCCGTCATGTTCTCAAAGTTTCTGAAATGCGCAATGCACAAGTGGACAAAACTGTTGATGTTGCTTGCCAGTTTCTCGTCCAGAATACTCGAACCGATCGCCAGGTAAAGCATCAGCCAAAACAAAACGAAATCTTTCAGCAAACTGCCCAGACGCCCCTCTCAATAGGCTTGCCGCTCACCATTCATTCCAGAGTTCGTGACAAAAACCTCGTCAATAACCTATCAGAAGTTTACATTGGGAGCGACTACCAGAGGCTCCTTGATCTCGAAAAGCGCATAGAGCAAGGCGTTCTTCAGCGAATGAAGGAGGCTGGTGGATTTTGTCTGCCTGATTTCATCAAGAAGGGATTGAACATCTGGTTCGCTGTTGATAACATCGACCTCTTAGAAGACACACCGACTGGACAGAACACATTCCATGGCACAGTGATCGTGATCAACCAGCGAGCAGAAGATGGCGAGCCCATCAACCAACCACTTGTCATCCCAGAGAAACTTCTCGCACCGGCACCACTCGCGTTCGAAGTCAAGTACCTGCAAGAGCCAATCATTAAACCTAAATCAATTCGATTTGAGGTCTACCATCTAGAAAAGCGGAGGAGTAAGATTTCCAAAGACTTCACTCACACCTGGGCGCTTGCCAACTACTACGGTACTGATGACAGAGGTGGTGAAAAGCTAAATGACCAACGTGTGGAGAATATAGAGCAGCAACAGACTGAAGAACTGCAAGGTCAGACCGCAGGTCAAAACCCCAGATATTCCGACGATCCTATTCTTTCAGTGACAAAACGAATCCTTAAAGGTAAGGAGTTAGCAAAGGAAGAAGTTATGCCAACATGGGGTGCTACTAAATCTCTTCTGTTATCACGCTCCTGTCAGAGTCTGAGCCCGACTAACACAGAAGTGATCGCTCCGCTATTCAAGACTTCTCCGATGGATTACTCGACCCTCTATACTGTTCTGATGTTGACTCAGGGCATATCTGCTTTTGTGGTTGGTCCTGAGAGAAGAACCCTCATAACGCTCGATCTTGATCTTTACAGCCGCGCCCTCAAGATTCAGCAGTCAGTGAATAACACCAACTGGATTCTCCGAGCGGGCGTTCTGCATATTGCGTTTGCTGCCCTGCCCGCTCTTGGCAAAACAATCGACGGAAGTGGCATTGACACGTGTGCGATTGAAAGCGGCACATACACTTCTGCAGGTCTTCGTGGGGTCTATGGTGGCAAGGCATACAAGCGAGGAGTTGAGTACCACATCACGACTAGCCTGGCGATCATGATGATGAAGTTTGACGCCATTTTCTCTGATCATCCACCTGAACCACTTCGTGCCCAATGCGTTGCTCTCAAGAAAGCTCTCCACGACCGTAGCCAAGACATGGTTGATATCTACAACGACATCCGGTCCTCGTACTCAGAAAATCCCCATGAGAAAGAAGATGACAACATCGGCGAGCTCGCTCAATTTCTCAACCAGTACCTCGAGCAAGTGGAAAGTCTTTTGCATCTCATAGGTGCCTGCCGTTCAGCTGACTGGGAAGGTTACTTGGCTGCCTTAGAGAACCTCATCAAGTATTTCTTCGCGCGCGATCTCCTGAATTATGCTCGCCTAATGCCAGTCCATCTTGCACAAATGAATGCTCTGGAAGAGGATGATCCAGTTACGTGGGAGGCCCTGAAATCAGGAGACTTCGTTGTGGCAAAATCAGAAGTTCCCTTCACTCATCTTTTCACCGACCAGGCTCCGGAGCAAGAGATCAAAGGGTTGAAGCGTCACGGCGGGATGGTTGGATTGAGCCAAGACGAAGCTGCCCTAGACCGACTTCTTACTACCACACCTCACCTCACCTCGCTCGTATAGTGAAGCAGTATCTCAACAGTTTCCCTCAAGCCTCTAAATCTACTGAGCGAAGTGAACATTACCAGCTTTCGGGACAAGTTGCAGCGAGATCGAGAGAAAACGCTCTGAAGATCCATCACTCCATCGAGTTGCATTGCGCGGGCAATCCGTTTACAGTAAAGCCTGCTTTGAAGAGCCTGGTGTCTTCAGCCCTTGTTCCAGAAGATGCGAAAGACGTATGGGCATTTACGAAATGTAAATGTAAATCAAGCTGCAAAGGCAGATGCAGTTGTTGGAAGAACGGTCTTCCATGCACTCCTCTATGTAAATGTTATGTCGATAACTGTGTAAATTTGGTCAGAAATGATATACATAGCGAAGACGTTGACGAATAATCCATCCAGTAGTTTAGTTTGCATGATTCTCGGATGTGTTATCTTGAGAATTTAGAGGAATTGTGTTACATTTCTTAACTACTTGTGTCGATAATTGTGTACATTTGGTAAGAAATGATATAGTTAGCGAAGATTTTGACGAATAATCCGTCCAGTAATTTTAGTTTAAAAGCTATTTAATTATCAAAATTATCTTGCATGATTCTCGGATGTGTTATCTTGAGAATTTAGAGGAATTGTGTTACATTATTACATACTTGTGTAAACAAAAACATTTTGTGACATTAAACAAGCTAAACACACATAGTTCTGTATTTATATCATTTGTAAGACTTTTGCTATTTCGGTAAATATTTTCTAAATTTGACTAAGAATGGCTTTAAAACGTAGATTTATTTGTGACTGGCCAGTCTGATCGCAAAAATAACTGCTTCAACCGTCTTCTCGTGCATGAAAACCCTCAGAGAGTGGTACTATATGACCAGGTTTTATCGCTACCTTTGAAATGACCTTGACCTAGGCATGGAACCTAACCGGAAGTCGGGGATCGCCACTTCCGGTTGCTTCGAAAGTATCATAAATGGATTTAGCGTCATCGAAAACCTCTAACGACCCCGAGATCGATAAAATCTCTCAGTTGTTAGGGGAGAAAGTTGCATGGTCAGTCCCGGGGGTCACTGGAAACAAAACACCCCTTAAAATGGGGTCCAGGGGTCGGAAAATTTGAACCCCATTATTTTCGAATAAATTGACCTAAAATCAATCCAACAAAGCAAAAAAATCAATTTTAGCACGCAAATCGCACGGGAGCTGTTTTTCATGACACCTCATACCACACTAAAAGTGTTCTCGACGTAGTTTATGTGGCTGCGTTAACCTCTTCAGTGGATCAAAAAGTCTTACCCCAATTTAGTTTTCTTTTTTGAAGTCACATGGACTTGAATCTGGTGAATATGGTAGGTAAGGAAAAACTTCCCACTGCCAGGTCTCAGACATTGTATTTTGCATTCGGCGTGGAATTTTCATTGACGGTTGTTCAGAAGAGCTGGATGCTTTTTGCCCACTGCAGGCCGCAGCTCACACAAAATCATATGGTAGTTGTCCCCATTCATTGCTACACTCTGCGGAACTGCCTGGTTTTGCAAAATTGCAATATGGCCGAAAGTATACCGTTAAGAACCTTTAAGTTTCTGTCCTTGTCCTATCAAATCCCATTTTCGGTTATTGAGACGGTCCTTACCTCTCTGCTGAATGAGATTCTGGTTTCAATACCTTTCGGTTCTGGCTCATTGTGGCACCCAGCTTTGTCTTCAGAAATTGAGATTCCAAGAAAGTGTTGCCTTCCCAACAAAAAAGCCAAAATGCTGTTGGCACATAGGAAATTGGTTCAGTTTCTCCTGCTCTGTGAAGATGTGACATCCATTCTGTCATCATCACTCTTTTTCCCAAATCCTCAGTTGACAATGCAATGCACTGTTGACTTTGGTATTCCCAACCTGTCATAAGTTCTTAAAGTGTGACTCATTCGATTTTGAAACGCGTTTGTTATAACATAGACATTGTCCTCGCATCATTTGGTGGAAGGACCGCCTGAACAAGTAGAACATTGGTGTGTGGTAAAGGTTCAACAGAAATAGTGGGCTTAAGGGTAAACTAACACTTGGAACATGCCCTTTAGTCCAGGCAAATCTCATTCTCTGTTCTCACCGTCTCTCCAGAAGGATAATCGGTGAACTGGTGTGGCAAGGATCAGATCGATTTCCACAACCACCTATTGGAAGATGTTCACTGTCTAACTTCAAGGTTCCACTGTCAGCTTTTATCTCTTCTGGGGCGACCATTTATCAAAGCTCACCTCCAAAACCAGGCATCCTCCATTGTGCCAAGTCCTTCCTTAGTAAATCTCAACTTCTCACAGTCTTGTATATGCTGGTGCCTTTGCTTCATACCTGCCACTCCTGAACATTGGAATCCAAAATTTTCAATATCGTCGTCATCTCCATCAATGGACAGAAATGCAAACCCTACTGCTCTAATTACAGACAGGTTGGTGGCCTCTGTTTTGTACCTCACGCAAGTCTTGCTTCTTATTCTCTTTCATCCTTCCATCTCTCCCAAATCCTCCAGGTTGCATGCTTTCTTCCAACCCCCTTGTTAAACTCCCCAAACTCCCTTGTCCCTCTTTTCTTTTCTCTTGTGGAACCTTCTTTCTCAGTCTATTCAAACCCACTCTTCCCTCTAGCACTTCAAGATTCCAGTACTCCTGCATACCAGGTCTCTCGTTATTGCTATGCATGATCTTTTCCTCTCCTCAATCCCCATGAACCCACCCCATCCTATCTCCCCTCTTCTACATTGAGGTTGCTATGTTTCCTTCCCTCTTCTCTCTCCTCTTCCTTGTTACACATTTGGTTCAATCATCCCCTTGATGACATTTGTGCAATCGTCCCCTTGCTGCATTTTTTTTTTGTATGGATAGTCAAATTTCGTGGAAGGGTTAGAACTCAGAACAGATCACGACACAACATAACAAAAGGAACAACAGGAGAAGGGGGAAATGTCAACAGCAGGGCAGATGGAGAAAATAGGCAGAGACGCACAAACAAGGGATAACGATGAGGATTAGGGGAGAACGCAAGGGGTGGACAAGATGGATACAGAAGCAAAATATTGGGAGCGGTGGGGGTGGTTTAACGGGTGTAAAAAAGATCGTGGCTTTTGATAGGGGGGAAGAAGAGATGGTGGTGAACAGCTGTCTTGAAGACCTGGAGAGAAGAATGAGATTGAAGAGAATGTGGAAGGTGGTTTCACAGGCAGCTAAAGAGAGGAACAAATGAGTGGAGGTGAGCTGTGATTCTAGATTTAATCAGTTTCACTGGGTGGGGGTTGCTGGTGGACCGTGTGCATCCTGCAGATAATTGAGAGAGGGAAAGCACAAGGAGGACAGAGGTGCAAGACCAGGAAGGAGGTGGAAGAAGACAGAAAGACCCACCGACCTGTCGGCGATGGCGAACTTCTCCTTTTTCATGGCAGGCGAAACCAAACCAAAAGCAACCTCGGATCATTCCACGAGGCCTGCACCAAGTATGTGTCCATTCTCAGGAGGAAATTTAAAACCTGTCCCCTTCCTCAAAAATCTCGTGGCACCTTGTGAAGTCTCTTTCTTACATGCTCCCTCCATCACTTCCCTTACTTCAAATGTCATCACAGCCAAGCCGACTCTTCTCGTGTCAAGGCTGAATGCATCAATTCCGTGTCTGCTTCCAAATCTCACGTACCCGATCCTTCACTCACTTGTACCTACCCTATCCACTCGCACCATCTGCTCTTTGACACAGTCTTTCTTAGCTGAGATGGTGGAGTGGTTTCTGACAACGCTTGGCTCCGATTCTGTGACTGGTCCAGACGGCATCACTGCACTGCAACTCCTAAAAACCTGCTCTGCTGCTCTTGCACATACTCCTGCTCTGTTCACCCAATCGTTTGCCATAGGTCACCTTCCATCTACTTGGAATTGAATCAAAATCACTGCATTACACAAACATGGAACACCAATAGATCCTCTTAACTACAGGCCTATTAGCTTACATCCACTTATAAGCAAAGTCTAGGGATAAATCATCACAGTTGCCATCAAGTCATTCCTTTTCTCCAATTGCCTGATCTCAGACCCAATCGCTCCACCCTGGACATGCTGCTTCTGCTCCCCCCATCCTCCAACAATGGATGGAGGCCCTCAGTCTGACATGAGATCATGGCTGTCTCTCTTTATATCTTGCAAGCATTTGATACAGTTTGCCACCCCAGCGTACTCCCCAACCTCTGCTGATGGCCTCCAAGGCCACCACCTCTTATGGCTTCCTGACTTCCTCCACTGTCGTCGTAGATGTGTGACTCTCAATCGGATCCTCTCATATCCTCTGCGGAAGTGCCCCAAGGTAGTGTCTTGGGTCATGTTCTGTCCCTCATCTTGATCAACGATCTCTCCGACTCTCAAGAAAATCCTCTTACAGTGCCTTCAGAAAGTATTCACACCCCTACACTTTTTCACATTTTGTTGCGTTACAGCCTGAACTTAAAACTGATTGATTGAAATTTAACTGTAACTTCTTCATATACTAGGTTGTAGACAGCAACCGCTCAGAGTAGTACTGCCGTCCTGACTTAGGAGCGGTAAAGTGGTGCCGGAACCATCTTGCACACTCAGTGTCAAGATTGTTGGTCTTACTTTCTGTCTCACTCAAACTATAGCTACTGGGCTAGCTTCAACCTCTCTTTCTCACAAACAAATATCATACACTTTTAATCATACACTTTTCTTACTCATTTTCATTCCTCACCTTTACATTCTCTCTCTTTTATTTATCTTCATGCAGTTATATTATTTCAAGCCTGGCCTCGATAAGGACTACATAGTCCATGACTGGAGCCTTCAACATAAATAGTTCATTTTTTTCTGGTAGCCACTCAGTGGAAAAAATAAAAATAATCTGTCCACGTTATTCTAAAAAGGAACATAGTTTAACAACATACCTTCTGCTCTTTCAGCTCTTGACCTGATTTATCCATTTCCGTGGTTGTTTGAATGCTGTGGTGGCCTTGCTGGTATGCGTGGTTGAACGTTCGGTCGTTTCACTATCTTGGCAACGTTATTTTTTGTTTATAACTCTTTACACCTATTACATGGTCACAGCTTGGGCTGCTGTTCATTCCAACTGGGCCTTGCCCATCGGTGATGTGGTTGGGGCTGATGCAACTCGAATTCACATCATCTTGAGACCTCATTTGCGTATCTGCCTGTGTGGGAAAGGGTTCTGGTCATCCACCTCCCCTTTTCTGCACTCCTTTTCAGTTACAAGCATTCAGCTGCAGTCCTGGTGCCTTTGGCTCCATTTGTTTTATTTTTAACCTCAGGGGGAGCAGGGCATGGGTGAATTGTCGAATTACCATCTTCAACGAACCCTCAATTTCCCATATATGGACTTGTGTAGGTTTACAAGCTTAGCTACTCTCTTTGCTTTTTCTCCTGTCATTTCCTTCTGCTATTTGTTTATGAGACTTTGATTTACATTTTAAAAGAATTATTTTTGCAGTTTTCTTTTCACCTTTTAAAATATTTTTTTACCTCTGTCACCAAAGGCGAGCAAAGGTTATGTTTCCACCCCTGTCTCTTTCTTTGTCTGCCTGTTTGCTTGTCTGTGAGGAGGATATCTCATAAAGTTGTGGACAGATATGGATGAAATTTGGGGGAGAGGTTGGGTGGCTGACGAGGATGAATTGATTCGATTTTGGTTCAGGTCTGGATCCAGATCCGGCCTACCAGTGGGATACAAAATGTAAACTGTTCAGCCTGGTGGAAATGTTTGCTCTACCAAGTGCCGTTCTGGTTCTCACTGCTGTGGTGGTTTGCTGAATCCTCACTGTGTATGCTTGTCATTACGCGTCAGCAGCTGAAAGCTAGAGACATTGTTTTGTGGTTGTCCATCTGTCCATTATCTTCTTTTTTTTTTTTTTTTTTTGTTACCACGATAACTTGTGATCCTCTGAATGAATTT
Organism: Myxine glutinosa; assembly: GCF_964187855.1. NCBI lineage: Eukaryota > Metazoa > Chordata > Myxini > Myxiniformes > Myxinidae > Myxine > Myxine glutinosa. The sequence goes on along the minus strand of NC_136269.1, from coordinate 56,177,247 downwards.
AAACCAAACCTGGCACAATTTCAGATGAACCGATTCGATTTTGCATTCAAAAGGCCTAAGGCCATGAGCTCTTCAATTAAGTATTTTTTTCTGCAATATCAGAGGAACCACTGAAGGTATTTCAACCAAACATAGCACCAAGTATGGACCGTAATACAAAGATGAACCGATTTAAGTTTGGGTTCAACAGGTCAAAGGTTATTTGCTCTTTGAAAATCATCTTGCAGACCTAACTGGAGTTCGAAGCATCTGACGTTGCCTGTCTTCCATGTCTCTTTTCTCTCTCACACTAACTCTTATCTGACCTTTACTTTTTCAAGTGATCTTCAATTGATATTGAATGCAACAGTATGTTGTCATCTAAAGTGGGCGGAGGCGTATCGATCGACGCACTCGTGCCAAATTCTAATTTTCTACTCGTAGTTTAATTTTGATTATGTCTTTCTTTTTATTCGACACCGAACCATCTTTTGATGGACGCTATGGCCGACTTGTGCTCCTTGCTTTGAAATTGGTGCCTTGTAGAATTGTGGCCTAGCTCCTTTCTGCAGATTTGTTTTTGGATGTTTTGGTTTGCACCCCTTCCATCTCAAGGGCCACGTGTTACTTTGTCATGAACACAATTATTTAAATTGCACGACTAAAAATATCAAAGCTTTCCCCCCTCTCTCTGTCCCTGTTAGTTTACGTGTATATACCTCTGTATATAGGCCTACTTAACACAAAAAAATGTTTTCTTTATTCTCTATTCTCGTCTGACTGTTCCTTGTGCAAGGTTGCTCTGTATTTTAAAATTTTTATTTTCAGCATGTTGGAATATGAATCGTAGTACTGACCCTAGAGGCGCATTCCACTTCCTACGTTATATAGTGTGGGGAGGGAATCGCTGTTCAAATCCTGCCATACTTGCTGGCATGTGTAATAAATGCCTAACACTTTTGTTGACATAAATTATTTGTAAAAAGGCCCCAATAGGTGGGTTTTCCAAATGTAATTGTAGTCTTGATGCAAATTTTCTTCATCTGGTCACTTTTCTGCAAATGTTAAGTAATCAGAGTGAAGGATTTAAATGAATGAGTGAGTGAGATGAGTGAGATTTTAATGAGTAAGCCAAGTCGGGTTGTAAATTTTGTTTCCTTTTTGTTTTTGTAAATTGATGGTTAAAAGGTTTTATTATTTAATAACTTGGAAATAGTTGAAAGATTGCAAGGGCTTAGGGTGCAGTGCTATGCATGACTTGTTTGCAGCCATTTCCTGATTCACAAGTGCTTCTTTTTTTCTTTTTTTCAGGAAAGTTTTTCAATAGAATGAAACAATGTTGAGTCACTCGAAGCTTTACCGTTTTGATTTTTTATAAATTTCAGTGTTTGGTCACATGGTCATCATAAGGTTGTGGTCGATGTTAACTCAAAATACTTCTCGCCAATGTGGTCTTCAATTGTAATGGAAGGTTTTGCCAATGGTATTTTTGGAACAGAACAAGCAGGTGAGACTAGTTTCACACCACCTTTTGATCTTGTTCAGATCAGAAGTCTGCGTGATGTTGCTGATACAGGCTTGATGACCAGGATGTGGAACTATCTGTATATTTAAAGGGAGATGTCAAGAGAAGCTCAGTGGTTTACGCAAATAGCTAGAAAGTTTATTGAATACGTCAACCCCATGCAGTCGTGAGTAAAAGGACATGGGACTTCATGGGAAACAGTTTATTGGAAGAAGAAGAAAAAGAAGCAGATGAAGACGAATCTCGAAATTCCCCTCCTCAGAGAGTGCGAGTGGCAAATCAAAATAATAAATAAAATCAAAATAAATAAAGGCCTTCCTTCCATTTGATTGGTCGAGACGGTGTACCATTTTGTCCAAGTATTGCTAAACTGTAGTAATGTTGAGAGTTGGTACAGCTAATGAGAGGACAATGAGTGAGAGAGGTCTACGTGGTGGAAATGTTAAAAAGGAGAAAGGTAGATATATATGTTGTGTGCAGGAAATGAGATTGAGACGTCAAGGGGCGAGGACAATTGGCCCAGGCCAAGAAGAGTAAAAGATACTTTGGTCAGGAGGGGAAGAGGTTGAAGGGAGTGTTGGTGTGCTTGTTGCAGGAAAGTTTACACAGAAAGTTTTGGAAGTGTCAACATACAGCACTCAAACACAAAATTGAAGCTGATAGTTGGAGAAAAGTTGATTATTGTACTAGTGTCAGCTTATGCATCACAAATAAATTGAGGTGAGGAGGAGAGTATTTGAAATTGAAGGATAGAGAGATTAGAAAAGATGAGTTTGTGTTTTATGGACAGATAAGACCATTATAAACCTTTACCAAAGCGTTGGAAATGCGAATGTGTGGAGAAAGGAAGGAACTGCATGTGATCCCAAGCATACTACTTCATCTGTGAAGCATGGTGGAGGTCGTATCATGGCTTGGGCTTCCATGTCTGCCTCTGGAACTGCATCACTCATCTTTAGTGAAGATGCAACTAATGATGGCAGCAGAATGAATTCGGAAGTGTGCAGAAACATTTTGTCTGCCCATGTACAAGAAAATGCCTCCAAACTCATTGGGCGGCACTTCACCATGCAGCAAGACAATGACCCAAACACACTGCCAACTCAACCAAGGAGTTAATCAGGGAAAAAGTGGAAGGTTTTAGACTGGCCAAGTCAATCTCATGATTTAAATCTAATGGAGAATGCATTTCACTTGCTGAAGAGGAGACAGAAACCCCCTCAAAACAAACAACTGAAAATGGCTGCAGTAAAGGTTTGGCAAAGCATCTCAAAGGAAGATACCAAGACCTTTGTGATGTCGATGGGTCACAGGTTCGATGTAGTTATTGCATGCAAGGGATATGTAATCAAATACTAACTATTAGAATACTATAACTACCTTCAAGTTAATCTGTTACAAATACTTATGCTTACCTAAAATATGGGAACTGAACATAAAAAGTGCTATTGTTCGATAATAGCAAAACATATATGCATAGAAATGCCAAGAAATAAAGTCTGATCTTCTGTACTCTTGCCTCTTATTCATCTTTTGATCTCAAATTCAAATTTCTAGAGTATATAGCAATAATAACAAATTTGACTTCACTGTTCCAATACTTTCGTGTGTGTGTGTGTGTGTGTGTGTGTGTGTGTGTGTGTGTGTGTGTGTGTGTGTGTGTGTGTGTGTGTGTGTGTGTGTGTGTGTGTGTTATTGTTAGTGTTAGTGTTGGTGTTAGTTACATGCTGCTTCCTTGCTTGATGCTAAGTATTTAAGAGCATATTGCATGGGAAAAACAATGTTGGGCAGGCAATGGCAAACCACCCAGTATGTCTCTTGCCAAGAAACTGCTTCGGCAGCACCAACGCTCTGTAGGGTATGGTGCAGGTTTTTAGATATCCTTGTATACTGAAACGCAAAAGAAACTTACCACCTTTGAAACCTTTAAATATCAACAATAACACTGCGTGTAGTAAATGTGTGAACTTATTTGTGGACAATAGTGTCCTCACTGTCAGACAAAACGGTCACGGATGGTCACGGATGGTCACTTGAACCTTCAATGGTCACTTCATAGCACAGCTGTTGAACAGCCGTTTTGACTGTCAGTGATTAGCCAAGGGGTACGGGATGATTTTAATGAGCTGCATGTGATGTCTTGATATTGGCTTTAAAAAAGCCAGTGCAAAATGGGCATTTTGACCGAAATATTTGACCATTTTGACCAACTTCAAAAAGACCGAAAACGCAAAAGAAACTTACCACCTTTGAAACCTTTAAATATCAACAATAACACTGCGTGTAGTAAATGTGTGAACTTATTTGTGGACAATAGTGTCCTCACTGTCAGACAAAACGGTCACGGATGGTCACTTGAACCTTCAATGGTCACTTCATAGCACAGCTGTTGAACAGCCGTTTTGACTGTCAGTGATTAGCCAAGGGGTACGGGATGATTTTAATGAGCTGCCCGTGATGTCTTGATATTGGCTTTAAAAAGGCCAGTGCAAAATGGGCATTTTGACCGAAAAATTTGACCATTTTGACCATTTTGACCAACTTCAAAAAGACCAAAAACACAAAAGAAACTTACCACTTGTTTGAAATGTAATAAAATTGTAACAGTTCAAAATAAAACAAACCAACAATTGCTAATTGAAACATTGGCATTTTATTGATGACATGTCAAGTTTTTGACCAAGATACACCATCATCAGTTTGTTCTACAGTACAGAACAGCACAGGGTGCAATGTCAGTCCCCTTTCAATAGCGTGTGTGGCCACCATTGTTTTGGATACAGGCAGTGCATCATCGGCGTATACTGCCTACCAGTCTTTGGATGGATTGCTGCTGGATTCTGTCCCACTCAGACCTCAATGTCTGAAGCAGCTCTGCCCGTGTCCTGGCCCTGCCAACTACACGTCTCCCAAGCTCATCCCACAGGTGCTCTATGGGATTCAGGTCAGGGGAGAGCGCAGGCCACTGCATGGTGTTGATGTTCTCGCCCTGGAGAAATGCAGTGGTAAAGCGAGCAGCATGGGGACGAGCGTTGTCATGCTGAAAGGTTCTCAGTTCTGGGTGGTCTAGCAGGAATGGCAGCAGATGAGGTCGCAGGATGTTATCCACATACCGCTGGGCGTTAAGATTCCCATCCACAACCACCAGTGGCGTCCTGTACCGGCCTGATATGGCGGCCCACACCATCACACTTGGGCCACCCCACCTGTTGGCTTGACGCACGCAACAATCGGCATATCGCTCGCCAGTTCTTCTCCAGACACGCTCACGCCCATCATGACTGTCCACACAGAACCTTGACTCATCGCTGAAAGCGACCTCATTCCACTGCGCCAAGGTCCACCGCTGATGCTGCTGGCACCATCTCTGTCAGTTGCGGCGATGGGCAGCCGTCATCACGGGGCCTCTGTATGGTCTTCTGGCAGTCAGGCCATAGTCATACAGTCGTCTTCGTGCAATATCATTGGAGATCCGTGGGTTTGCACGCCCCGGAGTTTCTGCCGCAGTGCGGGATACTGGACGGAATCGATCCCGCAGGTGACTTCGGACCATCTGCCTGTCCTGCCTTGCAGTGGTGACTCTTGGCCTCCCTGATCGGGGTCTGTCATCTGCAGAGTTGTGGAGGGTGTCTCTGTCCACCAGGGCCGATATCGTCTGGTGTGAACAGCCAAGGCGACGTGCCACCTCACGGTAGCTCAGTCCGCCTTACAGCATGCCCAGGGCATGCTGCCGTTGATCCCTTGACAATCGTGGCATGTTGATTGAAATGCCCATTTTGCACTGGCCTTTTTAAAGCCAATATCAAGACATCACGTGCAGCTCATTAAAATCATCCCGTACCCCTTGGCTAATCACTGACAGTCAAAACGGCTGTTCAACAGCTGTGCTATGAAGTGACCATTGAAGGTTCAAGTGACCATCCGTGACCGTTTTGTCTGACAGTGAGGACACTATTGTCCACAAATAAGTTCACACATTTACTACACGCAGTGTTATTGTTGATATTTAAAGGTTTCAAAGGTGGTAAGTTTCTTTTGCGTTTTCAGTCTTTTTGAAGTTGGTCAAAATGGTCAAATATTTCGGTCAAAATGCCCATTTTGCACTGGCCTTTTTAAAGCCAATATCAAGACATCACATGCAGCTCATTAAAATCATCCCGTACCCCTTGGCTAATCACTGACAGTCAAAACGGCTGTTCAACAGCTGTGCTATGAAGTGACCATTGAAGGTTCAAGTGACCATCCGTGACCGTTTTGTCTGACGGTGAGGACACTATTGTCCACAAATAAGTTCACACATTTACTACACGCAGTGTTATTGTTGATATTTAAAGGTTTCAAAGGTGGTAAGTTTCTTTTGCGTTTCAGTATATATTGGAGGGTACAGTAATACTATGGTTTATGTTCCCCTTGTTATGTCGTTTCGCAAATATGTCGTCACATTATTACCCCTTCTCGATATTCATCATCTCGACTCACACATTCGTTGTTTTAAAAGCCATACCCAATAAAGTATGTTGTTTTAATCGCATTCCTGCCTCACACCTAGCTCAGCTTCACGCTTTTTTAAACTAAAGCTTTCAGAATCATTGGAATCTCCCGTGACGAAGCTGATTCGAAGGGCCTTTCACTCACTCACCACAGGCAGGTTGGTGTACTTTCTGTCCTCTACCGACTCCTCTCTGGCCTAGCTCCCCCAGCTCTGTCTGTGCTCTGTCCCCCAAATATTCCTTCTTGACACGAGACCTGCCAGAAACCCTCTTTGGTGAAACTGCCAAAATCAAGACTCTGCTCACCTTCACTCTCTTTCCTCTTTCTTCCTGCCTCTGGAACAAACTCCCACACTCTCTCCAATCCCACTCCTCCCTCCAGGTTTTTAAAACAGCTGTTCACCACCATCTCTTATCTTCCACCATCCAAAACCTTGACCTTTTCTACCCCCGTTAAAACACCCCAAATCCACCTCTTTCGATCTCCAACTTCTTTCCTGAAAATCCTAGTAGTGTTCATTTGCTTTATACCATGTACACCTCCTCCCTGCCCTCCCCATTCCCCCCCACCCCCAAGCCTATGTGTCAGTGTATGTTTTTGTGTTTAATGTGCTTGCTCTTACACGATCCTCGACTCTGTATAGAAAATACATAAATAAATAAAACCTCATTCTCGAGCGTTTTCAGAACTTACAAGACTGATAAAGACGTCAGAATGCATCACTGAAGTACCAAATTGGGAGATGGCAAAATCGCTGAAAGAACTACTGTACTTTGTGTCACACATAAAGAAATGTACTGTACTGTACTGTAGATTGGCTAAGGGACATTGTAAAAGTGTTACCTTGGTCGTTAAATTTGATGTTATTCATCGAATGCATGCGGGTAAATGTGCCATTGATGGTGTCAGGTTATTAAGTTTGCATCCGATCAATAAATATGCCCAAGGAAGAAGATGACCACCAACTTTGACCACTTCCGGAAGAGATTTATTTTTATTTAAATATGTCTGGTAATTGTTTTTTATTAAATTTTTATTGTGACGTCTGAAGCTCCCATTAAAACAGGAACCTCAGCAATGAGTTAGACTTGGTAAATGGACCGAACTATCTTTAATTTGAATGTTTTGCGCATGCGCAAGATTGGAGGTCACGTCCTTTCGAAGTTGTCCATGCGCTCTCGCTTTCGAAGTTAAGTAATTTTTCACAATTGTGTTTTTGTCGAAACTGTATCTATCTTTTGGTGTGTATACCTATAGTGTGTCTTTAGTAAGATTCTCGGTATTAATTTTTCATACATGTATACAAAATCGTCGGTTAATTCATGTCGCGTATTCTGAGGCCTAGTAGGCTTCCGTGTCCCACCTTGAGGCTTTGTTTTTCTCTCAGCGGTTCGTCGATTGCGCTGCATTTACTTTCGTTCTCTGTTTTTGTCCCAGTCTTTCACCCCATACTTCCTTGTTTAAAATCTCAACTGAAAAAAAAAAAAAAAAAAAATTTGTTTTCCTTCTCTGCTCTTATTCGTTTATTCGTTGTTCTTATTTGTTCGTTCGTTCTTCGATCACGTTGTTCGTGATCACGTGATCACATTGTTAAAAATGTTTAAACTTTCCCCTGAATAACTATTCTGTCGTATATTATAACATCTTTTTCTTCTTCTTCTATAAAAGGATGCTTTCGACTTGCTCACCAAATCTATTAATTCCAAAAAAAATTCCATCTCTTACAGTTCCTCTTTTCTACATTCCCAAAACTCTACTGCACTCCACCCCTCCTTCAGCGTCCTCAAACGTATTTTTGACTCGAAGGTCTCAAGAAACTCATTTTGCAATAAATGTTCGTTTCCCATTAATCATACACTTTTCAAAATCCAATCTCACCCCTCCCCTCCAAATCTTCCCCATCACCCCTTCCCTCCAAATCTTCCCCATCACCCCTTCCCTCCAAAACTTCCCCATCACCCCTCCCCTCCAAAACTTCCCCATCGCCCCTCCCCTCCAAATCTACCCCCTTGCCCCTCCCCTCCAAATCTTCCCCAACACCCATCTCTTGCAAATATTCCCCCTTGCCCCTCCCCTCCAAATCTTCCCCATCACCCATCCCTTTCAAATCCTCCCCCTTGCCCCTCCCCTCCAAATCTTCCCCATCACCTTCTGCTCCAATCGGCTCATCTGATCATGTGCTTGTTAAAGTGGACATCTCTCTGACCATTCTCAGAGAGCCTCCTCAGCGTCGACGAGTCTGGCATTTCACTCAGGCCAACTGGCACGGTCTTCAAGCAGCCATCAATCATCTGGACTGGTCTCCCATCTCTACCGCTTCTGACATCAACTCATCCTGGGAATTCTTCCAAAGTAAATTGCTCTCTCTCATGCACAGATTTATCCCATCTCGTCTTCAGTTGTCATACCCTTCCTCCCGTCCATGGTACACGGAATCTTGTGGTGAGGCTATTGCCCAGAAACAACTTGCTTTCGTCTCATGGAAAGCAAATCCAATGGAAGGAAATCTCATTTCCTTTCACAAAGCCCGAAACAAGTGTGTGTCCACCCTCAGGAGAGCCAGGAAACAATATCTCTCCGTTCTCAAGACTGAACTCTCTTATCTGTCTCCCTCTTCCAAATCCTGGTGGCGTCTGGTCAAATCTGTTTCTGGTGTTTGTTCGCCCTCCATCCCCTCCCTCACCTCAAACGGCTACATGGCTGACTCCGCACGTGAAAAAGCTGAATGCCTCAACTCTGTGTTTGCCTCTAAATCTTGTGTCCCAAACCCATCCCTCTCTGTACCCGCCGTACCCAGTCGTACCCAGCTGCTCCTGGACTCTGTGTCCTTTCCTCCTGACAAGGTGGAAAAGTTTCTGTCAACCCCCGACTCTGATTCTGCAACTGGACCTGACGGCATCAGCCCACGGGTCCTAAAATCCTGTTCTTCCGCTCTTTCACTGCCTCTCTCTGTTCTCTTCACCCTCTCTTTTGCTCAAGGTCATCTGCCATCTGCTTGGAAATCAGCCAACATCACCGCTTTGCACAAAAAAGGTGCAAAAACAGATCCTAGCAACTACAGACCAATCAGCCTTCTCCCAATTATCAGCAAAGTAATGGAATCCATCATTGCTTCAGATATGAAATCTTTCCTCTTCTCCAATGGCTTGATCTCTGATCATCAATTTGGTTTCAGACCTGGTCACTCTACTCTGGACATGCTGCTTCTGCTTTCTCAACAATGGATGGAGGTCCTCAATGCCAAACAGGAAATTAGAGCTGTCTCCCTTGACATATCACGTGCCTTCGATACGGTCTGGCACCCCGCTCTGCTCACTAAACTCTCCTCCTTTGGTATCAATGGAAATCTCCACGCATGGCTGGCGGACTTCTTCTCTGGTCGTAGTCAACGTGTGGCCCTGAATGGGTTTCTCTCATCTCCTCTTCCTGTTCAGGCTGGAGTTCCCCAAGGCAGTGTTCTGGGCCCTGTGCTTTTTCTGGTCTTCATCAATGATCTCTCTGACTCTCTTGAAAATCCTCTCTATCTCTTTGCTGATGACTCTACTCTGTCGCTCCATTCCTCATCCCTCAGATTGGCAGTCTGCAGCCTCCTCACTCTCTGCAGACCTGGACAAAATCACAGACTGGGCAAACAAGTGGAACATGTCTTTCAATCCTGACAAATCTCACACTCTTACGATGTCTCTCCGAAAAGACCGACTGGACAACCCTCCCATCCACTTTCTGAATAATCCTCTCCAAGAAGTTCTGTCACTCAAGCTTTTGGGTCTCACTATCTGCCATGATCTTTCCTGGGAAAACCACATTTCAAATCTGGCCTCCAAAGCCAGTCGCCGACTGGACATCCTCCGTCGTGCGAAGTCCTTCCTTGGCACACCTGAGCTCCTCACCACATACAAGGCTTTCATCCGCAGCTCAATGGAATACTGCTCTCCCCTATGGGCTGGTGGTCCTCCCTCACACCTAGCTCGTCTTCACTCTGTTGAAACCAAAGCATTCAGAATCATTGGAATCTCCCGCGATGAAGCTAACTCCAAGGGCCTTTCACTCACTCACCGCAGGCAGGTTGGTGGTCTTTCCGTCTTCTACCGACTCCTCTCTGGCCTTGCCCCCCCCCCCCCCAGCTCTCTCTGGGCTCTGTCCCCCAAATATTCCTGCAGGTCGCACAAGTTCTGCCTGCAACCCTCTTATGGCTAAACTGCCAAAATCAAGACTCTCTGCTCACCTTCACTCCTTCATTCCTCTTTGCTCCCACCTCTGGAACAAACTCCCTTACTCTCTTCAATCCCACTCCACCCTCCAGGTCTTTAAAACAGCTGTTCACCACCATCTCTTATCTTCCCCCATCCAAAACCTTGATCTTTTCTACCCCCGCTAATTTCACCCCAAATCCACTTTTTTGAAATACCAATTTCTGTCCTGGAAGTCCTTGGTGTCCTTGTGTTTTATACTTCTCCCATCCCCCCCCCCTGCCCCCCCCACCTCCCTTCCCCCACCTCCTCCCCCCAAGCCCTTTCCCTCCAGAACATCTTCCTGCTCTCAAATGTTGTGTTTGTGTGCTTCCCCTTCTCTCCCCATCTTGTCTTCTGCTCCCTCTTTTGATATATTTTGTTTGTCTGGTTGATTTGTTTGTGAAATAAATGTTAGCTCTTTCACGAGCCTCGATTCAGTATACAAAAAAAAAAAATGCACTGCAATGCAATTAATTCATTGTAAATTTACTGTTCTCCAAGAAGCTTAAATTGGACCGAAATAATGGCGGTACATGGACAAGGAAACAGATGGCTGAAACAGGTTTTTTTTAATTGTTGAAGGATTTATTTGTAAAATAAACAGGGAAGAGGGTAACAAGATGCTATAAACAAAAACTGAATGAACCAAGCAAGTCAAATGAACACAAAAAGGTGAATGAGGATATTCAAACTTATGTACAATGATTGGAAATAAAACTATTCCTAACCCACAAGGCGCCACTGATCACACTCGTGCATCAAAACCATTGTCGGCCAGACTTCCATTATCTGATGCTCAAGGTGGAGGCCTGACTCAAAATAGATTGCATCAGGATCCAGGTACAAGACAATATCTCACAGAAGCCAAAATCAGCACGATGAAGATGGTGCTTGGTGTGGAATGCCAGCAATCCACCTCCTCAACCAGGCCTCATGGGCCCCTTTGTCCTCTGAGCAAGACCTCCTGGTGGTGCCCTCCATCCTTTCCCTCCACATACCACCAACACAAAGTGAACCCAGCTTGGATGGCATGTCTGTCTCCAGAGCACATTACGCCGCCATGGGGGGGATACACAATGGCCTGACAGATGTGTGCTTCTCTCGTGAGAAGTTTTCACCTACTATCCCCCGCCTACCACATGAGGTGTTCATGCCCACATATTAAGATCTAACATGTCTATAAATTATATACGCTGCATCCTCAGCGTCACATGCAACACACGACTTAACCTGACAGGTCCCTGGTACATTTCAATCTATCCGCTACTCAAAATATACGAACCGTATTACACTTACCAAGGTTTAAGTAAGGGGAAAGGGTCCACCTTTCCTTTCCACGTATCCTTACATATATGTGTACTTGAATATAGCTGTCGTCAATCGCAAAAGGGTAATACCATAGGTAAAAAGCAAAATATAATACCTGAAGTGGTGACATTAGAAATGTATCTGTCCCTCCGTCCCCTTTATTCCATTAATTCTTATGAGAAAAACTGCTTTGATATGCCATCATTTTGTTATTCATCACACCTTTCATGAACGCATCACCAACCTAAACCGGGGTCTTGCAGTACATGAGATTGTGCCTTTACTTTTAATGTGCTTCAACGTCTGGGAACTGATTAGGGGGAGGTGGTGCTCTGTATGTTGCTGCTTGACAAGTATGCCTGACTGCTGAGCCATGTCAAAAGGGCAATGTGCATGAAGGCAGCCTTGAGGTTTGCATCAAGGCATCTGTGTTGTAAATAGGAGCCAATACAGTGTGGATTGCCAGCATGCAAATATGGTTGCCTTCAGAATATGCAACCTTAGCTGCATATTACTACTCGATGCTTAAAATAAATAAATTAAAGCCATTGAATTTTTTGGAATTTTGAATTTGAAATTTTTTGAATAAATTATTGCCTAGCTTCGTTGTTCATCGGTTTCACTCTAAAGCAGTACAGCTCCTTTGTAATGATTGTCCTTATTTTACTTGATCATTACTGCTTTTCATTCATATTATTACCTCCACTTGTTTTTATTAGATCGTGTATGAATTCTTCTTGCGATTTCTGGAGAATCAAGAATTTCAGCCAAGTGTGGCAAAAAAGTGCATCGACCAGAAGTTTGTGTTGCAGGTAAGTTGTCGACTGCCTTCTTGGCAGTGCAAGGCACAATGATGGTGAATGTAACAATACTTTTGACTGTTTTACGGGTGGTGGTATATATTTTATCATAATTTTCACAACCAATTAATTCTGATTTCATGCAACAAAATGTAGAGAGCATACCTCCACCAGATTGAGCAGTTTTCATTTTGTATCCCACTGAGGGGTTGGATCTGGATCCGGACCTGAACCAAAATCTAATCATCTCGTCCTTGTCACATCCACAACCTCTCCAACAAATTAGTCCGAATCCGTCCACAACTTTTTGAGATATCCTGTTCACAAAGAAACAGGCAGACAAACAAACAAGAAAGATGTGAAGAGCATGATACTTGTAACCCCCCCCCCAAGGAAATATTTTTTGCCATGGAGACATGAAATTGGCCATTTAATTAATTAAGATTTAAATAGACCGTCTTAATCATAGCTGGGTCAATTGGATGAAAATTGACCATTTTTCCGATGAAAATTGATGATTTTTAGAAGTTTGACGTTGAGTTGACCTTTGACCTCAAAATAAATAGGCTTCTTAGTTGTGATTACGTGCACAACTTGGTAAAGTTTCATGACTATCAGTTTAGAATTGTGACCTGTAGGTGAGTGACAAACAAATAGACAAACAGACAGAACAAGAAAGGTGTCATGCAGAGCATGATATCTGCAAAATCCAACCCCCCCCCCCCCCCCCCCAAAGGTTGCCATGGATACATCAACTTGTCCATTTCGTTAAGATTAAAATTAACGACCTTACTCGATGCTCAGGTCAATCGGATAAAAATCGATGATTTTAGACATTTGACCTTGCATTGACCTTTGACCTTTTGACCTCAAATAGTTGCTTTCCCAATTCAGTGATTCGATATGCAAATGCTGTTTTACTTTCAAGTCAATTGGATGAAAAAAATGACGATTTTAGAAATGTAACCTCAAGATGACTTTTGACCTCAAAATCAATAGGCTTCTAAGTTGCGAGCGACTACCTTCTACAACTCAGTAAAGTTTTATGACGATCGGTTTAGAATTGTGACCTGTAGGTGAGTGACAAACAAACTCAGACAGAATAACAAAGTCAACTGATCAATATACAGTCACGTAAAAAAGTAAGTACACCCCATGTAAAGTTTTGACTTTTTCAACATATTTCAACATACAGCTATTTGATCTTCATTTCAACAATATTGATAGATAAAGGTGATATAATATAACAAATATCATGAAACATTTACATTTTGTAGTCTATTGTATAATTTAAATAAACATAAATACAAATTTCGCATGTGGAAAAAGTAAGTGCACCCCATGAAATGTTTTTAAAATCTTTTTAACATGTGGACATATCAATATTTGATCTTCATTTAAACAGTATCTATAGATAAAGGTGATCTAATTGAACAAAAAACAATGACAAATTGACTTTGCAATCATTTATTCAACAAAAAATTGTTGCACAGCATGCACAGCTCATTTCAAATCCCCCCACAACATCTCGACGGGATTTAGATCCCGGCTTTGACTTGGCCATTCCAGAACCCTCCATTTTTTTCTTTTCAGCCATTCCTTGGTGGATTTAATGGTATGTTTAAGGTCATTGTCATGTTGCAAGGTCCACCTTCGGTTGAGCTTCAACTTTCCGACTGATGGCCTCACATTATCCTCAAGCACCCTCTGGTACAATGAAGAATTCATAGTGGATTCTATGATGGTGAGCTGACCAGGCCCTGATGCAGCAAAGCTGCCCCAATCATAATATTTCCACCACCATGCTTTACAGTTGGTATCAGGTTTTTGTGGTCAACTTCTGTCTTTGGTTTTCGCCAAACATGTCTTCTGGTACTGTGGCCAAATAGTTCTACCTTTGACTCATCTGTCCAGAGCACATTGTTCCAGAAGTGCTGGTCTTTGCCTATGTGTTCATTGGCAAACTTTAGTCTTGCCCTGATGTTCTTTCTGGACAGGAAAGGTTTCCTCCTGGCACACCTCCCATGTCGATCAAATTTGTGCAGCCTCTTTCTAATGGTGGACTCGTGCACTTTGACATCAACAGTGGCGAGAGCTACCTGTAGGTCCCGTGATGACATTCTGGGGTTCTTCGAGACTTATTTCAGCATCTTGCGGTCTGCTCTCGGGCTGAACTTGCTGGAGCGGCCTGGCCTGAACAAGTTGGCAACAACAACAACAACAACATGCATTTTAAAGGCCATTTTCCCTACTAGAGCGGGGGTTAGCCTTGGGGTCCCCATGACAATCTGAACAGCCTGAACAAGTTGGCAGTTGTTTGGAATCTTTTCCACTTGTAGATGATCTTCCGGACAGTCGAATGATTGATTTCAAATTGTTTGGAGATCTTTTTAAATCCCTTCCCAGACTCGTAGGCATCTATAGCCTTCTTTCTGAAGGCCTCAGAGAGCTCTTTTGATCTAGGCATGGTGACGCCGCACACTTCAACAACAAAGAGCAAACCAAACGAAATGTCTGAGGTTTAAATAAGACAGGTTCCTCCAAGATCCTCTCTAACGATGTTCTAATCATTTGCACCTGAGCTGGTGCACCTGATTCTAATTTTAGGTATTTGAAGTAGTGATAAATGTAGGGGTGTACTTACTTTTCCACATGCGAAATTTGCATTTATGTTTATTTAAATTATACAATGGACTACAAAATGTAAATGTTTCATGATATTTGTTGTATTATATCACCTTTACCTATCAATATTGTTGAAATGAAGATCAAATAGCTGTATGTTGAAATATGTTGAAAAAGTCAAAACTTTACATGGGGTGTACTTACTTTTTCACGTGTCTGTACCGACTGTTCCAGGTACTTGAAAATCTTCATTTTTTGCAAGTTACAAACAGACAGGGGTGAAAACATAACCTCCATCCACCTTTGGTGGCAGAAGTAACAATGGTTTGAATTGGAGCTGGCATGTGCAAACAATGGGATTTTAAAATGTCTTAACACTCATGGAAGATTTTGCTCTAACACTCATGGAAGATTTCTGTCTGTGCAGAACAAAGGCATCATGAAGTTGATGCAATACACTTTCCGCTATAAAAAAGAACCAAACACGTGAATGTTGTTCATGTGATTTATTTATGTGACATCATATGGGACACAAAGAAAGTGCAATCCTCTGATAGAGATAAATAAATGCTGAATTCTGACATGTCTGTCTGTTGTCCATATTGTTATGTGCTCCTCCCTGACCCCCGGGTCACGGTGTACCTCCGAGCCCCGAGAGGAATCACAGCAGAAAAATGTGTTATTCCGTATGTCAAAGATCAATGGTGAAGCCACACCAATTGTTACTCACAAACAAATATTGTATTAAGATCACACAAGAATAACAGTACAACAATAATAGTATTCAAAAGTACAATCAATATGTCCTATGATGGTACCATCAGTATTGTAATATATAACTCATTGTGCTCCAAGTGAGTGAAACCAAGAACATTCCCCAATGTCTCTTATTCCCGGCTTCAAGCCAACGTTAATTCGCTCCAGCGATCGCCAGAACGATGTCCAATCGAGACCAGAATCCCGTGCGGATGGCAAGTACAGTCACACCGCCGAAGCTGTACAAAGGCGCCCTCAAGGCGACTGGGAATCCAAAGGCGCCCTACAGGCGACTGAGAGATCACACCCTCGGGTATGGATGAAGTAACCTTCAAAAAGCCACGTCACACACACGCCCCAGTTCGACGTCTGAATGCGGTGAAAATGGTCGAAAAGAGATGAAACCGCGAGCGAAGCACAAGTCCTGCGCGAGTCAAAATGGCCGACGACCTGCTCTTGAGACGTAACGGCCCGGCAATAATTGTCCTCGAAATCCACCGCCAAAAACCTGACACGCAGGTTGATCGGTCACAGCGATGACAACTCTGTCGCAGGAATCCCTTTCCCGGAAACCTGAAAGTTCGCTAGTGACTTGCTCGCCAACGTTCGATTCCGAACTCGGTGCAACTCGGCTTTCTTGTCCAACTCACTCGCTCCGCCCTCTTTTTCCCTCTTCTTCCTCTTCATCACCCGGTTCCCGATCCGGTTTCCTGTTTCTTTTAACATTAACTTTTTTACCTTTTGAAAACAGTTCATGGACAATAAACCTTTTGAAAACAATAATAGTACATGGAATCAGAAATATTTACAGTGGATGCAAACCATCACAACGGAAGTGACGAATCCGTAGCAATACCATTACCCCGCACATGTGAAACGAAAAGTGCGGTTATGCAAGTGGGTCACTTCAAGATTCAAGAGTCTTTATTATTACATGTCCCATACAAATATAAAGCAGTAAAATTCTTTCTGAAGTATTGGCTCCTCGACTTTGCAATAACAATAAATAAAATAACAATATAGAATAAAAAAATAGCAACATTCATAACAATATATAATAAGAATAAAGAGTAAGTAGCAGGTCTAATAATAATAAGTAGCAGTTTTTCATTAATAGTGATAACAGCGACAATAACATAAGAATAATAATAGTAAGTAGAGAATAATAATGGTAAATAGCAGCAATAATAATAATAAGTAGCAGTAATAATAAAGTGATGAACAGTGATAATAAAGTGATAACAGCGGCAGTAATAGAAATATAAGTAGTGTTTAGCAGTCAGACAGGCAACAGGTCACCGGCAATCAGTGTTCATTGTTCATGAGCCTGGTTGCCTGATGAAAAAAAACTGTCACTTTGTCTGTTTGTCAGTCTGTCTCTACAGACGTCAGTTTATGATGGAGGAACTACTTAATTTCATTTGAATTTTGTATATTAAACAAAGTAAACACGAATTGGAACATGAATCAAAACGTGAACCTGCAGTTTTTTTGCACACCGCTCCTTTCCCCATTCCATCGTCAGGCGCTGCATGATGTCATCGCCGGGCACCGAAAGGGAGTACTCAGTTTTCACTCTGTTTGTTTGTTTTCCTGTGTGTTTGTTTGTTTGACAAAACAGCATTTGCGTATTGAGTCACTGAATTGGGAAAGCAACTCTTTGAGGTCAAAAGGTCAAGGGTCAATTCAAGGTCAAATGTATAAAATCATCGATTTTTATCCGATTGACCTGAGCATTGAGTACGTTTTTCAAGTCTTTGGTATGATTTGAACCGGCTCAAACCGAGTGGGTGTTTTTTTAGGAGACACCATCTCCTTACTGGATGGCCATTGGCTCCCTTTGGGAGCTTATCCGCCCCTTTGCCAGGTATTGTTTTTGGTCCTGGCAGGGTGTCACAGTCACCTTCCCCACAAGCAAAGCCAGTGAGGCGTATCGGTTGAGTCGCCGGCAACCCAACCACACGGCAGGTAGCATTGGGTAACATGTCACCGTTGGCAGGCCCAAAAGATTGACCTGACACTACAGTTTAGCAGTACTTTGGCTCTGAATTTGCTAAATTGTACAGAATCTTGCTCCGATCACGCATGCGCCAGAGCCGTACATAGAGTTAGGTCAACCTTGTTTCAACTGGTCTGCCCTATGATTGGTTAAGCGCTGTCATGTGATTCACAGGCGCCATGTTGTTACCCAACCTCCGTAACTAGCAGAACGTGCATCGCATTGCAAGCATTCGCTTAGTGGAAGTTGGGATGGATGAGGGGAAGGAGGGATGGATGAGTGGAAGTTGGGATGGATGTGTGGAAGTTGGGATGGATGAGTGGAAGTTGGGATGGATGAGTGGAAGTTGGGATGGATGAGTGGAAGTTGGGATGGATGAGTGGAAGTTGGGATGGATGAGTGGAAGTTGGGATGGATGAGTGGAAGTTGGGATGGATGAGTGGAAGTTGGGATGGATGAGTGGAAGTTGGGATGGATGAGTGGAAGTTGGGATGGATGAGTGGAAGTTGGGATGGATGAGTGGAAGTTGGGATGGATGAGTGGAAGGAGGGATGGATGAGTGGAAGGAGGGATGGATGAGTGGAAGGAGGGATGGATGAGTGGAAGGAGGGATGGATGAGTGGAAGGAGGGATGGATGAGTGGAAGGAGGGTTGGATGAGTGGAAGGAGGGATGGATGAGCGGAAGGATGGATGAGCGGAAGGAGTGATGGATGAGTGGAAGGAGGGATGGATGAGTGGAAGGAGGGATGGATGAGTGGAAGGAGGGATGGATGAGTGGAAGGAGGGATGGATGAGTGGAAGGAGGGATGGATGAGCGGAAGGAGGGATGGATGAGTGGAAGGAAGGATGGATGAGTGGAACTTTGGATGGATGAGTGGAAGTAAGGATGGATGAGTGGAAGATCCATCACTCATCCATCCCTCCTTCCACTCATCCATCCTTCCTTCCACTCATCCCTCCTTCCATTCATCCATCCTTCCTCCCACTCATCCATCCCTCCTTCCACTCATCCATCCTTCCTTCCACTCATCCCTCCTTCCATTCATCCATCCTTCCTCCCACTCATCCATCCCTCCTTCCACTCATCCATCCTTCCTTCCACTCATCCATCCTTCCTTCCACTCATCCATCCCAACTTCCACTCAATCGCAACTGTGACTATACAATGTATGAAACTCAGGAACATAAAAATTTACCCGTCCCTAATACCAGTAAGTTGCATGCACGCTTGAACGCACGCGTGCGTGCACTTGACCTTGGGTAACAACACGGCGCCTATTGTTTAGTTGGCCAAACTTTCTCTATCTACAGCTCTGGCATGTGCACAGAGGAGTGAGATAATGGCATGAGGAGTAGATATCGGCTATATCTATATCTATCTATCTATATATATATATATATATATATCTATCTATATATATATGTATATATATATATATATATATATATATATATATATATATATATATATATATATATATATATATATATATATATATATATATGTATATGAAAGCTAAATGTTCAATGGCTTTTGAAATGTCGCATATACTAAGGTACATGGACAGATGATCGGTCGGCCAGAATTACGAGGCCTTCAATTTTAGACATTCTGTCGAAAGCTTTTGTTCATCCTGTTTGATGTGCTTTTTATTTGGCCTCTTGTACAGCTGTGCATTACACTTTCATTGACTATTTGAATGTCCGTCATGAATATCCCCAGAGCCTCTGAGTATGGGTGATTGTGACACTGACCCTCTTAGGATACCATGCCTGCCAGGGCCCCTTGAATGTCGCTACTTTTACCAGTTTGGTCAAGATCAGCCAAAAATTGGCGTTTGCAAACAAACACGTGAACTGTTCAAACTTCATAGTATAGATTACTTAGCCTGTGGGCAGACAATCTATATTCAAACCATGCACATTATCTTCAAGTACAGGCGATCTTTCTTGACAAGCCACCTGATTGGATAACATTGGGCACCTCTCTTGGGCTTACTTTGCGATGATTGGAGGTTTATGTGGCCACATTTGCTTAAATTTGTGCAATATTGTTCTTGCCTAGGAATTGTGTGATGATGTGCAACACAGTATGACATGGCTATTTTGATTTCGCATCTATTGAGTGCATTCATATTTTGGGAAAAAAAGCTTTTAGTTTTACCCAACTTAATGTGTAGAAGTATGAGGCCACAAAACAAGTGTGATATCTTTTTATCAAGCCTGCATTCCTCTCGTTTACCTGTTGCGGTTTTTCAAGTCACAAAACAATTGCAAGTGCAAATTTATGCTTGCACAACTTTTGTAAAATTTCTTATGTAACACATTTCATTCCACAGTTGCTGGAGCTGTTCGACAGTGAAGATCCCCGAGAAAGGGATTTTCTGAAGACTGTCTTGCATAGAATATATGGCAAGTTTCTTGGCCTTCGAGCCTTCATCCGAAAACAAATAAACAACTTTTTTCTAAGGTGTGTACATCTCTTGATGTCCCAAGCTATGCAAACATGTGTGGCTGGGATCTTTGACAGTATTGCTTTGATCTTGGCCTTGAAATAGGGAAGCTTAGGGAAGAACATTTTGAGCAGCTGTTGTTAGTAATACCGCAGCTGCTATGGTGATCGAGATCGGAGAATTCCTTTTGACATTCATGACACTCCTCAGTACCAATTATTTCGGACATGAAAGTACATGTACAAATATGCTTATAAAACTACACACATGCTTATTAGTCCCCTACCGGTGTACACCGGAGGGGACTATAGGTTTGCACTCCGTCCCTCCGTCTGTCAGTCTGTCCGTCTGTCAGTCCGTCATGCAAAGAACAGTTTTCCGGACTTTTTTTCTAAACTCTTAATGCTAATGATTTCAACCTTGGTACATGGTTTCCTCATAAGTTACAGATCAAGTTCGAACTTCACGACGTTTCGATCATTTTTGACAAAGTTATAGCACTTTGAACGTTGGTAATTTCCCCAACAGTTTTCCGGACGACAGACTGCCGGTAGGGGACATGTATTGCAGCGCAATACTCAAAATGCTTGTTAGTCCCCTACCGGTGCACACCGGATGGGACTATAGGTTTGCACTCCGTCCCTCCGTCTGTCAGTCTGTCCGTCTGTCACGCAAAGAACAGTTTTCTGGACTTTGTTTTCCTAAACTCTAAATGCTAATGATTTCAACCTTGGTATATGGTTTCCTCATGATAAGTTACAGATCAAGTTCGAACTTCACAACGTTTCGATCATTTTTGACAAAGTTATGGCACTTTGAACTTTGGTAATTTCCCCAACAGTTTTCTGGACGACAGACTGCCGGTAGGGGACATGTATTGCAGTGCAATACTCAGAATGCTTGTTGTATCTGAAATAAATATCTGAAATTTTGTATCTGAAATCTTTTGTGGATCGATGAGTGCCGCAATGACATTGAGTTAATTAAATTATATATATTTGAAGCAAAGTCCATGACTTGAAGGAAACAGACTTTTGAGACATCGTGATTTACTCTATTAGTGTGTGTGTGTGTGTGTGTGTGTGTGTGTGTGTGTGTGTGTGTGTGTGTGTGTGTGTGTGTGTGTGTGTGTGTGTGTGTGTGTGTGTGTGTGTGTGTGTGTGTGCGCGTGCGTGCGTGTGCGTGTGCGCGCGCGTGTGCGTGTGCGTGTGCACGCGCGTGTGACTGTGGCAGTTTGAACATTCGAAGTGTACAATATAATATTATTATATTACAGCACAACATAATACAAGTACAGTGCAGTACAATATAATATTATTCATGAGATCTTTATGTAAATACAGTACAATATAATAATTAAATATACTACAAATCAATGTTGCTAGGAATCAGTGGTTGCTAGGATACGGCAGCATGCTAAAAACCGTTATAGGTGACAGTTTGAACATTCGAAGTGCAGTTTGATAGAAAGGTAGGTGGTGTGGTCATGCTGGTTGGTAAATTGATGTATTTTAGGTAAGATGTGAATGATTTAATGATATTATCATATTATCAAGTGTGTAAGGAAAGTTATAAATATATGATAACACATTACATCCTATTGCGAGTAAAGTTGGAATAAGTGATGTTGCATTGATGGGTTGACTGACTGCCTGGATGCAACTGAGGTTGTGGATCTACTGATGTACATCTATTGATGTGGATCCCTGATTGAGGTTGTGGATCCGCCGTTTGGAGAGGTCCTGGGCTGAAAGGATCGAAACCTCGAGGAAGAACGGTGCCCAGCTGATGATCCATGCAGTCGGGAAACGAGTCAATTGCTTACAGGTTAAGGTTCTTGCTTTAGGTGGAGAAACTATGTTTGAGGTTTACAATTTAAATAAAGTTGAATATGGGATGTTGTGAAATTAACATCATTTACAACAATCCTTTAAATCTATATATATAAAACACAGTTTGTGTGTGTGTGTGTAATGTTACCGATAGACTCCTAAACGGAGAGGCTCACGTGCTTGATATTTGGCATAGACATGGCCATTGAGCCTGGGAAGAACATGGCCTACCTCAAAATATTTGATGATCCATATTTTTTTTTCATATTTACCTCAGCGCATTTCAGCGAGGAATATTATACATGGAATCTGAGCAGGTGGCAGAGCAGCGCGCTGATTCGCTCAGAGCGATCGCGTGATGTTCCTTGCCGCCATAAACTCACAGTTACGCGTTCGCACGTAATTCAGAGCGAAAAGCCATTGCGTTTTTTCACATTTCAGCGAGGAACATTGCCATTCACACCACATAGGTTTTTTTTTCTTTCATCTTTACGAGATCCATATTTTTTATTCATATTTACCTCAGCGCATTTCAGCGAGGAATATTATACACGGAATCTGAGCAGGTGGCAGAGCAGCGCGCTGATTCGCTCAGAGCGATCACGTGATGTTCCTTGCCGCAATAAACTCACAATTACGTGTTCGCACGTAATTCACACGTTCAAAACAAACGAGATCCGCGAAGCGAGTTGGTCGAGTCGTGCTAACCAAGATGGTGACACGGCGGCTTCACTTTTCACGGAGTATGAGCGTTCTATATATTTTCAATTCAGTGCGCCCGACTCGCTCACGTACTTGATTTGTGGCATAGACATGGCCATTGGGCCTTCACGGTGTAATTTGTGCGAGGCTTTTGTCCGAGTGAACTTGAGTCGAGAGGGCGAATGTACGGGTTGGGAATGTATGGGTCTCCCTTCCCCCGCCCGGCAACGCCGGTACTGGAGGGCGTCACAGGATCGGTGAGTCCAAAATCCGCTTCGTGCTGTTGCGAAGATGCAGGACGATGTCGTGATTGTTGTGCCATGAGAACGGCAACGTCATTGTTGACTGGCCCTCCTTTTCCCTCCCCCCCTCCCCCCCTCCCCTCCCCCTTCCCCTCCACCCTACCCCCCTCCCCTTCTCCCTCCCCTCCCCCTCCCCCCTCCCTTTTCCCCTCCCCCTCCCTCCCCCCCTCCCTTTTCCCCCTCCCCCTCCCTTTTCCTCCTCCCCCTTCCCTGCCCCCCCTACCCCTCCCCCCTCACCCCTCCCCCCTCTCCTCCTCCCCTTCCCCCCTATCCCCCTCCCCTCTCCCCCCTTCCCCTCCCCATCCCCCCCTCTCCCCCTCCCCTTCCCCCTCTCCTCCCCCCTCCCCCCTCCCCTCCACCCTCCCCTCCACCCCTCCTCCCACCCTCCTCCTCCCCACCCTCCCCCATCCCCCCCTCCCCCCTCCCCCTCCCACCCCTATCCCCTACCCCCTCTCCTCCCCTCCCCCCTCCCCTCCCCTCCCCCCTCTTCTCCCCTCCCCCCCCTCTTCTCCCCTCCCCCCCTCTTCTCCCCTCCCCCCCCTCTCCTCCCCTCCCCTCCCCTTCCCCCTCCCCCCCCTCCCCCGCCCGGCAATGAGTCAGGTTCACTATGTTTTTTTGTTCAAAATCATGGTAGATTAGCAAACCTATACATTTTTGGAAACGTTATTACATGGAAAATCTGAAAATCAATGTTTACATTTGCCAATTCCGACCAATTCGATTCGACCAATTCGACCAATCGACAATTCCATTCGACCAATTCGACCAATCGATTCGATCGACCATTCGACCAATTCGATTTGCCAATCAATTTGACCGACCTTTGCTTGTGTGGAACGGACTGTGAAAACGATGCGGACTATATTGTCGGATACGACACACAGGACAGTGATGACGAACTCTAAATGGCATATTCTGTAATCGTGTATGTTTGATGCCATTGACTGCCTGTGTATATTTTGTCATTGACTGCCCTGTGTAGATGTGAAGTTATACTGACTGCATGTGTATATATGATTTTGCTGACTGCCTGTGTATGTTTGGTGATATGAATTATTGTGAGACATTTTGATGTTATTAACTGCCTGTACAAAATGATAACATGTATTTGATTATGCAACTTATCGCGAATATAAAGACAGTATTTTGCAATTCAAAACCTTTGATTCGTGTCTTACCATTCCCCATTGCACTAATTTGATACTTTCATTGGATTCCTTGTCCCTGAAAATATAGGTTTAGTATATTTTAAAAAAGTTTTAGGGTAATTAGAGGCAGAAATAGAACAAAATATGTATTTTACAGAGGCCATTTGAAAATCCAAAATGGCCGCCATACAGGTATCTCCAAATGTAAACATTGATTTTTAGTTTCCTTATGCTATAACCTTTACAAAAATGTATAGGTTTGCTAATCTACCATGATTTTGAACGAAATATAATTTATTGACATCGTGAACCTGACTAAATGCCGGGTACTTCTGCTAGTTATTTATGTTTAGGTTAGGAACAACCGATACTGTACAATTGTGTGTGCGTGCGTGCGTGCGTGCGTGTGTGTAAAAGAGAGAGATAGAATTGTGAGGAACAGAAATGACAAAACGAGATGTGTGTATATACAGACTTGGCATTTAAAAATGGAATTTTTTTTGGTGGGGGTGAACTTACTTTTCAAGATGACTTAGAACCAGAAGTTCATTGGAATTATGTTGAAATTATTCCAGATTTTGTTAATGTGACCTTTAAAAGAAACAAAAACCACATTTGACATTGCGAAGTGTTACGGATTCCGGATGTAGGTGAATTACTATTCAGGTCATTGCTTATTAATGTTTATTCTATTAAAGGTTGTTGTGGTTAAATGGTTAGAGGCGCTCCTGATAACAGGAGACCGGAAACGGGATGGTGAACCGGAAGAAGAAGAAAAGACACGAGGTCCGGGAGAAGCGGCAATCTTCTTCTTCCTCGCCCAGCTCCGACGCGAGCGGTGTCGATATTGATTATCGTGGGGAACGCTGAGTTTGAAAGCCCGTCTGGCGAGAGGAGTTACCTGCGCGGGGTGATTGCCTGTTACGTGTCAGGTTGCCGTGGCTTCCTGGAAGGAACCAAGCGTCCGGCACTGTTCGCCTCGACGCCTCCGAGGGCGTGTACGGGTCGCACCTTGGGCCTCGCGCGCTTTGCGAGCCGCGCTTTGCTTTGCCCGCTTTGCTTTGCCAGGAGGTGTGCGCTGCAGCAGCTGTTCCCGGTACGTGACGTGCACGTTTGGAGCACGTCAGCCCGGGGTCCGTTCAACCACCCGTGTGCGGAGAAGTCGGCCTTCACTTTGGTCTGGAGGGGCCCAGAGACATTGTGAGGGACAGTGACTATTGAGGGGTCGGGAGTGGAAAGGGGGGAAATATATGAGATGGCCATCTTAGTAATATTGTGAATTGCTTGTTGATTGTTGTTGATGGATTGAGAATATATTATTAATTAATCCGGATCCTTGGTGTGGGGTTGCTTATTGACCTGAATTGTTTGTGTCTTTCATATTGATTGCATTACGAAAGCGTATAAATCATATATCTTTCTGGCGGGGTCCTCTCACGGTCCGGGGGTCACCAAGACCAGGTAGTTACCGGGAGGACCACGTAACAGAAGCAAATAAATTGATCCTTGAAAGTGATGTAAACTGATATGGATCTCAATTCACGGACAGTACTGTGTTAAACTTCTGTACGTTTTCCAGAAGTATCTCTTTATTTTGCACATTAGTCAAAAAAAAATTCAACAAAAACAAAAGCTAAATTATGACTGGGATTACGGACAGTAAAATTACAATTCAGTACTTCGTGTAACCCCCACGAGCATTCAGGAGAGCACGTGCGCGTCGAGGCATGCTGTTCACGAGATTTGCCAAGGTTTGGACAGGAATCGCTTGCCATGCAGTGACAATAGCCTGCTGCAATTCACGCACAGAGGTTGGCTGCTGGTCCAAGTGGTCGATTTGACGCGTTAATTCTGCCCATAAGTTCTCTATCGGATTCATATCTGGGGACATGGCAGGCCACTCCATATGCTCTACACCACGGTCAGCCAGAAAGTGTTGGATCATGCGAGCACGATGAGGCCGTGCATTGTCATCTTGGAAGACAAAGTTTCCTCGAAAGGCTGCACGAGCAAATGGAAGCAATGTTTCTTCCCGAATGATCCTGTACTTGAACTGGTTCAGGTTTCCATTCAGAACAACCAGGTCAGTTTTACCCCCTGCATGAAAAGCAGCCCAAACGGTCACCCCACCACCTCCAGCTTGGACTCTTGGCACTATACAGTCTTCGTTGTGGGCTTCATGCACTTGACTGCGCATTCGGACGCGGCCATCTTGATGATAGACCAGAAATCTAGACTCGTCACTGAAGGTCACGTGATTCCAGTGTCCTGGCTGCCATTGACGGTGCTCTCTGGCCCACTGCAATCGGCGCTGGCTGTGTTGTCTGGTCAGGCGTGGCTTTCTCAGGGGACGCCTGGCACGATAGCCTGCTTGAACCAGTCGTTGGTTGACTAGCCTTCTGGATACAGGCACATTTGTCAGTTGCTGCCACTCAGCCCTAAGCCGATTAGCTGACTTGGTACGGCCATTGCAGACTAACCGGTGCAGCTGGCGGTCATCTCTCCTTGTGGTTCTGCGTGGACGTCCTGGCCTCGGTATTGGAGTAGGGACACCCCTCTGAGCATTTAGTTTCAGGATCTTTGACACCTGACCTTGAGTGATGCCATACTGCCGAGGAAAAGCATGCTGTTTCATTCCAAAATTTCGTAAAGCCACCACTCCATGACAAACAGCATTGTCAGGTTGACGGACCATCTCCAAAGGAAGCGGCAATAACTTTTGTAGACGTGCAGCAGTTGTTTTCCACTAATACAGAACGCAACAACCCTTATATACCCGATTGTGAAGCCAATCGTCAAATGTGCCTGTCCTTACAGGGGGGGGGGGAGGGGGAAGGGGGAAGGGGGGAAGGGGGGAAGGGGGGAAGGGGAAGGGGGAAAAGGAAGGGGAAGGGGGAAAAGGGAGGGGGAGGGGGAAAGGGGAGAAGGGGAGGGGGAAGGGTGAGGGAAGGGGAGGGCCAGTCAACAATGACGTTGCAGTTCTCATGGTCGGAGAGCAGCACAACAATCGCGACATCGTCCTGAATCTTCGCAACAGCACGAAGCGGATTTTGGAGACTCACCGATCCTGTGACGCCCTCCAGTACCGGCGTTGCCGGGTGGGGGAAGGGAGACCCGTACATTCCCAACCCGTACATTCGCCCTCTCGACTCAAGCTCACTCGGACAAAAGCCTCGCACAAATTACACCGTGAAGGCCCAATGGCCATGTCTATGCCACAAATCAAGTACGTGAGCGAGTCGGGCGCACTGAATTGAAAATATATAGAACGCTCTTACTCCGTGAAAAGTGAAGCCAACTGGCGGCGGGGATGGAACATCATGTGATCGCTCTGAGCGAATCAGCGCGCTGCTCTGCCACCGGTCAGAATCCGTGTATAATATTCCTCGCTGAAAAAAAATCTATGTGAAACATGCTACTATCTATGCTAAATCATGCTAAATCATGCTAAATGCTAATCATGCTAAAATCTATGCTACTTGCTGTGAGTTTATGGCAGCAAGGAACATCACGTGAACGCGTCACGAACATCATTCGTGATCACGTCATCACGTGATCGTGATCGTCATCAATGAGCGCGAATGAGCGAATCAGCGAATCAGCGCGCTGCTCTGCCACCGATTCAGATTCCGTGTATAATATTCCTCGCTGAAAAAAAATATGGATCGAAAGATGAAAGAAAAAAAAACCTAGGTAATGTCGGAGTTTACGGGCATAAACTGGATAGGTGGTTGTAATGTCGGAGTTTACGGGCGTAAACTGGATAGGTGGCTGCCTTCAAACCAACTGCCTTGACAAATGCTTTGTCGAGTCTTACAGGTAGAGCAGTACCATGTCTTCCCGTCTGATACATCACCACGAGTAATAAAACCACAATGGACATTACATCGAGGGCAAATACAATAATTCTTGATGAGTCTGCGACGTGCACACCACTTAATAATGTCAGGTATTAATCATAATATCACTTCTTTGGCTCTAATTTTGACATTTTCAACATATTTCAACATACAGCTATTTGATCTTCATTTCAACAACATTGATAGATAAAGGTGATATAATACAACAAATATCATGAAGCATTTACATTTTGTCATCCATTGTATAATTTAAATAAACAAATGCAAATTTCGGATGTGGAAAAAGTAAGTACACCCTTGGCTCCAATAGGTGGTATTGCCCCCTTTGGCAGAAACAACCTCAAGTAGGCGTTTCTTATAACTGTCTACCAGTCTCTATCGACTGGGAGAAATTTTTGCCCACTCCTCCGTGCAGAATTCTTTCAGCTGTGCGATGTTTGAGGGGTTTCTTGCATGCACAGCTCGTTTCAAACACCCCCACAACATCTCGATGGGATTTTGATCCGGGCTTTGACTTGGCCATTCCAGAACCCTCCATTTCTTTATTTTCAGCCATTCCTTGGTGGATTTACTGGTATGTTTAGGGTCATTGTCATGTTGCAAGGTCCACCTTCGGTTGAGCTTCAACTCTTTGACAGATGGCCTCACATTATCCTCAAGCACCCTCTGGTACAATGAAGAATTCATAGTCGATTCTATGATGATGAGTTGCCCAGGCCCTGATTCAGCAAAGCTGCCCCAAACCATAATATTTCCACCACCATGCTTTGCAGTTGGTATCAGGTTCTTGTGGTCAAATGCTGTCTTTGGTTTTCGCCAAACATGTCTTCTGATACTGTGGCCAAATAGCTCCACCTTTGACTCATCTGTCCAGAGCACATTGTTCCAGAAGTGCTGGTCTTTGCCTAGGTGTTCATTGGCAAACTTTAGTCTTGCCCTGATGTTCTTTCTGGACAGCAAAGGTTGCCTCCTGGCACACCTCCCATGTAGATCAAATTTGTGCAGCCTCTTTCTAAAGGTAGACTTGTGCACTTTGACATCAACAGTGGCAAGAGCTACCTGTAGGTCCCGTGATGACATTCTGGGGTTCTTCGAGACTTCTTTCAGCATCTTGTGGTCTGCTCTCGGGCTGAACTTGCTGGGGCGGCCTGACCTGAACGAGTTGGCAGTTGTTTGGAATCTTCTCCACTTGTAGTTGATCTTCCGGACAGTCGAATGATTGATTTCAAATTGTTTGGAGATCTTTTTCAATCCCTTCCCTGACTCGTAGGCATCTATAACCTTCTTTCTGAAGGCCTCAGAGAGCTATTTTGATCTAGGCATGGTGACGCCGAACACTTCAACAACAAAGAGCAAACCAAACTAAATGTCTGAGGTTTAAATAAGACAGGTTCCTCCAAGATCCTCTCTAACGATGTTCTAATCATTTGCACCTGAGCTGGTGCACCTGATTCTAATTTTAGGTATTTGAAGTCGTGATAAATGTAGGGGTGTACTTACTTTTTCCACATGTGAAATTTGCATTTATGTTTATTTAAATTACTAGGGCATGCCCGTACTATATCTATATCTAAAATTATATCCCCCCCCTCTATTTACATGAAATGGTTTGGTCCAAAGCGAACGGCTTGCGAGTGGTGACAATCCCCCCCCTCTATTTACATGCAATGGTTTGGTCCAAAGCGAACGGCTTCCGGAGTTTGGTAAAGAAATCGCCATCGCGTGCACAAACGCGCAGGAAAGCGAATGAATCGCAAATTCGTTTTTATTAGTTGTAAAACATAGTTTAACGCCAACATAGTTTGCAAACGTGAAATAAATGAATACGCTCTCAAATGTGCCATCCGAGGCAGAGTGTGCCCGCCACGTTCGGCACACGCGATCGTTCGCTGCTCTCTGATTGGTTGAATCGTTTTTTGGACATAGCTCGGTAAGTAATTGTCCGATTAATATGAAACCTTGAAAAGGCACATCCTCGGGTCCCCAGCAATATACCTGGCAAGTTAAAAGTATATCGGACCCGTGGTTGTCGAGAAACAGCGGTCACAGACAAACGTACAGACGTACAGACAGACAGACAGAGATTACTGGAATTATAGATAGATACAATGGACTACAAAATGTAAATGTTTCATGATATTTGTTATATTATATCACCTTTATCTATCAATATTGTTGAAATGAAGATCAAATAGCTGTATGTTGAAATATGTTGAAAAAGTCAAAACTTTACATGGGGTGTACTTACTTTTTCACGTGACTGTGTGTGTGTGTGTGTGTGTGTGTGTGTGTGTGTGTGTGTGTGTGTGTGTGTGTGTGTGTGTGTGTGTGTGTGTGTGTATATATATACATATATACATACATACATACATACATACATACATACAGTGGAACCTTGACTTACGAGTGCACCAACTTACGAGTTTTTCGAGATACGAGCCGTCGCTCGGGCGGTTTATTGCTTTGAGATGCGAGCCGAGATCTGAGTTACGAGCTTTCGCCACCCGCCACCAGGTGGGTTCCGGTCACGTGGTTATCTTGCCGTGCAAGTACAGTATCTCTGCCGTATATCGCTGCATTTTTGTTTTCGCATGTTGGTTATTTTGAGTTTACGCCAGCCGCCACCAGGTGGGTTCCGGTCACGTGGTTATCTTGCCGTGCAAGTACAGTATCTCTGCCGTATATCGCTGCATTTTTGTTTCCGCATGTTGGTTATTTTGGAAAATTTCTTAGTTTTAACCATGGGTCCTAAGAAATTGAGTACCAAGGGCAGTACTGAGAAGAAGAAGAGGATGATGTGCTTGGATATAAAACACGCAATCGTCGAAAAACATGAGCGAGGTGTGCGTGTTGTCGACTTGGTGAGGCGGATGTGAAGGCAGCTGAAGATTTTATTATAACTTTTGCCGAACTGATAGAAGCCGAACGATACATCCCCCAGCAAATCTTCAACTGTGACGAGACAGGGCTCTTCTGGAAAAAGATGCCGAGGAGGACGTATATAACGGCAGAGGAGAAGAGCATGCCAGGCCACAACTTGTTCAGAGTGCCGGCGATAGCTCGCCTTCTCTTTGTGGAAGACACGTTGAGATCCTCAACATCCAACAACTAATGGGACGCAAACGGGGCGCCCAGTTTAGCGGTACACACATTGATGAATCACCCTGCCTGTGAAACACCGACATGACAGGTTATAGCTGGGTCGGGATTCAAACCCAGGCTGGACAGTTTAGAGTCAAGTGTGCGTACCTCCAGTCCAGGCCATCCTGCCAACTTGTATGCTGCATACAGGTGAAATATAAAGCGCGAGATATTTTTTATATATACTGTATATTTAAAAAAAAATTGGTGTGGTTTTTGGCGGGCTGGAACGGATTAATAGCATTTCAATGCATTTTAATGGGGAAATTTGATTTGAGAAACGAGCAAATTGAGTTACGAGCTCGGTCACAGAACGAATTAAACTCATAAGTCAAGGTTCCACTGTATATATATATATATATATATATATATATATATATATATATATATATATATATATATATATATACATGCATACATACATACATATATATATATATATATATACATGCATACATACATACATATATATACAACTATATATATATAATATATATATATATATATTATAGACACAGTAGAATGTAATCTGTACAGAGCTGAACAAAAGATGAGAAAGGGTTAGAGATGAGAAGATGTCATTGCATTGAGTTTAATATGGAGGCTTCAAGGATTTTGCAGGATTGTCTCGAGGTATGTGCACCCGCCTGAGCTGTTTAGCCCAGTGTCATCCCAGTGTCATCCCAGTGTTCCCCAGGCATTGTGAGACATTACTGTGTGTGCTGTCCATCGGATGGATGTTAAAGTGGGCGTCCCGGCTGGAAGCGTTTGGTGACGTTAAAGATTCCACGATGTCCTTGGCGAAGTCGGCCAGTTAACATGGGCGCCATGGCCAAATTCCTGCCCTAATCGTCTTAATTTGAACGTTAGGCCTGGTCAGCCAAGCCGTTAGGCTGGTGGTCAGTCGTGAAAGACGGGCTGAAAACCTTCCCTGGTTGACCAACCAAGAAGGTGGGAATAATCTATGCCATTAAATAGCAGTAGTGATGTATTTTGAAGCATGCAACTCGCAAAGTTATCCTCTCTTGGTGAATAATGGTTAATTTAATTTCGGGTAAGATTTTTTTTGTCGAGCTTTTATTACTTCTTTTGTTTTTCATTTTTCTGGCATTTTGAGATTACTCTTGCTCGAGTAACAACTAAGTCCAAATTTGAAGGTAAATATTTTTCATTATCTTGCATCAATTTTGATTGTATACTTTTTCATTGACTTTCCTTGACAATTTTTTGTAACTTTCTTTTTCTTTTTGTGCTGTAACTTTATCAAAATATGTCCAAAATAATTTGTTTCAGTTTATTTTACTTCAACAACCTTGCAAATGTGTTTTGCATGCCGTAAAATAAGGACTTATTTGAATGAGCCTGTGAGACTGCTTAAACCAACAGCTTGTATGAATGCAATTTTAAGTACTACACAATTGATGTACAGCTTTTCTATTTGCTTTAACATCTATATGAACTGGAATAGCACTTGGTAGAGTGCATAGTATCGCCTTGCATGCTCATTCTGAACAAAAATACCATCGTTAGCTGAACACGCTGCTATTTTATGGCCCATATCCCCATATCATCCATGCACCCTATTATGTCACATACATTGCCATTATCCATAGCTCCATTGATTATTGTTTGATTTTGAGGATATTTAACATCCACTTCTGTTCACATCAAGGCTTAATTGTGTCAATGAAGACAAATGTGAAATTTTTTTCAAATTGCATTCCCTCATGGCTAGTCAATCATATGTACGAAGTTTTACATTGACCTGTTAAGCGGTTCTGGAGAAGATTTTTACCGTTTTTATTTTCAATCCAATTTTTTATGCCATCAATAAAATCTTTGGTACATCACGGTTGATGAAGGTTGTGGTCATCTTTTATTGAAATTGTGTGGTTTATGAGCAGAAAGCAATTACCTATTTTGGGGAGTAGGAAGGGGTGGGTTAACCCCACACAGATCCCCTTAGACTCTGCAGCTGGTACACCACATGGCCAAACGTATGTGGACACCCAAACATCACACATCACATTCCAAAATCATGGGCATTAATATGGAGTTGGTTCCCCCCCTTTGCTGCTATAACAGCCTCCACTCTTCTGGGAATGCTTTCGACTAGATGTTGGAACATTGCTGCGGGATTTGCTTCCATTCAGCCACGAGAGCATAAGTGAGGTCGGGCACTGATGTTGGGCGATTAGGCCTGGCTCACAGTCGGCGTTCCAATTTATCCCAAAGGTGTTTGGGTTTGAGGTCAGAGCTCTGTGCAGGCCAATCGAGTTCTTTCACACCGATCTTGACAAACCATCTCTGTATGGACTTCGCTTTATGCATGGGGGCATTGTCATGCTGAAACAGGAAAGGGCCTTCCCCAAACTGTTGCCACAAAGTTGGAAGCACACAATTGTCTGGAATGTCATTGTATGCTGTGGCGTTAAGATTTCCCTTCACTGGAACTAAGGGGCCTAGCCCGACCATGGAAAACAGCCGCAGACCATTATTCCTCCTCCACCAAACTTTACAGTTGGCACTATGCATTCGGGCAGGTAGCGTTCTCCTGGCATCCGCCAAAACCAGATTCGTCCTTCGGACTGCCAGATGGTGAAGTGTGATTCATCACTCCAGAGAACGCGTTTTGACTGCTCCAGAGTCCAATGGCGGCGAGCTTTACACCACTCCAGCCGACGCTTGGCATTGCGCATGGTGATTTTAGGCTTGTGTGCGCCTGCTCGGCCATGAAAACCCATTTCATGAAGCTCCCGACGAACAGTTGTTGTGCTGACGTTGCTTCCAGAGGCAGTTTGGAACTCTGTAATGAGTGTTGCAACCGAGGACAGACGAGTTTTACGTGCTATGCGCTTCAGCACTCGGCGGTCCCATTCTGTGAGCTTGTGTGGCCAACCACATCGTGGCTGAGCTGTTGTTGCTCCGAGACATTTCCACTTCATAATAACAACACTTACAGTTGACCATGGCAGCTCTAGCAGGGCAAAAATTTGATGAACTTATTTGTTGGAAAGATGGCATCCTATGACGGTGCAATGTTGAAAGTCACTGAGCTCTTCAGTATGGCCCATTCTACTGCGAATGCTTGTCTATGGAGATTGCCTGGCTGTGTGCTTGATTATATATATATATATATATATATATATATATATATATATATATATATATATATATATATATATATATATATATATATATCAAATATATAACCCGGTGTTGCCATATATATATATATGTCAAATATATATATATATACTAGCTGAAAGTACCCGGTGTTGCCTGGGTTATTTTTGAATGAATTTACTACTATAATTCAGCTTTTACTCGCGCCCGTAGGAGATTGACTACTATAATTCAGCTCAGCTTCTAATTGCGAAATGGATCCCGCCCGGCCGATGCGGCCTGGTCCGGCCTCGCCACCTAGCCTATAACATTCCCGGGGCCCGTCCCGACATTTTTGGTTCTTTTTGAATGAATTTACTACTATAATTCAGCTTTTACTCATGGCCGACGGCCGTAGAAGAATGACTACTATAATTCAGCTCAGCTTTTAATTGTGGAATGGGCCCAGCTCGGCTGACGCGGCCTCAACCGGCCTCGCCACCTAGCCTATAACCTTCCCGGGGCCTGTCCCGACATTTTTGGTTCTATTTGAATGAATTTACTACCATAATTCAGCTTTTCCTCGTGGCCGTAGAAGATTGACTACTATAATTCAGCTCAGCTTTTAATTGCGAAATGGGCCCGGCCCGGCCGAAGCGGCCTTAACCGGCCTCGCCACCTAGCCTAAAACCTTCCCGGGGCCTGTCCCGACATTTTTTGTATTAGAGGTTTCCTCCTATCTTTCACCGTTCAGGAGATTAGCTTGCGCAGACAAACAAACAAAAACTTTCTTTTATAATATAAAAGAAATATGAGTGTATGTATGTATGTACGTAGTGTGTTCAAAAAGTATCCGACCTTTATTTTTCGTGCGTAAAAAAAAAGAAGCCAGGGAGGCGTTGATTGGAGCACGTATGTAGGCGATCCTAATGCACACGCGTGAATTTTTTCCCACCTGCAGAAGCTGTCATTCGACGGCAGACCGCCGATGAGTGAGGTCATGTAAGCGAGCGCCGTCGGATTTTCGTTTTTGACAAAATGACGGAAAAACTTGAACAACGCTACTGCATCAAATTTTGTGTTTTTTGGCCTCGGGGATGTTGGATGCTTCCATTGTGATGACTGCAACTTGGTTTCTGGGTCGTACCCATAAACCCAGGACTCATCGCCAGTGATCACTGTGTTGAGGAAGCTGGGATCGCTGTTCACAGTCTCCAGCATGTCCTGTGCGATCTCCAAACGGAGTTGCTTCTGCTCAATCGTTAGCAGCTTTGGTACGAACTTCGCTGAGATTCTCCTGAAGCCCAAATCCTCCTTCATAATGGAATGAACGGTGTTGAATCTTGCGGATCGTTTCCACTTGGGAATCGCCAAGCTTTACACAAAATTTGATGCAGTAGCGTTGTTCAAGTTTTTCCGTCATTTTGTCAAAAACGAAAATCCGACGGTGCTCGCTTACATGACCTCACTCATCGGCGGTCTGCCGTCGAATGACAGCTTCTGCAGGTGGGAAAAAATTCACGCGTGCGCATTAGGATCGCCTACATACGTGCACCAATCAACGCCTCCCTAGCTTCTTTTTTTTTACGCACGAAAAATAAAGGTCGGATACTTTTTGAACACAGTAGTATATATATCGCAATATATACATACATACATACTGTTGCGGATATGGGATTTGGCCTCCATCCATATCCGCTTGTAAATATTCCCCTATTTCCCCAATACTCCCCAACTATCCCCAATCCCCCATTCCCTAGTCCCATTGTCTGTAAACAACACTCTGTAGAACCGACCTTCCCCTTTTTCCCCCATTAAATGTCGTGCCCAGGTTCACCGCATCTCACGTAGACAACTATAGGACATCTTGCTAGTTATTCTTAGTCTATGTCAGTTAAGGACTCGTTTCCATTAATTCTGACTCTTCGTTGCACCAGAATGTGATTGTATGGCACCAGTAGTGAGTTTAGGACCTCCCCATACCTCCTCCCATCTCCCTCATGAAACTACAACAACAACAACAACTACAACAACAGCGCGCGGGGAGTGTGCGTCCTCACTCCGGCTTGGTTAGCCGCCATTGCCCATGTGCTCCGACGGGGTTACCACGAAGGGGCTGACTGTCAGCTCCTCGTCAAGGGCGGAGCCCGGTAACCCCCCCGCACCCAATAAGAAGCGGCGGGCCGATTCCATCTGGGGCGGAGCTAACGAGCCGAGGGCGTGTCACTCCCCGCTGGATATACGCAGCCACTTACCGGAGGTGACGTCAGATGCGCCCCCAGCTTGAGGAGAAACAGACGCCACCTCCAGCGCGACGATACCTCCCCGCATATCTGGACCGGACCGTGTGGATCCTGTCCCTGAGCCAAGGTGCACCTTGTGCTGTCCATCGACTACCTGCCCTTCCTTGCCATCAATCCCTGTGTGAGTCAGTCTTGTCCCGTTTATCTGTGGTCTGTCGGGAATAAGATAAGTGTGTTTAAGTGCCCACCTTCCTATGCTGTCCCTCTTGTCCTTGTAATCTAAACGTTCCGCATACAAATATTATAACCTCCTCCGGAGGTCTTGAGAACTGTACCCCTGGTGTCGTGTCATCTAACCCAGCCGTTGTGTCCTTTCCTTAATTGATTTAGCATAGCGCGATTTGGCCAACGTTCGAGTGGAATCGGGTAAACTGTGCAGACGCGGTCATACCAAACCGCTCGGTAAACTAACATCCAAAACCGCGTCTGTAACATTTGGTGTCGAGGAGTTGGATTCGGACCTGGGACTAAATTCATTTAGCCCAAATTTTGGAACACCAATTGTACTATTAGAGTAACATTTGGTGTTGGGAAGTGGGATTCGATCCGGAGCGCGTTTCACGCGCTCGAAATTATAACAGCGAAATTTGATTGTGTTTTACAAAAAAAAAAAAAAAACCCGAATTTTGAAAGTCGCGCTATGGCAGACCAAGACGGCTGGGTTCCGGTAGAAGAGAGTGAGGCAGGGTCGATCCAGGACCAAAATGAGGGACATAAGGAGAGCGAAGCAGTGAGGGTAGCAGAGTCGCAAAATGGTGTCCTTGCGAACGAGGTTGCGGGCGCGCAAAATGGCGCCTCGCACATAGCTACGGCGGCCGCACCCGCTGCACAAGTGGGAGGGATGGCCCAAATGCAGGCCCTCATGGAGCAATTTATGGCGCAAATGCAGGGGTCCCTCAACCTGCAGAAGGACGATATGAGGGCTAATAGTCAGCAATTGGGGAATCGGATGGATGCTCAGAGTGAGCAAATGAGGGCTGATAGTGAGCAAATGAGGGCTGATAGTGAGCGATTGGGTGAGCGATTGGAGGGCCAAATGGGGGCCCAGATCGGAGGGTTAGGGAGTAGAATAGAGGGATTAGACAATAGATTAGGGGAAATACAGGAGGGGTTAACGGGGGTAGAAAATAGAATGGCTGCCCAGGAGAATCAGATAGAGGGAGTGAAAAATGGGTTAGAGGGGTTAGAAAACAGGATGGAAGGCAAATTGAGGGACATGAGGGACCAAGCGGAAAAGGAAGTTAAACAAATGGGGCAGCAGATAGAGGGGGTCAGAATGGGGGTAGAAACTAAACTGGATGCTCACAGGGAGGAAATGGAGCAGATGAGGGTGGCATCTGGGCAGGAGATGCAAGTGATGGGAGAAGAGATTAGAAGAGGTGTGAGTGAGGAGGTCGGAGGAGTGCGCGAGGAGGTGAGGCACTGTAAGGAGCGCATGGAGAAGGAGGTGAGAAAGGGGACTGTAAAATTGCAAGGGGGCATAGAGGACCTGACGCAGGAGGTGGAACAGCTGACGGAGGGACAAAAAGGACTAACGGAGCAGGTTCAAAGGAACACTGCGGTATTAGGAGGGTTAAAAGCGACACAGAAAGAACTAAAAGATGACTTGATAGCGACGAAGAGGGAATGTCAGATGGTACGTGAGGGACTGACAACGAGGTTGGACGAGGTGATAGAGGTAATGGAGACGAAGGACCGGCAGGTGAGGACGCACATGGAAACGGTCAAGGTAGCCTTGGAGGACGAGCTTGAGGAGACGTACCGGGGAATAAAAGAGGTGAAGCAGAAATTAGAAGAAGTGGAAGAAGGGGTGAGCGAAATTAAGAAGCGACGGAGAGAGGATAAGAAAGAGATAAAGGAGGAAGTAAAAGAATTGGTCCAAAGTCTGTGTTCGGATCGTGATGATGTGCTCATTAACCGGATGAGGGATTCGCAGGTGATGGAGGAGAAGCGAAGAGAAAGAGGACCCGGTGTAAGTGGTGACCAATATGGTCGTGCGTATGATGCGCCAGGTGATTTGATAAGCTTGGGGTCGAGATGGACCCGGGTGTTCGTGAGAGGCCGTTGGTGAAGTGTGCGACAGGTCTGGTGTGCGAAAAAGGAGGTGTGCGAGAAAGTCCGACTCTGGGGTGTGTGAGGAAAAAGTGCGTGCCAAGGAGTGAGGGTGCTGGCGAGAGTGAGTCGGTCGTAGCGCGTGTGCGAGGGAGCACATGGAAGCGCGGTGTGGTAAGTGTTACAGAGGGTGTGACGGGAGAGTGTGCGCAGGAGTGTGCGCGAGAAAGGTGTGTGACGGACAGGTGCATGGGGAAAGAGTGCGCTGTCAAAGGCAAGGAAGAATGCACGCCTGTGGTGAGTGTTACAGAGGGTGTGACGGGAGAGTGTGCGCAAGAGAGGTGTGTAACGGACGGGTGCATGAGGAAAGAGTGCGCTGTCGGGAGTAAGGGTGAGTGCGTTGTCACGAGTGGAGGTGAGAGTAGTGAAAGTGACAAGGAGCGTGAGTTGGTTGTGACAGGTGAGGAAGGATGCACACCTGGAATGGTAGAGCGTGAGTGGGAATGCACGCTGGAATTGGTAGTGAGGCACGTGGTTGGGTGTGCGAATGAGAGCACACCTGTGATTGTCACAGAGGAGGTGACCGAAGAGGGGGCGCGAAGAGGTGTGTTGGTGAGGTGTGCGACCAACGAATGTGTGCCAAAGTGTTCGGTGGTCAGGTGTGTGACCAAGGCTGTGAGTGGAATGAGGGTACCTGGGTGTGTAAGGAAAGGTACGAGGAGCATGGGAACGACTGGATGTGTGAGCAAGGAACGGGCTGCGGGGTGTAAGCGTCCAGGTGAAGCATCGACGGTAACCGGTTTAGAGGTTAGAGCGACTTTTAGCCGAATCGGGCCCTCGGTGCGTGCTGGGCCTCGCTTTGAACGGCCGCGTCCATGCTCCACTTGGCGGAGCGGGCGGCTGGATAGGAAGGGTCGTCATGGCGACCACTTTTTGTTGAGGCATTCCGGCAGGTCGAGATCAGGCCATGGGATGGCTCCGTGCCGAGATGGTGCGTGGGATCTCGGCCCGGGTAAGCCCCCGTCCCTGCCCCGAATGCGGGACGTATCCAGCCGCTGGCACCAAACAACCCGCATTCATGGCTTGGCTTTACGAAGCCGGGCTTTGGACAGGAATTGGCGCACTGAGAGGCATTAGTGAGTAGACTGTGTGATGAGGCTAGTGTTTTGGCCCCAAAATTAGAGAAAAACAAAATTTGATGATTGGCAAAGGATTGGCAGTAATGATTGGCAGATGATGGGTAGTGATTGGCAAATTTTTGATTTGTTGAAATTTGATGTGCAAAATTGGTAGTGAGCGATGGGCCCGGTGGGTAAGGGTGGCATCCCTGCCACCCTTCCCATGTGGGGCAAATGCGCAATAGGTTATGGGGTGTATGGCAGTGAAAACTAGCCCGGGTGGGTTAGGTTATATTGATAGGGATCTAGCGAAGATGACATTAGGTGACGTTAAGTTTAGTTAGTGACTGATACCTGTAGTGGGGACGCAGGTAGTTTAGTGTGGATGATAATGACGAGGGAGCGCAATAGTTTAAAGGGACGACTGGGAAGCGCAAGTTTCAGAGGGGAGTAGTTAGATGAGATGATGCTGTGTGAGAGCTGAACAGGTGTGCAACTGGACAGGTGTGTGGAGCAGTGGATGAGTAGTGAGTGTTGTGGATCAGCGCGAATGCGCTTGGGGAGAGAAGGGTGCAGGCGGCACCAAGAATGAGAGCACAGGTGTGCAAGTACAGGTGTGTGGAGAGAGTTGGAGTAAGTGGTACGGAGTGGTGTGCATGGTGCGAAGGTGTGGATGGGGGAAGAGTGGACCCCTTTCACGAGTACCCGGGGCGGGTAGTGTAAGTGTTAGGTAGAGGGTATAGGTAAATTGTGGTTGGATATTGGCATTTGTGGTGCGGTTGCAGAATGGTATTGTGGATGGGTGCATTAGTGTTGTGGAAATGGCTGGGCGTGTAGCCTGTTAGTGTGTGTAGTTGGTTGGTTGGGCACTCCACCACTGTGAGGATGTCGGCCAGGTGAGGCCGCAGGTGGGCTCTGGGAGCCGGTAGTTGTGGATGGGGCCCGAGGATCCGGAGGACGGACCCGGGTAGCCCAGTGCCAGAGAGGGCACCGAGTGGGGAGAGCGCCAGAGGGCCTTCCCCAGGTAGATAGGTTAGGGTAAGGAGCAGGTAAGCTCGGAGGCAACTGCAGTGGTGGAGGTGTGCAGGTGGGTAGACCGGCTAGGAGAGCTACACGTCGCGGCCCAGAAATTGTGCGAGGGCACCGGGAGATGAATCGGGGGAGTGAGACCCCAAATTGAAAAGCACCACAGTTTGGTCAATGGGAATTGGTTTTTAGAACCCATAGTGTAAGAGGGCCAATGGTTTGGCAGGAGAAAGACCCCGGGTAATGTAAAGTTGTTAAAGTCATTTAGGAAATAGTTAGGATTGATGAACCTGTCGCACCATACGCAGCCACTTACCTGTGGTGATGATGATGACTCCACACCTGTGTTTTCTTTGTTTTGTGTTGTAGGAAGTAAGGATTGCTGTTGGATTTGTGAGACGCATCACGACGTGGATGAGACATTGGGGTGATTCCATCTCTCCCTCCCTAGGAGGGACTGATGATGAATTGGTGATGGCAAATTATGATGTTGAGTTGGAGATGGCAAATTGTGATGAGAGTTGGAAATGGCAAATTTGATTGGTTAGGAGGGAGAGAAGACGAATTTGGTTTATGGGAGGAACGGGGAAGACAGTAGGGACGTTTGTTGATTTGTAAAGTAGATGTTTATGGGTAGTGTTGTGTTTTGTGGATACAGTAAGGGGTAAGGGAGGGGCAATGTAGGTTACCTGGTGGGGGGGTGGGGGGGGCATACGGTAGGAACGTACCTGTCTCACCTGGTTCCCATGTGCCCCCAGTGTGCATCATCTTGTATTGCGTGCACTTTTGCGCCCTTACCACCTTACTC
The DNA here is from genome assembly GCF_964187855.1 of Myxine glutinosa. NCBI lineage: Eukaryota > Metazoa > Chordata > Myxini > Myxiniformes > Myxinidae > Myxine > Myxine glutinosa. Next base: position 56,135,681 of record NC_136269.1, on the reverse strand, counting down.
ACTTGTCTTCTTCTTTTGTCTCCCACCTCCGAGGATCTGGCTTTGGGGCAGAGAGAGAGGAGAGAGAGGTGCTGGCTCCGCAGTTGTGGGCCTGCACTTTCGCTGCTTGCTGCCGGGATCGATACACCATATGGACCGCAATGTTTGTGGCCGCCCACCATGGACCGCAGTCTTTTGCGGGCAAGCACCACCCGTTGATGGACCTATGGGTCAACGTGGCACCTATGCCATACAGGTGAACCACTAATAGTTGGCCCCCTGACGGCCACAATTTAGAAATGGATGCGGGTGGCGCCTTTCTTTATTTTTGAAAGAAGCCGGAAGGCCAAGTACACCACAGGAAGGCAAGACCAGCGGCAGAACATCGGCCGGCTGCGACACCACCGGTGATTTATGAACATTTTATTGGTGCACCGGATGGTGCTGACTGTACATGATGGGGTGGTGCTTTTGGTGCTTGGAAGGGGTGCTCTGCACATTATTAAAGGCCGTAAGGCCACAGAGCACTCGTGGGTTGGTGTATCGATGCTGGCATGCGTGCTCTCTCTATGCATAACATCTGCATGTGTTCCTCCAAAAACAGGTCCTGGATCGTAGTGTAAATATCAGCGTAGTCTTGTGTAAATAATGCTCCCTACCGGCTGTATGTTTAGTTTGAGAATTCTTTCCGCGATTCGGTTATCCTGTGGGTGTGTTTCTGTGAGGAGAAGGGTGCAACGTCGCAGGGGGACATATTTACTCAATTGTGAACATCTGTAAAACTGTCGCACTCAGGGTAGAGTTAATAGTAGAGGGAACTACATCTGAGTGCCACACTAAAGTAGGTAAAGATTTATCGGGTCGGGACGCCCCGAGGTAGAGAAGGGTGCAATGTTGCGGATATGGGATTTGGCCTCCATCCATATCCGCTTGTAAATATTCCCCTATTTCCCCAATACTCCCCAACTATCCCCAATCCCCCATTCCCTAGTCCCATTGTCTGTAAACAACACTCTGTAGAACCGACCTTCCCCTTTTTCCCCCATTAAATGTCGTGCCCAGGTTCACCGCATCTCACGTAGACAACTATAGGACATCTTGCTAGTTATTCTTAGTCTATGTCAGTTAAGGACTCGTTTCCATTAATTCTGACTCTTCGTTGCACCAGAATGTGATTGTATGGCACCAGTAGTGAGTTTAGGACCTCCCCATACCTCCTCCCATCTTCCTCATGAAACTACAACAACAACAACAACTACAACAACAGCGCGCGGGGAGTGTGCGTCCTCACTCCGGCTTGGTTAGCCGCCATTGCCCATGTGCTCCGACGGGGTTACCACGAAGGGGCTGACTGTCAGCTCCTCGTCAAGGGCGGAGCCCGGTAACCCCCCCGCACCCAATAAGAAGCGGCGGGCCGATTCCATCTGGGGCGGAGCTAACGAGCCGAGGGCGTGTCACTCCCCGCTGGATATACGCAGCCACTTACCGGAGGTGACGTCAGATGCGCCCCCAGCTTGAGGGGAAACAGACGCCACCTCCAGCGCGACGATACCTCCCCGCATATCTGGACCGGACCGTGTGGATCCTGTCCCTGAGCCAAGGTGCACCTTGTGCTGTCCATCGACTACCTGCCCTTCCTTGCCATCAATCCCTGTGTGAGTCAGTCTTGTCCCGTTTATCTGTGGTCTGTCGGGAATAAGATAAGTGTGTTTAAGTGCCCACCTTCCTATGCTGTCCCTCTTGTCCTTGTAATCTAAACGTTCCGCATACAAATATTATAACCTCCTCCGGAGGTCTTGAGAACTGTACCCTGGTGTCGTGTCATCTAACCCAGCCGTTGTGTCCTTTCCTTAATTGATTTAGCATAGCGCGATTTGGCCAACGTTCGAGTGGAATCGGGTAAACTGTGCAGACGCGGTCATACCAAACCGCTCGGTAAACTAACATCCAAAACCGCGTCTGTAACAATACATACATACACACACATACACATCTGTCAGCAATGGGTATGGCTGAAACAGCCAAATCCACTAATTTGAAGGGGCGTCCACACACTTTTAGCCAGGTAGTGTATGTATTTCTTCATTGACCTGGGAATGATTAACTGACCTTGTAATTTTGGACTTGGTAATGATCCAATCTGTCATGTTTCTCTTCTGCCCCCATCTCTCTGGCTATTATAAGTGAGCAACTTCAATAAGGTAGAATATTACTGTGCCCGCACAGGTCAACTGGCAGGGATCGTGATCTGCCCTCTCTCCAAAGGATTAGGATACCATCTCCACAGCACCTTGTATTGATTCCACCTGGGAATACTTTCACAAAAGCATACTTTGTCATGCATAGATTTACCTGTGACTATCCGATCTATCGGAATCCGATATATATCGGAATATATATATTTAACCCTGGTGTTGGGCTAGCCGCTAGGGTGCCGGCTTAGGATCCTAGGATCCTGGGTTCGAATCCCGGTCTAATCGCTGAATTAACGCCAGGGGGGTTGACTCAGCCTGTCATCCTTCCGAGGTCGGCTAATTGAGTACCAGTTCACTGGTAATTCCCTGTTTGTCGTTAAAGGCGGCAAAAAGGGTTGGCGTCAGGAAGGGCATCCGGCCGTAAAACATTGCTTCAAAAAGGGGACCGAAAAACAACAACAACCACGGTTCCCGAAAAAGGCCAACCCCCGCTTTGCGGGGAAAAATGGCCTCTAAAGGTGGTTTTTTAAAATTTTTTATCCGATCTATCCTCTCGCCCCTGGAACACCGAATCCTGAATAACGGCTATTGCAGTGGAGCAGTTTGCTTTCTGGGCTGGCAGGATGGCCTAGAATTACGCACACCTGCCTCTAAAGCTGTTTAGCATGTGTTCCAATGCCAACCCAGCTATAAACTGTCATCCTGTTGTTTCACAGGCAGGGTGATTCATTTGTGTGTGTGCCATCTCTCGGATGGACGTTAAACGGGCATCCCATCTGCCAGCATTCGTTGGTGGATGTTAAAGATCCCATGGGGTGTCATTGGTAAAGAGTAGGTGAGCTATCCCACCATGAACAAATTACAAATTCCTGCCCTTTCCAGCAGAGGGCATTGCATCAGTAGCATAGCCATGCCGTCAGCCAATGATGCTACCCCGCAGCGTTGTGCTACATACGAACGAAGTAGAAGACCGGAATCAAATGTGCTCATCATTGTATTGCATTAATACATTTTCGTATTGGTATAGAGGTTCAGCAAGTTCTCTGACCCAAACGGGTCAATCCAACCATTTGGGCCTTTTTTAGCTCATGTGCTGAACAAATTGCATTTTGCTTCAATGAAGATCGTCCCGTAATGGAAATTCAATCTGCTGCTTCGTATTTTTTATTTGATCTTCAAAGTAGCACAAGGTCGCTGCTTAAATCCTATCCAGGATCGTCACAAGTACCGTAATCTCACCTGTCACATTAGCTGTTATTAATGTTTTACATCCAGTACTGCATGAGCCAGAGTTGAAGAAGGTAATTGATGAATAGTGTGCAAAAGTTCCTGATAAGGTAATCTTGAGCATTTACTTCTGGTGCTATTCACTTCCACTTCATGTCGACTTCATGATAAGTTGAGAAATTGTGGATGCTCATGAGGTTGAGGCATTATGCTCGCCCTTCAAATTGTTTTAAACTTTTTCCCATATATAAACTTGCAAATGGATACATGTTTAAAGGGAGTTCAATCACTTTTTTTTTGGTGATTGGAGAGGTGGGGTGGGGGAGGAGAGGAGGGTGTTAAATGGCAAGTAAAGGAGTCATGAATGTTACCTTTCCATGCCGATTACAGATATTGTACCGTAGTTGAGCTGCAAGGAGTTTGACATTTTTTTCCCTCCAAGTTGATGGACGGAGCATGCTGCCCTAAACGTCGAGGCTTACTTCTCTTTTTCTTTCGAGTTATTTTTAAAGTATAAAGAATATAAATAGCTCTTTTAAGAGCCAACACATGGTGTAAACCATAATCCTTTTACTCTGATCCCCCCCCCCCCCGCCCCCTTTTCAGGTTTATCTATGAAACGGAGCATTTCAACGGAATTGGAGAGTTATTGGAAATTCTTGGAAGGTGCTCTGCTCACTCAATTTCAAAAGTTACATTGTACATAAAATATTTCATGGAAGTTATTATTTCAGCTTTTTACTGTCGCTTCCTGTTTCAGCATCATCAATGGGTTTGCACTGCCACTGAAAGCTGAGCATAAACAGTTTCTGGTTAAAGTCCTCATTCCATTGCACACGGCCAGAGGACTTTCTCAATTCCACGCCCAGGTAAGGTTTTTATTTATTTTTATTTTTACTATCCCTCACAATCGAAAATTGCAGTTAAGTTGACTGATGGTGAATTTTAAAAATGGGGCCACGGGTCCTGAAGCTCACCTGGATCAGGAGCAACAGTTACTTAAAGCTCCCACAGAACCCCTTAGACCCTGATATTTTAATGCTTTGAACAAACTTTGGTCCATCATGAGCGATGAAGGTTGTGGTCAAGTGTCATTGAAATTGTGTGTAGTTTCGGAGAAGAGAGCAAATTCCATGCATCCTCTCCTGCCCCTCAATCCACCCCATGTTTCCTCTCCTGCCCCCCAGCCCTATTCTACCTCATGCTTCCTCTCCTGCTCCCTTTCCACCCCATGCATCCTCTCCTGTCCCCCATTCCATACCATGCTTCCTCCCCTGCCCCTCATTCCACACCACGTTTCTTCTCCTGCCCCCATTACTCCCCATGTATCCTCTATTGCCCCCCCCCCCATTCCACCCCATACATCCTCTCCTGTCGCTCATTCCACCCCATGTTTCCTCTCCTGCCCCTCATTCTGCCCCATGTTTCCTCTTTTGCCCCCCCCCCCCCCCCATACATCCACCCCATACATCCTATCCTGCCCCTCATTCCACCCCATGTTTCTTCTCCTGCCCTGAAGGGGGGAGGGAAGGGGGTTCAATAAACCCCATAGACTCGCTTAATGAGGGCAGCTTTTGATTGTCAATATACCTTTGTTAGGCATCAGATATGAAGCTTGTGGCCAAGTTTCATCAAAAATTTTTGTTCAAGTGATAATGACAAGTGTTTACGGACTTACTCACTTACTCACTCCCTGACCCACGGACACTGCTCGATCACATAAGCTCACCGGACTAAAGTCAAGGTGAGCTAAAAACCGAGTATAAATGAAAAATAATCATTTCCAAAAGTCTGTATTATTGTTATTTGTGACATCATTTGGCATTTATATTTGCTTCCATGGTGTTTTGCATTTTGCTTCTATATTTGCATTTGCATTTTTATTCCCTACTAACACGAGGACTCTTCTTCTTCTTCTCCTTTGCAGTTGGCTTATTGCATTGTACAGTTTTTAGAAAAAGATGCCAATTTAACAGAGCATGTAAGTATTTTCTGAATAACTTGAGCTATAATTTTTGCCCTACACATTTAAATCCAGCAATTGCATCGACTAACTCAATCTTCTTTCTGCAAGGTTATTGCAGGCTTGTTAAAATATTGGCCAAAGACTTGCAGCCAAAAAGAGGTAAGTAATTTTTGACTACTTCCGGTATTAGTTCAAGAACATGAATTAATTTGCTTGTTGTGTCGATTGGACAAACGAATAGCCTCTATGTTTGTAATCGTCAATGATGGATTTTATCATCCAATAGTTAAGTATCTACTGCCACGGGAAACGAGGCATGGCTGATGCTTTGAGCGTTTGTCTTTGGTTGTAGCAAAAAATAAATATAAATGCACATATTAGAGACTATTCGAATGTCATCGCGTTGTATCGCAATATATATATATATTTTTTGGCTTTGGGAAAGAGAATGTGAGAGGATTAGTCATGAATTGCATGTTGCATTCCAACTATTTGTATCAATTGTTTTACCTGTGTGCCTCTTCCTTGAGCCGTGCCCACCTTATCTGTGTTTAAAAAAAAATGAATGGAAAAATGGAACTGCTCTTTCTCTTAAACAAAAAAATGAATTTGAAAGTCCCTTCATATATCTATAATAATAAAAGGCAGTGTCCGTCCATCTGTGTCTGTCCGTCCGTCTGTCTCCTCCATAACTCCAAAACCATGAAACCTAGCGTCCCCAAACTTTGTATGCATACACCTGGACCTCCAACAGATTGCAAGGAAGAAAACTGGGTGTTTGGGTGTATTATAACCATTTTTGAAGATTATTAACGAGGTGCTCAGAAGAAAAAAACCTGATGTGGTGGCTTACCAATATGGCGGCCCACAATCTTGGTCATCCCATTGCACCTCGCTGGGTTCTTAAGCCGCCATTTTGTTTCGGCCGACTCAAACGTACCTTGCCTTTGAAACACGATCGATTATCATTACATAATTGAAACATATCATCAAATTATGGATTCGGATAGGAGGATTGGATGCTGTGGACTGAATAATTTTCAAATCTGGAGTGAAATCTGACAAAATTTACCATATCTTGCGATTTTATAACCAAGTGTATATATGCATTTATTTAAGCAAGGCTGTAATTCTCATTCTGAGGTTAGTTTTTTTAAATTAAACTTGATAATCATTTTTAACTTAATTCATACTTCCATGGGAACTGCTCGGAGACACGTTTTTTCAATGAAACGTTTTTAGCAAAGAACTAAAGAACTTTTAGCAAAGTTGGCACTGCTGTTATTGTCAATTCTGCAGTTAGAATTTGGGGGATCAGTTCGGATTAAGAATAAGAGTTTGTGGAGCTTATCACATTGTGGGTTTTGACTGTGTGTGGAAATGAAATAAAGGTGTGAACACTGCCCAGTGAAGTCCGGAGAGTTGTATGGGGGGGGGGGGGGGGGAGGGGGGGGTGGATGGAGGAGTGGAAGGAGGTTTGGAGGGAGAGTTGTATGAGGGTGGAGTGGGGGGGGGGGGAGAGGGAGAGGGTGGGGGTAGGGGTAGGAGCAGGGCTGCCGATGGAGGCGGGGTGACTACACCAGGGCCTGGACCTAATAGTAATCGTAATTATTCATTTTATAACACACAAGGGGTAATTATTCCTTCAATTTTTTTTTCTTTCAAGTGTTACATATTTATGTGAATGTATGTGAATTACTATTCAGGTCTTTGCTTATCAATGTGGACTCGATTCAAGGTTGTTGTGATTAAAGGGTCAGGAGCCCTTCTGGGAAAAAGGAGACCGGAAACGGAAGAAGAAAAGACACGAGGTCCTGGAGAAGCGACGATTCTTCTTCTTCCTCGCCGAGCTCGGACGCGAGCGGTATCGATTGAGCAACGTAACAGAATCGGCGTTTAAAAGCCCGTCTGGCAAGAGGAGTTACCGGGACGTGTAACTACCCTTTGACACGTCAAGTCGCCGTGGGTTCGTGCACGGAACCAAGCAGCTGGCACAGTTCGCCTCACCGTCTACAAGGCCGCGTACGGGTCGCACCTTGGGCCGCGCGCGCTGGGCAAGCCGCGTGTTGCTTTGCCTGCTTTGCTGTACCCGCTTTGCTTAGCCAGGAGGTGCGTGCTGCAGCCGTTGTTCCCGGTACGGGACGTGCCCGGTGAAAGCACGTCAGGAAGGGTCCGTTCAACCGCCCACGTGCGGAGATCGAACTACCGGAGTACGGAGACATTGAGAGAGACATTGACCATGGAGGGAGTCGGGAGTGGGGCTCACGTGAGGAATGTATAAGATGGCCATCTTAGAGTTATTATAGATGAGTTTACATCTTTGTACTATTGATTGCTGATTGTGGATGGTTGTTGATTGCTCGGGGAATATATCATTGATTATTCCGGATCCTTGGTGTGGGGTTTCTTATTGATTGGAATTCAGATTTATGCGTTACGAAAGAGCATAAATAATAGATCTTTCTGGCGGAGTTCCTCTCACGGTCCGGGGGTCACCGAGACCAGGTAGTCACCGGGAGGACCACGTAACACAAGTAATGATTGTTTGTGACGATGAAAGACCGTGTATGGTTTTATTTTGTGGCTCCCTCCAAGTCAATCAGGGCAATTTCCTGGCATACTATTGCCATGGGCAGTAAACACCCTCCCTCGTGAAATAAGCTACTGTGGGAACGACTTACATTATGATAATTGCGGTAATGAGGTAATGACGTAAATGAACACAGGAATGTTGGCCAAACTCCATCCGGATTGTGTGTGTGTGTGTGTGTGTGTGTGTGTGTGTGTGTGTGTGTGTGTGTGTGTGTGTGTGTGTGTGTGTGTGTGTGTGTGTGTGTGTGTGTGTGTGTGTGTGTGTGTGTGTGTGTGTGTGTGTGTGTTGTGTGTGTGTTGTGTGTGTGTGTGTTGTGTGTGTGTTGTGTGTTGTGTTTTTAAATATACATTTTCCTTATTGGGTGTAGGTAGGGGAGTGTTTTTGGCACCTTCAAAAAAATAGGAAAAAACCAAAACGAATTGATTTCCTGTAACCATGGCATGTGTTTGGTCTGACGAAAATACAGAAACCTCCTTAGCTATTGGTTGATTTAAAAGAACAAGTACAAAAAGTTTTAATTAAAACAAAAGCCGCGTCGATGTTACACAATGCCTAGATGCAGCTGTGCCTATAACGTCTGTTATAGGCACAGGACATTCCTATTGATTCGATTACTTGATGTTATTTTTGTGCAAAGTGAAAATATATCTGGGCAATTTCCCGTGTGTGGCGACGAATTTTTAATATATCTCGGCATTTTCCCGTCTGTTATTTCAGGCGGTGTATGACTGACCATGCCGCGATTTAAAAAAAATATATCTCGGCAATTTCCCGTGTGTGGCGACACGTGAACGAAGTTATGCTCCTCTCTCCACATTATTGTGACGACGTATAAATTAAATATTTCATCGTGACGATTGTCATCAAATGGACGAATTTTTAATATATCTCGGCATTTTCCCGTCTGTTATTTCAGGCGGTGTATGACTGACCATGCCGCGATTTAAAAAAATATATATCTTCGGCAATTTCCCGTATGTGGCGACACGTGAACGAAGCTATGCTCCTCTCTCCACATTATTGTGATGACGTATAAATTAAATATTTCATCGTGACGATTGTCATCAAATGGACGAATTTTTAATATATCTCGGCATTTTCCCGTCTGTTATTTCGGGCGGTGTATGACTGACCATGCCGCGATTTAAACAAAATATATATATCTCGGCATTTTCCCGTCTGTTATTTCGGGCGGTGTATGACTGACCATGCCGCGATTTAAAAAAAAAATATCTCAATGGACTTGAAGTTACAGGCCTTTGAGAATTCATTTCGTTCTATAAAGGGCCACTTTCATCGGATTTTCTTCCCGTTTTTTTTCAACCGAGTCTAAAACTATGTTAGCGACTGTGAAAAATGAAATGATATATCGAATTTGATTTGAAATAAAACTGTGTGAGAGAGGAAGACACCACGGGCCTACAAAACAGGCCTCAAAGCTATGCGAGTTAATAAAATGGTGTATATTTGTTTATATGAAGCCTCTCCCAGAATGGGTGGAGTTATGGTTCCCAGAATGGGTGGAGCTTTGAGGTTTTGTCTTCTCTGAAAGAACAACAAGAAGAAGAAGAACAACAACAACAGCAGAGTGCACTCTATGACCAGCGTCTGCGACACGGCTAAAAAAAATTTTGAAGGGGGCCCGACACTTGGTATTGCCCCAGGGCCAATTCTGGCTCTCGGTGGCCCTGGCAGTTGCAACTGCTAAACCAGTAAGCATCTGAAAATGCAAAGCCCATCCGTGTCCGTTTGTATGCAGACATCCTCTTCTTCTTCCATATGCTCAAAATAGCGAAAATAGTTTAAAAAAAAAAAATACAAAATGAAAATTGATGATTTTATGCAGCCTTGACCTGTGAGCTTTAGATCTAAAAAAAAAAAGCGATCTGCTTCTAGCTTTTGATTGGTGAACAAATTAATTGAACCTATATGCAAATTATTAAAATTTCAGGTCAATCGCATGAAAATTTATGATTTATGTGATGCTGACCTTTGACCTTTTGACAATTATGAATTTACCTTCTCCATATTCTCATAATAGAGCTTTGGTGAAAATTTGATGTCAAAACTCAAATGGTAAAAAGGTTACAGCCCTGACACGGACACTGCGCACACACACTGCACACACACACTGCACACACACACGGACACACACACGGACACACACACACGGACACACACACACAGACAGACAGACAGTCAGACACACACACACACACACACACACACACACACACACACAAGGGGACACACACACAAGGGGGCACACACACACACCATTCAAAGACTTATGGGAAGTTACGACTGGCGGCAATTTTACATCTCGCCCCGAGTGTCAATTTTCCTTGATACACCACTGCTCCAGTGTACTTGCAGTCTGTTTTTAAAATTCCCTTTAGATGATGGACACAGATTGTGTATATCATATTCCCATCAGGAAGCGACTCATTGTTACCCGGCAACGCCGGATACTTTTGCCAGTATATAGTATATATGACAGGATGGTGATTGGCTGTTTGAGGGTAGGTTTATTGTGATTGGCTCCTGGCAAGATTATCTTGTCGGCTTATTAAAAGCTGATATTCAATATATGATTCAATATTTTTTACGATCGTAACTAATGGCCTAAATAATTGTCAAAATCTAGAGTGACATCGGAAAATAATTTGGAAAAAATAAAATAAGAGAAACCCCGTTATATAATTAAATAATACCCTCCAAGGGACGTGAAGTAAAACTGCTTTAAACCGGCAAACGTGTTTTATTCATTCACAATTGCCATGAGTTTCCTATAACTTTCCTCATCACTGTGAAAAAGACCAACAGCGACTATTAAAAGCATCATCAAATATTTAAATGTTGCGGCCCATTGGCGTCACAGGTGTTCAGAGACACACAGTTTGTGTGGGTCTCAGGCTTGAAGCCTACCGGGTCTATAGGAATGTTCCTTTATGGCCAAGTGGAGATGGAATCAATCCAAGCTTTTTAAACACAATGTATTGTATATGCACATAAACAATAGCAATGTTTTGGTTTCGATACATAACCCGTATTATTTGTTTGAGGTATCAAGCAATCAAGCCAGTGTTCTGTACCAAGGTAGTCACCGGGAGGCACCACCCACATTTGTTTTTATTATTTCGGAAGCAATTGAGCCTGTGCTTATACAACATAGGTTTGTGCATGTCACATTTATGCCTGAAGTGCACCAAAGAAATCCTGCCTAACGCTTTGACCCGTTCATGTTTATAATCCCATTTCATCCAGTTCCCGTTTCCCATTCCCTTACTGCAAATAATTTATCGGACGTAATCCATAACTTTGTGTGTGTAACTCCCGTGTTTTGTTGAGCTTTGTGCACCCATCATGATTGTATCGTGTAGGCTTATTAAAAGCTGATATATTTGATATTGCGTTTTATTTTGCACCATATTTTGATTTGATTTTTTAACTGGCCAGGAATACCAGTAGCGATGTTTTTGGATTTGGATTTGACTTTGTGTCAACTTTTGTTGCTCCTGTGAACGTCATTGTCTGTTCTGTGTTCTTGCTCTTCCACGAGCCTTGATGTATAAAAAATAAATAAATCCAGTATTCTTTTATTATGCATCTCTTTATTAATATTAATTATTTAGTAATAAAGTAGTGCCATAAGTGCATAAGATCGCCGTCCATTTAGCGACTGTTATTGATATGGGTCTCAGTGGAGTCTTTCTATGTTTGTCCGCACACTACTACATCTTCTTTCACTGGCAACGTATTTCGCTCCCAAAAACGTCTGTTTGCGGCTTTGAACTCCAACCCCTGCCCTGTACCTTTACCTGATTATCTACCGTTGAAAATCGTCGATTTACTTGATTGAAAAAAACGTTGGCATGGTTACGTATTCCGTTCGAACGCATGTGAAGATAAGGGGGGGGGGGGAGGTGAGGGGAGACAGTATGGGGGGGTGAGCGGTAGACAGGGGAGACCCTATGCTAGCTTTTCCTGTCACTTCGGACGTGTACTCTTCCTAGTCCCAAACAATCAGAACCATAAGCTCCAGGCTTGTGATCTAACGCCAAGTGGGACTAAACGAGCTATATTTGATGTTTCAATAACTTGCATGCGCGGATGAAGTAGAATATATTTATAAGTGTTCAAAGAATAGTTATGCAACCGTTCGCACCTTTTCATGTAAAGGTTTCCTATTTTCTCACTATGTCCACTTCCACCATGATTGATGTCTCTGTGCCCCGAGGGACAACGCAAGTGTCTGCAGCGAGACATGCTTGTGTCTTGCTACATATGCTGTCATTTGTCATCTACACCGCTGTACCTTTGCTCTTGTAATATTCTTGGGTTAATGACAAGGCAGTGAAACGTTTTTCAAAATAAGCCAAGTAAATCTACATTTGAGAGAAAATGTCGCGAACAAGCGATTGGCAATCATTAAGCATTTTACATGAGGCTGATTTTTTAAACAGTTTTGCACTGCCCAGTGTTTTGCTCTTAATTGTGGTATTTCCCACCTTAGTCCTGTGGTGGGGTGAAGGAGTGTTGGGATTATTTAATTGGACTGTCTATTCAATTAATATTGGTAGGAGGAGCAGGTGTGGGAGATGGCAGGAATGATTGTAATGGCTTATGCAAGAAAGCCATGTATTGCACTTGAAGCTGGCCAAACCACGATAAATCGAGGCAATTGTGAGCAGCGTGAATGTTAGATATTCATGATTTTTACTGCTCTTCGGGATGTCCTCGCATTTGCAAAGAAAAAAAAGAAAAGGATGCCACTATTCGAGGCACATTATTGAGTTTTTTTTCTTGCATTTATTTAATATTTAAACTAGAACGACTCTGCTAATTTAAGCAAGAAGCAAGAGCAGACCCGGTCTCAGGAGACATTTCACCCATTTCGCATTTCGCAAGCCAGTAGACATCTGAAAATTTCTAGAAGTGCTGACATCCATATTTTAAGAGAGACGTTTGTGTGTCTATCTGTCTATGTATATATGTATGTATGTGTCGCCATTTTTCTTCAAGATGGCCAAACGGATCTTTGTCAAAGAGGTTCATCAGTGAGGGTGGGGGACTGCTGGTAAAAAAGCCATTTTGCTTTAAAAAAAAAGTATTTGAAAATATAGAAAAAACAAGTTTCTTTTTTAAATCGCTCTTTAGTGTCCAAGCCTATGTGAAAGGTAATATTAAATGATCTCCGACCCCATTCCTTAGTGGGTGTAGGGAAGTTTTTTAGGCCGCCACAAAAAAGAAATAGAAAACTAGAACGGCACTCTTCGTCACGATGTTGACTGATATGCCTCCGTCCACATTATTACATCATTATAATACTTGTATCAAGTTTGATTTAAATCCATTCAGCTGTGCCCAAGTTAGCACATTTTTACCTGACATGACCTCTGACCTTTGACCCCAAAATCTAATCACTTAATCTTTACAATATTATACATACCTGTACGAAGTTTGAATTGGATCACTTCAGCCGTTCTCAAGTTATAGACCTATTACAGGCTTTGACCATTGACCCCAAAATCGAATCACTTGATCTTTACAACATTATACATATCTGTACCAAGTTTGAAGTGGATCACTTCAGCCGTTCTCAAGTTATAGACCTATTACAGATTTGACCTTTGATCTTTTACCCCAAAATCGAATCACTTAATCTTTACAATATTATACATACCTGTACTAAGTTTGAATTACAGACTTGGCATTTAATATGGAATATTTTTTTGGTGGAGGTGAACTTACTTTTCAAGATGACTTAGAACCAAAAGTTCATTGGAATTATGTTGAAATTATTCTAGATTTTGTTAATGTGACCTTTATAAGAAACAAAAACCACATTTGACATTTCGAAGCAAATAAATTGATCCTTGAAAGTGCTGTAAACTGATATCGAACTCAATTCATGGACAGTACTGTGTTAAACTTCTGTACGTTTTCCAGAAGTATCTCTTTATTTTGCACATTAGGCAAAAAAAATTTCAACAAAAACAAAAGCTAAATTATGACTGGGATTACGGACAGTAAAATTACAGTTCAGTACTTCGTGTAACCCCCACGAGCATTCAGGAGAGCACGTACACGTCGCGGCATGCTGTTCACGAGATTTGCCAAGGTTTGGACAGGAATCACTCGTCATGCAGTGACAATAGTCTGCTGCAATTCACGCACAGAGGTAGGCTGCTGGTCCAAGTTGTCGATTTGACGCGTTAATTCTGCCCACAAGTTCTCTATCGGATTCATATCCGGGGACATGGCAGGCCACTCCATATGCTCTACACCACGGTCAGCAAGAAAGTGTTGGATCATGCGAGCACGATGAGGCCGTGCATTGTCATCTTGGAAGACAAAGTTTTCTCGAAAGGCTGCACGAGCAAATGGAAGCAATGTTTCTTCCAGAATGACCCTGTACTTGAACTGGTTCAGGTTTCCATTCAGAACAACCAGGTCAGTTTTGCCCCCTGCATGAAAAGCAGCCCAAACGGTCACCCCACCACCTCCAGCTTGGACTCTTGGCACTATACAATCTTCGTTGTGGGCTTCATGCACTTGTCTGCACACTCGGACGCGGCCATCTTGACGATAGACCAGAAATCGAGACTCGTCACTGAAGGTCACGTGATTCCAGTGTCCTGGCTGCCATTGACGGTGCTCTCTGGCCCACTGCAATCGGCGCTGGCTGTGTTTTCTGGTCAGGCGTGGCTTTCTCAGGGGACGCCTGGCACGATAGCCTGCTTGAACCAGTCGTTGGTTGACTCGGCCTTCTGGATACAGGCACATTTGTCAGTTGCTGCCACTCAGCCCTAAGCCGATTAGCTGACTTGGTACGGCCATTGCGGACGAACCGGTGCAGCTGGCGATCATCCCTCCTTGTGGTTCTGTGGGGATGTCCTGGCATCGGTATTGGAGTAGGGACACCCCTCTGAGCATTTCGTTTCAGGATCTTTGACACCTGACCTTGAGTGATGCCATACTGCCGAGCAATAGCACGCTGTTTCATGCCGTAATTTCGTAAAGCCACCACTCCATGACAAACAGCATTGTCGAGTTGACGGACAATCTCCAGAGGAAGCGGCAATAACTTTTGGAGACGTGCAGCAGTTGTTTTCCACTAATACAGAACGCAACAACCCTTGTATACCCGACTGTGAAGCCAATCATCAAATGCACCTGTCCGTACATTTTGCCACGCCACCTGTGATATAATCCTGTTGTTGACTTCTTTCTGCGACAGACAATCAGTGACATGGTTCTTTTAACAAATAAATCACCAAAGTGTAAAAGAAACTCACCAGATTGATATACCGAGTCAAGAAAGTAAACCCGTCAAGAAAAAAAAAATATTCCATATTAAATGCCAAGTCTGTAGATTACTTCAGCCGTTCTCAAGTTATAGACCTATTACAGACTTTTACCTTTGACCACTTGACCCCAAAATCTAATCAGTTCATCTCTACATCATTCTACATAAATGTACCAAATTTGGTCAGAATCCCATCACTTGTTCACAAGTTAATGCATTAACTATTTTTTTTACCTAACATGACCTCTGACCTTTGACCGCGTGACCCCAAAATCTAATCAGCTCATCTTTACCTCATTATACAGTCACGTGAAAAAGTAAGTACACTCCATGTAAAGTTTTGACTTTTTCAACATACAGCTATATTGATCTTCATTTCAACAATATTGATAGATAAAGGTGATATAATATAACAAATATCATGAAACATTTACATTTTGTAGTCCATTGTATAATTTAAATAAACATAAATGCAAATTTCGCATGTGGAAAAAGTAAGTACACCCCTACATTTATCACGACTTCAAATACCTAAAATTAGAATCAGGTGCACCCGCTCAGATGCAAATGAATAGAACATCGTCAGAGAGGATCTTGGAGGAACCTGTCTTATTTAAACCTCAGACATTTAGTTTGGTTTGCTCTTTGTTGTTGAAGTGTGCGGCGTCACCATACCAAGATCGAAAGAGCTCTCTGAGAACTTCAGAAAGAAGGTTTTAGATGCCTACGAGTCTGGGAAGGGATTTAAAAAGATCTCCAAACAATTTGAAATCAATCATTCGACTGTCCGGAAGATCATCTACAAGTGGAGAAGATTCCAAACAACTGCCAACTTGTTCAGGCCAGGCCGCCCCAGCTAGTTCAGCCCGAGAGCAGACCGCAAGATGCTGAAAGAAGTCTCTAAGAACCCCAGAATGTCATCACGGGACCTACAGGTAGCTCTGGCCACTGTTGATGTCAAAGTACACGAGTCTACCATAAGAAGGAGGCTGCACAAATTTGATCTACATGGGAGGTGTGCCAGGAGGAAACCTTTGCTGTCCAGAAAGAACATCAGGGCAAGACTAAAGTTTGCCAATGAACACCGAGGCAAAGACCAGCACTTCTGGAACAATGTGCTCTGGACAGATGAGTCAAAGGTAGAGCTATTTGGCCACAGTACCAGAAGACATGTTTGGCGAAAACCAAAGACAGCATTTGACCACAAGTACCTGATACCAACTGCAAAGCATGGTGGTGGAAATATTATGGTTTGGGGCAACTTTGCTGCATCAGGGCCTGGGCAACTCACCATCATAGAATCCACTATGAATTCTTCATTGTACCAGAGGGTGCTTGAGGATAATGTGAGGCCATCTGTCGGAAATTTGAAGCTCAACCGAAGGTGGACCTTGCAACATGACAATGACCATTAACATACCAGTAAATCCACCAAGGAATGGCTGAAAAGAAAGAAATGGAGGGTTCTGGAATGGCCAAGTCAAAACCCGGATCTAAATCCCATCGAGATGTTGTGGGGGGATTTGAAACGAGCTGTGCATGCACGAAACCCCTCAAACATCGCACAACTGAAAGAAATCTGCATGGAGGAGTGGGCAAAAATTTCTCCCAGTCGATGTCAGAGACTGGTAGACAGTTATAAGAAACGCCTACTTGAGGTTGTTTCTGCCAAAGGGGGCAATACCACCTATTAGAGCCAAGGGTGTGCTTACTTTTTCCACATGCGAAAGTTGCATTTATGTTTATTTAAATTATACAATGGACTACAAAATGTAAATGTTTCATGATATTTGTTATATTGTATCACCTTTATCTATCAATATTGTTGAAATGAAGATCAAATAGCTGTATGTTGAAATATGTTGAAAAAGTCAAAACTTTACATGGGGTGTACTTACTTTTTCACATGACTGTAAGTGGTAAGAGGTGGAAAGAGGAGGAGTTGGAAAGCAAGAGGGCTGTCAGATGCTTGTGATTGGCAGGTGGTGGCAGACCTAAAGCCACAAGTGGTATTCCCGGAGGAGATCTGTGTAACAAGGTTGCGGCCTGACATTGTGATCTGGACAGGTGCAACAAGACAGGTCATCTTAGGGGAATTGTCAGTACCATGGGGTGTACTTACTTTTTCATGTGACTGTACATACCTGCACCAAGTTTGACTAAGATCCCCTTAGCCATTCTCAAGTTATCGCGGTAACGAAAACCTATCACGGACTGACGGACAGCCGGACAGACAACCTGAAAACATAATTCCTTCGTCGCCGGAGGCATAAAAAACAAATGAATAAATAAAAACTCATTTTCTACTCAAAACACTCGACCATGAATGGGGAGGAAGCCCTTGTATCCATTTATGAAAAGCTTTATCCTGCGACCTTTATCGGACAATATGGTGGTTATGATTTCGGATCGTCAATATAATTGATCGTCAGTTTTTATTGAAATTTTTTGGATGCTCGAGCAATGCAGAATGTCAAGATGTGTGATGGAGAGTGTAGTTGTGCTCGGGCTTGTTTAATACAATGTTTTATTATTTTGGAATGATTTATTTAAAAAAAATTGAAAAATTGTTTTTTTTCTGATTGGATTAACTATAGACTTTGAAATACATTTGGCCCATATTTGTTTTTGGAAGAATTGGTATTTTGATTAAAGTGTGCTGTTGCGTTGGTGTGGGTAATCTGTGCGAATGCCTATGCAGGATACCAAGTCCAAATTAAGTTTGTTTGTAATTAACACCTTAAATGGACATTGCCAAAGCAGCGAATTGGAATACATACCTGTCCCGTCAGAGTGCAAGCTTATTGTACGAGAGCCGATTGACAACTTATTGCCGGAAATTTGACAGTTGACAGGCAACAATCACCTTATTGTTTGACAGCTGATTGTAAATTTGAACAGGCTTTGTTTTGTTCAACAACAACAACATACAACATGCATTTTAAAGGCCATTTTCCCTGCTAGAGCGGGGGTTAGCCTTGCGGTCCCCATGACAATCTTCTCCATTTTGCCCTATTTTCTGCATCTCTCCTTGTTAACCCCCTTGCCCGCATTTCTTCTTCCACCATCTTTAGCCAAGTCTTTCTCGGTCTTCCCCGTCTTCTACTTCCTTCTACATTCATTTCCATCACTCTTCTCAACCAGTCACTTTCATCCTTCCTCAACACATGACCAAACCATCTCAACCTGTTCCTCTTCACAGCATCAATCACAGGCTCTATTCCCATCATCTTTCGCAATTCATCATTTGTCTTCCTCTCTCTCAACGATACTCCGCACATCCGTCGAACCGTTCGCATTTCCACCCTTTCCAACCTTCGTTGCTGCTCTACGTTCATTACCCATGTCTCGCTCCCATAAATCATAACACTTCTCACACATGCAGCATACACCTTTCCCTTCAGCTTCAACGACACTCCCCACATCATCAGCACGCCACTCAATTCCCGAAACTTCTTCCATGCACATCTCACTCGAGCAACCGTTGCCGAGTCTGATCCACCTTCTCCATTCAGCATGTCTCCGAGGTAGCAAAATGTTTTCACACCTTCCAGCTTCAAGCCGTCTCCAAGATCCAACTCAACATTTCCTCCATCTGCAGCTCCCTCTGTGCACACCTTACATTTGAATGTAGCTGCCACACAGGTTAATGACCCTCTCAGACCACTACATTTTTGATGAACCCACTCAGCGCACATTGTACACTGAATGGAGTTCACTCCGACACCCTTCCTACACACAGCACAGGGCCACTTCCCAGTTCTTTCCACCTCACCACATGCTTTACCACTTGCCATCACCTTCGTCTTTCCGATATTCACCTTCAGACCTTTTGTCTCCATACATTCCTTCCACGTGTTCATCTTTTCCTTCAGTCCATCCATACTTTCCGCAATCAACACAGATCATCTGCATACAACAACTCCCACGGTAAACCCTCCTTTACGTTCTGAGCCAGCACCTCCATCACAGCTACAAATAGTAGTGGACTTAGTACCGACCCCTGATGCACTCCCACCTTCACCTCAAACTCACCACTGTTCCCGACCTTCGTCCTTACAGCTGTGCGTGCTCTTTTGTACATTGCCATCGCTACTCTGATCAACCATTCCTCCACTCCTAACTTCCTCAATGCCCATGTCAATACTTTGCGTGGAACCCGATCGAATGCTTTCTCCAGATCAACAAACCCAAGAAACAACTTCTTCCTCTTCTCCATGTACTTCTCCTGCAACTGCCTCACAATGAAAAGCGCGTCTGTCGTTCCTCTTTCTGGCATGAATCCAAACTGCATTTCGTCGATCTTCACTTTCTTCCTTATCCTCCTCTCCAACACCCTTTCCAATACCTTCATTCCATGCTCCAATAACTTTATCGCTCGGTACGAGCCACACTCCAGAGGGTCACCTTTCCCCTTGTATCGAGGGACGAGGGTACTCAGTTCCCAAACCACTGGAATGCGGCCTTCTTTCACCACCAGATTACAGATCTCTGTCATTCTCTTCACACCCCAACTTCCTGCTGCCTTCAACATATCTCCCACAACTTCCTGCTGCCTTCTTCCTGCTGCCTGTCCTAAAACTGGGTTACTCTCTATGTTGCCATCCCATTCATTCTCTGTATTCAACAGCATTTCCATATATCTTTTCCATCTTACTTTAATTCCATCTGGGTCGACAACGATTTGTCCCACTTCATCCTTCAAGCAACTCACCCCCATCACATCACACCTCTCTTTCGCTATCTGCTTTGCAATCCTGAATACTGCTTTCTGACCCTCCCCCGAATCCAAGCGTTCTCCGAACATTTTCCTACATGCCTCCTGCGCCTTTGCTACCTCTTTCTTTGCAGCCTTCCTGGCTGCCTTATAACTTTCATGCTCTGCTGTTTCTGCTCCCATACCCTTCGCCTTCTGCCACTCCTTGAACTTCTTCCTCTTCACGTCGATCCTCTTTCCAACTTCATCATCCCACCACCATGTTTCCGAGTGCCTCGGTGGTCCTTTTGTCCATCCACATACCTCACCAACGGCTCCCAACAGACTGGCTTTCATTGACATCCAACCACTTTCAAGCTCAACCACATCATCCTCGACCCTACTCAGCCTCTCTTTTAATGCCTCTCTTACTGTCACCTCTTTCAACCTCCACACCTTCATTCTCGGTTGGTACTTCACCCGCCGAGCTCTCCTCACACCTCTTTCACCCTTACGTCGCAGACAACCAAGTGGTGCTGTGAAACAGCCTCCTCCCCCGGGATCACCTTTGTGTCCCAGAGGTGCCCCCTATCTCGCCTACGCACCATCAGGTAGTCAACGGTTGTCGTCGACCCACCTGACGTGTATGTAACAAGCTTATTATCCTCTTTCTGGAACTGAGTATTACAAATCAACAAATCAGCTCCATCAGCAAACTCCAAAATCCTTTCACCTTCTCCATTTCTCACACCATATCCGTAACCCCCATGAACTCCTTCAAAACCATCCATACTCCTTCCCACATGTCCATTTAGGTCTCCTCCTACCACAACAACTTCCTCATCTTTCACGTTTTCCATCAGCTTCTCTATCGCACACCAGAACGTGTCTTTCTCTTCATCGCTTCGACCAACCTGCGGAGCATATCCCGAGATGACGGGACATCCTGTTGTTCAACAGACATATAATTATTTCCTGTTCCACCCTCTTTATAATGTTGCTGCCGTCGGGTTCGTCCAGTTCCCCGATTTGAATCCTGGCAAGCTGTCTCGAAGTGTTCGCGGCAGCCGACTTGTTCGATCGGTCCGGGTCGGATCACATGCCTGTCCTCCACGATGGTACCACCGAGCCAGTAGATGCGTCCACTGATCAGTACCTTACGCCCGTTCTCTAATGGTGATCTACATCTAGGGCATTCACTACCCCGTATGTTTTCTGCACATTTCTTTATTTGGCGGATACTGGACTTGTTAAACGCCATTATGTCTGCCCAGTGATGCTGCACTGTCGCATCTACCAAGCCTCTCCAAAACCTCCACTTTCTGCATCATGGACATTTTTGAACTCGATTCACCACTTGCAACAGTTTTCCTCTTGGCTGCTGTGGTTAAAAATCACAAAGGGCAATAATAACACAAAATAAAGGAATTTATTACTATTCCAGAGCGCTGTGTTGACACTGAGAGGTATAGGTACTGTGCGTACTGCCCGTCTCAGTTACCACCGGCACCGGAGCAGTGTCAGTGAATGCACACGACACCACGGTGGAGAAAGAAGAATACTGATTGGAGGAAGAAGAATAACGACCCCCATCAGGGGAGAAATACTACCTCAAAGCAAGATGGAACCCACGTAAAAAAACAGAACAGTGTACAGGAATTTGTGTGTGTAAAGTCGAGACTGCGTAAATAAAAACGAGGGGTTCCTGTATTTAATTTTGTTTGCTCCTTTTGGCCTTCTAAAGGGTTCCTGCTGTCATGGAATAATAAATCTTACTACAAAAAGCTTCCATTTTGGTGTCTTCCTCAATTCCAAAAGAGAGCTTTTGATTAAACGCACAGTAATTTTTATTCCTTATAAATTCATCATCAGTTTCCCAATGGTACCGTTTTGGGTCATCTCAACTCGATTCTCGAAGATATGAGCTTGTAAAATGGGTCGTGATGTCCGGATGTCTGTCTGCCTGGTCGTCTCTTAACTTTTTGCTCCTCCTCCCTTATCACCTGGCTGATTGTTCTGAAACTTGACGCATTAATACAAGAAAGTAGCCCACACAATCGCTCAGGCTTTGATTTTTCGATTTTGTATCATGAGGGAGGCAGGAGGGGCTTCCAGCAGGGGTTACCCCCAAACATCGGATCCCTACTTGTCCCTTATTTACCAACCAATTGCTCTGAAACCCGATACAGCCCTTCTGCTCAATTGGTCTTGTATTTTTTTTTTGGGGGATCATGGGGGCTCCTAGGTGGGGGTTACCAGCTCAAAATTCGGATCCCTACTCATCTCTTATTTACCAGCTGATTGCTCTGTAACCAGATACAGCCCTTCAACTCGATGGTCCGCAAGATCGCTCGGTCTTAGATTTTTTTTGATTTCTGATCAAGTGGCTTCCAGGGAGAGGTCCCCCCAAATCAGGTCTAAACTACAACTCCAAGAGATGACTGTCGGCCCACTCAGGATCATGTTGCATCTTTCTGTACCACTAGGCTACATTTACACAAAATATTAGGTTTCTAACATATAATTTTTAGTGTATGGGAATTATTTAGGGTTCTCCAATAAAATTAAAAAAACACCCAATACCATGGTGCATATTTATTTCTCAACATAGTCACCACTGAGGTCCACACATTTCTGCCAATGTTCAAGTAGTTTTGTGATGCCATCAATATAGGAAAGTGCATCCTGTTGATTTAACCAGTGCTTCACAGAGGCCTTTACATCATCGTCGGAATAAAAATGCTCTCTACAAAGGTGTGCCTTAAGTTTGGGAAAGATATGAAAATCTGACGGAGTCACGGTGACCTTTTGTGGTGAAAGCTCGGTGATCCTTTGTGGTGGTCCTCCGTTGACCGGCTCTCACCATTAGGACCGTAATCAGCCTGGTGTTGGCTTGACGGTTAAGGTGGCTGGCTTGTGGTCTCAGGATCCTGAGTTTGCGTTCCTGTCGTGCTGTTGAAACAACACCAGGTGGGTTGACTCAGCCTGTCGTCCTTTGTGGTCGGCAAAATGATTACCATCTTACTGGTAATATGTGGGTATTGCATCAGTTGCGCAGCCGCACCTCCAGAAAATGATGCATCCAAGCAACCACAGGCTGCATACGAACCTCCACCACCATTTGGTACCTTGTTGGGTTTGAGAAAAAGTTTCAGATTTCCATTCTTAGTCAGGGGGACTATGTTGTGATATAAAGACCCGTGGAATTTTAAATGATTAGAACATGCCACCTACCTAGGTAGACTACTTAGGTCCCAAGGAGTAAGAAAATCCATGTTGGCAAAATTGGAAGTGTTGCAGATGGCGGCCATCTTGGATTTCAATTTTTTTTTTTTTTTTACCTTACCCCTTTCGTGACCGACTTTCTCAACTGCCTTTCTCAAGAACATGTATAGCACATAGATAATGTAAGTTTACACAATGATAAAAACCTAATTTCACAAAACAGATGCAATCTAAACTACAAATGCTCATGTTACTTAATTTGTTTTAACCTTTTTTTTTGCAGTGTGAAGCATGCGACATGGCAAAACTTGCAGTGATACAATAAACTGGATAGTATTCTCAGCATGACTAGTATGGACCCACCTTCTGCAAAAGTACCAAGGAAGGATACAAACTTTCTGCTCTGCCTTATATGCCAGCAAGAAACATAGGAAGATGTTGTAGCTACACCTACCAAACACAGCAAGGTTTTAGAGTACATCAGAGAGCGGGCAACTCACGGTGACCGTAACTTCCCTGAAATCAGTAGACGGATCGGTGATGCATCGGAAGAAACCTTACTTGCCCAAGGTGCAACCTGGCATAGGAGCTGCTACCAGGAAACCTGTCATCCAAAAATGTGCAAGAGGGCAAAAGAACGCTATGAGAAACAATTATCACAAAAAGAAAAATCTCATGCAGTGCCAATTCCTTTACCTTCTGCTACCACTTTCACCCGCTCCCAGTCCAACCCACATGATAGTTCTGCATGCTTTTTCTGTGATGAAAAATCATCTAGAGGCCATCCGCTGTTTACAGTCAGGACTGACAAGGCTGGCTGGCATCTCCATTCAGCGATTGAAAAAAGCAACAAAGATAAATTCCGTGTGAAGCTCAACACGGCAATAAACCCAGAAGACGCACATGCGATAGACATACAATACCATAACAAATGTTGGACAACACACGTAACCAATGTTCTCCGCAAACAGAGTACAGAAGGGTCAAGGTGCGATGCAGATGAAATAGGAGCAGACATTGAGTTCATAAGCCTGGTGGAAGAAGCTCTTCTTGAAGGCGAATTTCTCGATATGTCTAATCTGCAGACTGCATATGTGGATATCCGTGTTGCCAACTGTGTTAGAAAACCAGAGTGTGCACGGAAGAAAGTTAAAGAACTTATTTTAAGTGAAATACCTGGAGTAGAGTTCCATAAGCCAAAACAATGGAATAAGGCTGAATTAGTAAGTGTGAAGGATACCAGAGATAAAGCAGTTCAGATTGCTTCAGCTTCTCAAGATAGAAATGTGACAGCTGACATGAAAGTACTCTTTGATGCTGCCATCATTCTGAGAGATACTATAACAAGAGCAGAAAGAGGTGGAAGTTCAATGGTGACCTGACTGATGTAACTGATGAACATATACCAAAAGAGCTATATACATTCTTTCGCTGGGTTCTGCAAGGAACAAAATCTAATCTATCATCTGATATGTCAAGAGGCAGAAGAGCAACAGTAGATAAACATGCCCAAATTCTGGCTGTGTGTACAGTTTCTCATCATCTTTCAGATCGTCAAAGTGGACACAAAAGTGATGAAGTAAGACACCGCCATGAAATGCCGACAGAGCTTGGTATTGGTATTGCAATGAGGCAAGCAACAAGAAGCAAGAAGATTATCAATCTTCTGCATGGTTTTGGAGTTTCAGTGGCATATGAACGACTGCAGAAGCTGGAAACCCAAATAGCTAAATGTTATACACCAAATGCAAGCCAACGATGGCCTGTATATTCCTGCAAATGTTGTCCTTGGCAGGCACATATTTTTTGCAGTGGATAATGTCGACTTTGCAGAGGACACTCCTAACGGAAAGCGTACGCTCCATGGTGCAGTAATGACAATATACCAGAGGCACAATCCAGAAGACAGAACTCCCGATTTACAACTAACAGGTGATGCCCAGGCAAAGACGCTAAAGAAGCTGCCTTCCACAATTACTGATCTACTTCCTTGCAGAATGCCCAAGAGCCCAAATCCAAAGAGCCCATCGTACCCAGCATTTACCCTCAACGTACACCAACCAGGTAGCGGCTATAAACGTGACGTGGTTTGGCTGTTATGACAGGCTCTTCTAAACTTTGCAGCATTTAAGGAACAACAAGCAGACGCAGATCAAGTAGAAACTATGTGTCCAGAAGCTGCTAATCACATTCCGACGTGGTCAGCATACAATTCTCTCGTAAACACAACAACGTCACTCACATGTGTCAATACACCACCATTGATAGCTGCACCAGCTCATGAGTGGCCAACATTGCTTACAATATTAAATCAAGCGCAAGGCATCTCAGCGAAGGTCGTTGGTGAAGAACATAAAACGGTGATTACTTTAGACATGGGTTTGTACAAACCAGCGAAGCAACTTCAAATGGCCCGAGATGATTGCAGCCACATGATATTCCGTCCTGGAGAACTGCATACAGTCATGGCTGAGCTATAGGTTCTTACATGGATGGTAGCGGATTAGATTTGTGCTGGATTGAAGCAGAGTTATACGGCGCAGCTACTGTTAAACAAATTATTGATGGACGTCATGTGAAAAGAGGAATAACAGCCCACTTGACTACTGTGCAAGCTTTGTTTACCTTGTACGTTGAGGTTTTCTTCAAAGACAAAGGGGAACTACACCACAAATGCGCTGAAAAGGCTGACAAGCTCAACAAGGCATGCAGAGATAATAATGTTGAGAAAATACAGAGAGCTCATAAAGATATGAAACATACAGTGGATTCACTTGGAATCCTGGATAAGATGAGTGAATTTGATGAAGCTATAGCTAACAGACCACAGGCACGGGCCATCTGCCAGTATATGACGATGGTTTTGGAAATGCTAACGGATATAAGAGCAGTGCGAAGCGGTGACTGGATGCTTCATCTTGATGCAACGGAAACGTTTGTAAAGTACTTCTTTGCCCATGACAAGTTGAACTATGCCCGCTTGCTTTCTGTGTACTTACTTGGCAGACATGAAAGCTTTGGCCAAATCAGATCCAGAAATATGGGCCGAGTTTATGGATGGAAATTGGGTTGTCAACAAGAACATCAACCCATTCTGTGCAATTGGTCCCGATCACGCTCTCGAGCAAGTAAACCGGATGATGAAAGTACTTGGTGGACTCATTGGTGTTACACTCAGCCCCTTGGCCCGCGCAAAGTTCTTATTAGTGGCACCAGATCTTGCCCGGCTAGCAAAAGAAACAGAGGCAATAGCTGTTGTACCAAGAAACCAAACAATGAAGCAGCATCATGAGAATACAGATGCCAAAACCAAACTACAGGTGAAGAACGTAGCTGCACTGAAGGATACTATCAACAAGTTCACAAACCCCTTTACAGATGAATGTGAGCAGTTGATCAATATGGTTACCAAAGCCGTCATGCCAGAGAGATTCCTACATGACATTTGCAGAAGAACACAGATTGGAGAGGAGTGTTTTGCTCAATTTGTTTCAGATAGAATCACTACAAACAATGTCAACATTTGGGCGCCAATGAAGAAACAGAAGTTGCAGATGTGGTCGTCAAGTGCGATGAAAACTCAGACAAAAATTGAAGACAAAATTGTGGAACTCCAGGAAGATCGGGCACTGTTTGCCCGTTTACTGGTAGTATCCAAAGCAAGAGATATTGACCTTAAGCAAGCTGTTGGTACATATGAATTTTCTGTAGTACCGAGGTCGTTGTTTGCAGCCGATGGTTCACTCCTTCACACCACATCGAAGAGTGACCTGATGTTGATACTAGAAAACCTGCCAAAGGTTGAAGCAGTGACCCAGGAAAATAATAACCAAAGAGTTGATCAAGCTGGAGTCAACTATAAGTGTGTTGCTGTCATCGATGCAATGGCTTATTTACAAACATTGGACAAGCCAGAATGCATCAAAACCTGTCATGACCTAGCAAACCACTTCATTGGACGCCACTGGCAGAAGTATGGTGACTACGACGAGGTACATTTTGTGTTTGACCGTTATGACACTGGAGAATCTCTGAAAGCTTCAACCCATGAGAGACGTTTGGGTGGTAACAGGGCAGTGGCATATCATATTACTGATTCCACATCAATTGGCAAACTAAACATGCAGCAGTTGCTTGCCCATGTGTCAACGAAAGATGCATTAACCACCTATTTGGCTGAAAAGATACTGCAACATGATGTAACAATGGGCAAGTCCCTTGTGGTTGCCTGGTGGAATAAGGCAAGAGCTACACATAGAGCAGTAGTTGACCTCTCAAGTAGACAAGAAGAAGCAGATACCAAACTCATTCTGCATTCCATTGATGCTTCTGTAAATGGTGCTACCTCTCTAGACATCCACTCACCAGACACCGATGTGCTTGTACTTGCCATCAGACGATACCCCAGTTTATGTCCAAATACTTCCTTTGTAACGGGGGCTGGTCAAAAACATAGGGTGATACCCCTTGAGCCCATCTACAGTGCCTTGGGTCCAAGGAAAGCTGCAGCTCTACCGGGATTTCATGCACTATCAGGAGCAGATGTCACAGGAAAATTTGCTGCAAAAGGAAAGAATAAATTCTGGAAAGTACTGCAGGAACTTGATCCAACTGATGAGATAGTAAATGCCCTTGTACAGCTAGGAACAACAGATGAACTACCTAACACTTTGTTTGCTGCAATTGAATCATTTGTATGCAAGTTGTATCTCCCTAACACAGAGCTGTTGAATGTAGCTGATGTAAGGTGGTGGCTATTCAAGAAGAGGCAAGCTCAATCAGAAGGTTTACCTCCAACCCAAGCTGCACTGCGTAATGCCATCTTGAGAGCGCACTCCCAGGCCATGATTTGGAATAATGACATCATTGCAAATCCAGACCTACCAGAACCGCTGGAATGTGGTTGGAATTTGGTAGATGGCCGATATAAACCAGTCATGACAACCTTGCCGCCTGCTCCGCAAGCAGTAATTGATCTGGTGAAATGTTCCTGTGCAAAGACACGATGTTCAAGTAATCGCTGCAAATGCAGAAGGAATGGATTGAATTGCACAGATCTTTGTAGCTGTAGTGAGGACTCAGAATCATGTGACAACTCAGAAGACACAGTTCTCTCAGATGATGAAGAGGAGGATAGTGATAGTGAAGATGAGTTATTTTAACTTCCACAAGGATTGGAGCAGGCAATAAACTCTGGCAACCAACCACACAACTAGCATGTAGTATGGACAATGTACCACTGACTCAAAAGGATGAAATATTGATGTCATATTGGCAGTCATTTTGAATTTTCATATATTCATTCCTTGACTTGATAAGTGTATGTTCAACTACTAAACTTAGCCTAACCTCACAGAACATTCATGGCCTTATAGCAACAATAGGCCATTTTGTCCTTTTTGAAATCCAAGATGGCTGCCCTCTGTAACACTTTCAAAATTGCCAACATGGTTTTTCATGTTCTTTGGTACCTATTTAACACATTCAAATAGGTGGGATCTTCTAATCATAAAAATCCCACGGGATTGCATAGTCTCCCTGACTATCTAGCCGAACACCTAAGTGACACTCTTGTGACTATAAGTGACTCAGGATCAATGGTCGTGTTTGTCTCATGTTAAAAGTCAATTCCAGTGTTGTTTGGTATCCCTTCGGCATGTGTGGCCAAGAGTTGTGTGTTATAGCTCTTCCATGAGCCTTAGACCATGTAGAAAAATAACAATGAATTGATTTACATTCAGAGAAAGGTGGGAGTAAGAGTGGACTTGGGAATACAAACTAACAGGTGAATAACATAACTAAACATCATAAAAGTTTATATTGTAGCCCGTCACACGAATACCTTTAGAATCCTGGGCCACCAGCTCACTTTGTTTTGAAAATCAGAAAAGTGAAAACATGATGTAAGGGTAAAAACATGAACACATGTACGGTCTGTTTGATCAATTCTTGTTTTCAACAGGTCATGTTTCTTGGGGAGGTGGAAGAAATTCTTGATGTTGTGGAACCATCTCAGTTTGTCAAAATACAAGAGCTGTTATTTAAGCAAATCGCCAAATGTGTTGCGAGCCCCCACTTTCAGGTAATATTTATTTATTTATTTATCTTGCAACAGTTATTTAAAAATATAAAACTGGTCAAAATGCGAGTGGTATAAAGAGACATCGGACCTTTTGGCAATCATGGATTCTGTTTGTATTCTCTTTAAATTTACGTCGGACATTGGCTAATGGGAAGTTTCATGAATTTAGTGGAAACAAGTACTTTTTCTTTTATCTTGACTAATACCGATAAGAGTGCTTCATATTTGATTGGGACATTTGTTTGTGCGCATTTATTTTGTCGAATTGTCAGTATTGCCTTGAAGGATCACGCAGAGGTAGCGTGCTTACCTTTTAGTCCTCTGGTGTGGGTTACATGGGGGTCGTCACTCAGGTGGACATTAAGCTGTATGTTCACTACTATTGTCTGCTCCGATTTGGATTGAGTTTTCAATCTTCAAATTCGACTCGGTTTTCTGTGTGGATAACAAACTTCAAATTTGACCGAGTGAGATATTAATTAATCACGAGAAAATCCCTCGGTAGAGCACACACCTACGGCCTACGCCTACGCCAGGTGGAACAGTTTACGTTTTGTATCCCACTGATGGGCCGGATCTGGATCTGGACCTGAACCGAAAGCTAATCGGCTTGTTCTTGTCACCTACCCATCTCATCCACCTCGTTTTGTTAAAATTCGGCCGTAACTTTTTGAAATATGATATATATATCGTTTTTGGCCTGATCTCTCATTTGTGAAGAATCACTTTAAAATTCTCGTATCCGGATCTTCACCGAAATCGAATTGATTCGTCCTTGTCACACACCCAATCTGTCCACCAGGTTTAGTCCGAATCCGTTCATAACGTTTTTCAGTCATCTCGTTCACAGACAGACAGACAGGGGTGAAAACATAACTTCCATCCACCTTTGGTGGTGGAGGTAATAAATGTCACCATGGCAGGTTTGCTTAATGTATACATTTGGGTACTTGTGATTGAATATCGTCGCTCTAAGTCTGCAGAAAATGGCGGCCAAGATGGCGGCCACAAACGTATACAGAAAGACGACCTGTCTATAAAGGCTGCTTTTTATGCCTCTGCCGACAAAGTCGACAATGTTATGTTTTCGGGTTGTCTGTCCTTCCATCTGTCCGTACGTCCATCCTAAACCTCGTTTTTCTCAGCAACCATATGTCTGAGACGAAACATTCAGTGTAGGAGTGACACCCGTGCAGAATGTTTTTGTGATAATTGTGACGTCATAGGTCACGTGGCATGGCAGCCATATTGGATTAAAAGCAAATAATAATAAAATTATTTCTCGGAAACCGCTGAACGGAAAAATTTGAAACTTGGCACATTGTCAAGTGCTCCCAATGTGGAACAAAAAGTATTGGCTACCAACACAAATTTATTTAAATAAAAAAAGAATCCCATGCATTACCTGTTTTTATAAACGAGTGCAGGTCAAATATAAACTACTTGCATTGTATCCTGAAGCAGTTTGTGAGTCTCCATCACCCTAATCCTGCATCACCTCCCATCTGCCGAACCACCAACACTGCAGCTGAATGGATCTGACTTAACATCTGACTTAACATTTGCTTCCAAAATGTAACTCTCGTGAACATCTCCCACCTGAGTGGGAGATGCACAGATATTGATTTTGTACAGTACTGCATTTAGTTCCCGAACCGTAAACACCTCGCTGCACTTCTTGAATCGCTATCGTGAACTCGTGTTTACCGTTAATCATGGCCACTAAACATAAGATGAGTGGGGAAGGTGAGTATTGGAAAGAGATGGAAGAAAGTGATTAGTTTAATCGAAAACGTGTATGTGTTAAACAGGCTGGCTACGGGTGCAAGTGCATCCGCAGTGGGCGTGAATCATTTTTTTGACTTCCCCTCCAAGCCCACTACCATTATCATCGCATGATAATCGTCAAACATCAAGAAAAAACCATTCTGTTTGGTGTCCTGTCATTAAAAAAAATATCATTCCTCTTAAACAATTAACCATGTCCTCCCTATGCTCAGTCTGACCCAGGAACCCAACCAGCCCCCTTTTCCCATTAAATCAAGGAATCCGCATTCGTGAATGCTACATTTGCGTGGTTTTCCAAAATGTAACTCTCGCGAACGTGTTTGTTTCGGGTGGGCGGGTAGGGGCACATGAAACCAGTCATGTTTTCATCACACATGCTAGCCATATATTCACAATATTTGCACCACACATGGCCTTCTCGTGAACCTCTTCAGCTTATTGACTTAACATTTGCTTCCATTTGCTACGGCAGGTGGCAGAACGAGCTCTGTATTACTGGAACAATGAATACATAATGAGTCTCATCGAAGAGAACTCGAACGTAATCCTTCCTATCACCTTTCCAAGTCTCTACAGGATCTCAAAGGAGCATTGGAACCAGTAAGTTGGCAATAAAATATTCCCGGGAAGGAATTTTAAACATTTATTTGGATCTATCACCTTTCATCAGACTACTCCTAAGGCCGTCGTTCACCTTTTATCAGACGGCTGCTATGGCCGTCGTTCACCTTTTTATCAGACTACTCCTATGGCCGTCGTTCACCTTTTATCAGACGGCTGCTATGGCCGTCGTTCACCTTTTATCGGACTGCTGCTATGGCCGTCGTTCACCTTTTATCAGACAGCTGCTATGGCCGTCGTTCACCTTTTATCGGACTGCTGCTATGGCCGTCGTTCACCTTTTATCGGACTGCTGCTATGGCTGTCCATCACTTTTTATCGGACTGCTGCTATGGCTGTCCATCACCTTTTATCGGACTGCTGCTATGGCTGTCCATCACCTTTTATCGGACCGCTGCTATGGCTGTCCATCACCTTTTATCGGACTGCTGCTATGGCTGTCGATCACCTTTTATCGGACCGCTGCTGTGGCCGTCGATCACCTTTTATTGGACTGCTGCTGGCCGGTGATCACCTTTTGGCGGACTGCTGCTGTGGCCGGTGATCACCTTTTATCGGACTGCTGCTATGGCTGTCGATCACCTTTTATCGGACCGCTGCTATGGCTGTCGATCACCTTTTATTGGACGGCTGCTATGGCTGTGTATCGATCACCTTTTATCAGACTGCTGCTATGGCTGTCGTTCACCTTTTATCGGACTGCTGCTGTGGCCGGTGATCACCTTTTGTCGGACTGCTGCTGTGGCTGGTGATCACCTTTTATCGGACTGCTGCTATGGCCGGCGATCACCTTTTATCGGACTGCTGCTATGGCCGGCGATCACCTTTTATCGGACTGCTGCTATGGCCGTCGTTCACCTTTTATCGGACGGCTGCTATGGCCGTCGTTCATCTTTCATCGGACGGCTGCTATGGCCGTCGTTCACCTTTCATCGGACTGCTGCTATGGCCGGCGATCACCTTTTATCGGACTGCTGCTATGGCCGGCGATCACCTATCGGACTGCTGCTATGGCCGGCGATCACGTTTTATCGGACTGCTGCTATGGCCGGCGATCACGTTTTATCGGACTGCTGCTATGGCCGGCGATCACCTTTTATCAGACTACTGCTATGGCCGTCCATCACCTTTTATCGGACTGCTGTTATGGCCGGTGATCACCTTTTATCGGACTTCTGCTATGGCCGGCGATCACATTTTATGGGACTGCTGCTATGGCTGTCGATCACCTTTTATCGGACTTCTGCTATGGCCGGCAATCACATTTTATAGGACTGCTGCTATGGCTGGCGGTCACATTTTATCGGACTGCTGTTATGGCTGGCGATCACCTTTTATCGTGATCGGCTCTTGGCCATCAGAGATTAGGGAATATTATTGTCGTGTTCTGTCATAAACCCTCTTCTGATGAAAGATACCGTTTTGTGTGAGCCGTGCCCATCGGATTTGCTTACAAGTTAGGATTAAAAGTGCTGATTAAATGATGTCATTGCTGTATCAAAGCCACATGGATATAGCAATTCTTTTTGTGGAGAATATCTAAAATGATGCACATGCCACGTCTTACAGGAGAGTGTTATAAAGGGATAAATGGTGTTTGTTTTGATCCTAAAATACAGTAGAGTCGTTGAGACAGTTGTTGAGGTGAGTTTTCCACCCATCCCAACTACTTGCACACATTGTATAGGACATGTAATTTTAAAGACATTTCTCGAATTTCCATCTTAACCATAGGGTGGAAAGCTCCAGAAATTGCCTCTGCAGTTGAATGATACATTTTTCTTGGTACTTGCGAGGAAAGTGAAAAATTGTAATAATCAGATATTTTGTTGTTTCCTTTTTAATCTCGAGCAATGCAGAGTAATTTGATTTACAGCAACGCTATAAATAATTCTCCTGAGCCATTCTTTTGTGTTGCATTTCAGAACCATTGTAGCTCTTGTCTATAGTGTACTGAAAGCCTTCATGGAGATGAACAGCCCACTTTTTGATGAGCTTACTGCATCTTTCAAGGCTGACAGGCAACGGTGAGTGAAAAGCTTGAGCATCTCATTGGCTTGTGATGGCACTCTTGTCTCCGTGTGCACGTCGATTGACTCGTCTTGGAAGATTACGTTTTCTAAGTGTCTCCTTACAAGTGAGGCCTTTGAGGGATGGGGCAAATCTTGCAGCTTTTCTCTGTATATTTTCCAAGGCATCAATTTAACTTGTTTGGATTCTATGCACAGTGAGCATTATAAGAAGCAGGCCGTACGTAGGCTTTGTACAGTCTTGTGGACATATCCTCATCAAAGTACATAAAGGTCCTTCCCAACCAGGCATGGCATTTTGTTTGCCATGGATATTTTATCCTGGATACGCTTCAAATACAAGAAAAGGTCCCTTTATATGGTATGTGCCATGTGGCAACCTATAGAAAAGCATTTGTTGCAGTGAATCCCTCAGCTGTATAATTCGCGAGTTTTCCTAACAAAGCTTCCATACCCATGAGTTTACTAGTCGATTTCCCAGATCCATCAAAAGGAAAGGCTATCATGAAGCATCTTTCAACTTCTGAAATAGACCTCTTCTTTCTATTCTGTGATTGATCCAGAATGCGAATATTTGGAATCAAGTATGCCATAAAGCATGATCCTCGCCATCCCACTGGTAGCCATGAATATGCTCTGTGGCCACACACAAAATATGTACCATTTAGTGGAGCTTGCGGTGCCACAAGGTTGTTTTCCTTGATGTTTATTCTTATCTCTTCTCCATAGTTGAGTCCCATGATTTCTACCTTTTCTTCACCTTGCTCAGCATCATACAGACACTCTGAGTCTCCTAAGGAGATGCCACTACCATTTCGCTGAACTAAACAAACCAATCCTTCATCTCTGTGTGTTACCTCAAAATAGGGTGGATATTCCTCTAAAATTGCCTGGTAATTTGTCATGTACCGAGCATCATGAGGTTCTCATCTCCTTTTTCTAGGTGTTTGTAGACTGCCCGGTACTTAGGATAATACCAATTTGTATAGTCATTGCACTCGTAACCCCCTTCTTTCCATTTTCTCCTTATTATTTCTATTGCTCGTTTTATAGATGGACCCGTCTTTTGCATGTTGGTTAAAATTGGTTCCTCTTGTCTACGCATCAAATAGCCACGATATGTCTTGCCCTCTGAATGTAATTACTAAGAGGCAACCTTTGCTAAGATGAGTGAGGAAGCTGTGTACACACCCAACCTTTCTTTTTATTCACTAGAGAAATACCCGTGCTACGCTACGCACGGGTGGGAGGCCAGAAGCAAACAGGCAATGCAGATACGGTGAATGCTAAAGCATGAAACCAATAAATTCCACATTCCTGTAGCACCTTCAGTCGCACATCATGGAGAGCAAGTTCGTGAAGGACTTCCATGAAAAACGTACCTGTTCGCAAACAAACGGGTATGTTCACGCACAGAAACATCGATCGTGGGTCCGTGGCGAATCTGCATATGGCGATGACAAAATATCAGAAATTGAAGGCTTTTTTATTTTAAACGATTCATATAAACATTCGTTGAATCATATTACACGCAAATCATCAAAATCTAAACAGTATCTTTAGAATTTCAATAAAAGCCACATCACTGTTCATATCGGTAAATATTATTCCATCGTCTTTCAAATCGTGATCGATACACTATGATCGTGATGATCGTGAATCGTGATCGATAATCATGTTCACAATCGGTGTCGTATGTACTCCCGATACGTGTACCAAATTCCCGATACGTGTAACTGTACCAAATGAACAGTTAAAAGGATTTTGAGCCGATAGGTGTTACGGCCTTGGCAAGATCGATGGAGACAGTTATCTGTTAGATCTGATCCTCCTTCATGCCGAAGTGCAGATCCTCCTTCATGCCACATCCGATCGATGCAGCCGTACAGCAATCGGTGCAGTCGTTTGTGCGGCACACGGTGCATCGATCAGTGCAAACGTGGACTCCCACACTGCCACATCCTGCTGATACTTGCTCCCGCATGACGGATGTTTATATAAATCGTTTAAAAGAAAAAAAGGCTTCAATTTCCGATATTTAGCCTTTTCATTTGGGCCTCCCAATTGAAGCCCCGCCCATAGGGCGGGTACCGTTGCTCGAAGTAAGAAGACATCACAATGAACGTCGTGCGAACGCGAATGTTATGCGGGAGTCCAAACCTGAGAATGCTGGAGACTAAATCTGAAATTGGAAAAACGAAATAGCCTATTTTACTCCTGGGGATCCCAGGATTATCCACCCAAAATATCTTTGCGATCGGTTCAGCAGTTTTTACGGTACCTTCGAACAAACAGACAGACAGACAGACATTTGGTGAATTATAGTAAGATGTACGTGGCATGCAAAGACATGGCCAAGAACGTATTCAGAGAATGTCCAGTTATTCTTTCATGTAGCACTATTCCACGTTCCTTCCCCAGTGTAGATATTTCATGATCAGGACTCACTGGTCCATAGATCTCCTGGCTTGTAGAGGTCTTTATACTCCTGGCTTGTAGAGGTCTTTATACTCCTGGCTTGTAGAGGTCTTTATATTTCTACATTTGGTACCATCAGATGTTGCTACCACACTGTTGCTAGGCATGGGGTGGCTTGTGATATGTCAGCAGGGCTGATGTTGAACGCCTCAAGGTGGGGAAAGTGGATGAGGTGGGCATGCTCTAGGTTCTAGGGGCTGGTGCGAGTGTGGAGAGATGCAAAGACAGAGACCCCTCATGATTATTGGCTGTGACATGAAGTTGGTGCCTCGTCCTGACTTCACAAGCTACTGCTGTCGCTGTTGACCTGATACTTTTATTGCCTGTCTGCTTCTTTCAACCGTGTACATGCACATGCACACCCTTTGTCGGTTAGTTTCTCTGTGCATTTTGGTTAGTGTGATTTATTCCATTGCCGTTTACATTTTCTTGTGCCAAGTAGTAGTAAATCGTTGATTTATTTCCCTAAGGCCTGCATGCCATCCTTCCCACGCAACCCGTATTTTTGGTACGATTGATAATCCGTGTGGGATAAATTGGAATAATCACAAACCTGATAGCAAGTGTGTTTAGACGTGCTCGTTAAATCTTGCTCATTAAATCTCAAAGTGCATTCACAGCCCTGCTCTTCATTTGCTTCATGCTGAATTTGGCCTTGAGCCGGCCATCTTTGATGGGAAGGACCTTTGTATGTGCAATTCCTGCTCAGCATCGTGTGCTCATGCCCGTGTGTTATAAAATGACATCCATAGATGTTTTTTTTAGTCCCATAATATGACTTTGTATTATATACATCAGTCCATTGTTGTCGTCGTAGTTGTAAACAATGGTATTTTTCAAGGCTTACTAAACGAACATCCCTTTCATGAACCCAGGCAATCTTTGATTCCTTTTGCCATGCCATTTCGTTTCAGAGAAAAGAAAAAGGAAAAAGACCGAGAAGAACTTTGGAGAAAGCTTGAAGAGCTAGAATTGCAAAATGCACAAAATAATGCTTTTGTTGCTCAATGACTTGGTTGATTGTAGTGAGCGTGTTTCCCATGACGGTGGAGTGGAGATAAAGCTGCTGACATTCTTTGCTGATTTATTGAATTCTTACAATATGACCGTTTAATGTTAGTGAAACTGTATCATAGCGTTCAAATTTCCATTCATTATTTACTCACAGGTGAGATTCAGTCATTGGCCCAGTTCGGCTACGGTATAATGAATGTTAATTTGTACATTGTCCAATGCTTCCAGTAAAATACTCAATAACTGCAGAATGAAACATCAGGAAGCATAAGCTTGTTCCGTATCCATTCCTTGGCAGTTTACGGTGTATAGTTAAAACATGCCATTGTATCTTTTTCCTTCTGCCGTTCTTGACCCCTATACTCGGGGTCAACAGCAGTATTTAACCTGTAAAAAAAGTAAAGAAAAAAAAAGTACCGTTGCCTCAAATCATACTTAAAAAGGAAAACAAACAAACAAACAACTAGTTCAATGGATGAAATCAACAGAAAGTCGATCAAAGTATACCGACCAACGTGGGAAGCAAGGAGAAGCTTACGTTTCGGGCGTTAACCCTTGTGAGCAAACAGCAACTTGTAAACACTAGTTTGGTACCATTTCTACTTGTGTATAATATCGATTCAGTGTAAGGTGGGTGTGCATAAGCCATCATAGGTATTGCTGTGACTCAAATGTATTAAGGGAGATGATGGTAATGCTCTGGCATTTTGTACAGCACAGAACAGGTGTGATGAAAGCGTTTTATTTTTCTGACCATACCTCCTTGCTTTCTTGTAGCTTAATGGATTGCAATGCTTCCTTTTTTACAACAAAACTCTTCAGCACGTCTTATTTTTGGACATGGCATTTACGGAGATATTTGTCAGGGTTTGGAAAAGGGGTTGATTTGTAAACATATACAATTAGGGGTTTATTTATACTCTTGTTTCATGACTGAGATGGTTTGATTTTGTAAACACTGGTTAACATGTTTTGTCAATTGTATGATAAACCTGTCTTATCTTGTCAAGAAGTTCGACTTCCAAACAACTTTTTATTAAAGTAATGAAGAATGAACTTCAGATGTGTGTTTTTTCATTTGGTCTGCTTCTGGACTAAAATTAATTTTAACCTTTACTGGAGATCATACAGCACCTTACCCCATGCAGTCTTGAGAAAAAGAACATGGGACTTTATTGGAAAAGTTTAGGATTTTTGAATGATCTTTGAGAAAAAGATTAACGAAACAGATTTTTGGATGAAGTTCACTGTCGTTGATCGCTGGCACCGCTATTTTGTCTGAGGTTCCTCCACCCCCAGAACACGAGCGGCGAATTTGATTGGTCGAGGCGGCAAAATTATTTGCATAAGCACTGCTAAACTGAAGGTTTTTCAAAGTGCAAACAAGGCGATTTGTGTTCTGCTGTGTTCAAATATATGATTAATTTTAAATATAAATTTAAAGGCTGTAGGGAAACCCCTCACCCCATTGAATGACAAATTTACCACTGTTGATGCAGCGTCTTTAACACCACCCTGTCTGACACGTTACATTAGCTCTCCATGCTTTGTTATTCGTGCCCTTTATGGCGTCCCTAAAAACAGTAAGTTTCCTGTTTGGAATGATTTTTATTCATCCAACGATGAAGTGGCATGAGGCATTGTTTTTGGGTTGTCTGTCTGTCCGTCCATGATAGATTTTCGTTTCCATGATAACTTGAGAACAGCTGAGGAAATATGTCAAACTTGGTGCAGATATGTACAATGAGGTAAAGTTGAACTGATTACATTTTGGGGTCATGAGGTATTATTAAGGGAATGAATGAATGATCGTTTTAAGGCCATTTTCCCCGCCAGAGTGGGGGTTAGCCTTGCGGGCCCCATGACAATCATGGTTCCCTGTTTGAGGCAATGTTTTTATGGCCGGATGCCCTTCCTGACGCCAACCCTTGGTCACGCTCTTATGATGCGCAGGGATAGGGTGTACCTATTCTAAACCGGGGTACACACCGGGATCATTCATCCCAGCAAGCTGGTGCTCAATTTGCCGACCTCGGAAGAATGACAGGCTGAGTCAACCCCCCTGGCGTTAATTCAGCGATCGACCGGGATTCGAACCCAGGATCCTAGGATCCCAAGCCGGCACCCTAACCGCGAAGCCAACACCAGGCTAAGGTATTATTAAGGGAGATGATGGTAATGATAGCAAAGGTCAGGTTAGGTAAAAATCCTGCTACCGTGATAACCTGTGACCCAGTGATGGGATTTTGACCAAAGTTGGTAGAAGTATGTATTATAATGCAAAGATGAATTGATTTGATTTTGGTGTCAAGAGGTCGAAGGTTAAAGGTCGGTGTCTGGAATAGGTTTTCATTGCGGCGATAACTTAAGAACGGCTGAAGGGAACCAAGTCAAACTTGGTACAAGTATGTATAATGATGTAGACATAAACTGATTAGATTTTGGGGTCACAAGGTGAAAGTTCAGTCACGTTCAGTAAAACTTCTGTTACAGAGCTAATTGGTGAACCAGTGATGGGATTTTGACCAAACTGGGTGCAAGTATATGTTATGATGAAAAGATTAACTGATTGGGTTTTGGCATCAAAGGTCAGAGGTCATTACAGGTAAAAACGTGATACTTGAGAACTGAACGGATTTAAATCAAACATTGTACAAGTATGTATAATGATGCAATAATGTGGGCAGAGGCATTCCGGTCGATGTTGAAGAGTGGCGTTCGAGTCAATTGTGCAACTTTCAGACAGGCGGACAAAGTAAAAAAAAATTTTTTTTTTTTTTAAATCTCGCTCATATCTGCACATGCGCACTCAGAATGAGATTCCGTGCAATTTGCCAAATTCAGAGCCAAAGTACAACTAAACTGCAGGTTTGTGTTCCCATTCATGTTCCGAGTTGTGTTCTGCAGTGTTCAATGTATAAAATTCAATTGAAATGAAGTATAGTCAGGTTCACTATGTTTTTTCGTTCAAAATTTTGGTAGATTAGCAAAACTATACATTTCCGGAATACTCAGAGCATGAGGAATCCAAAAATTAATGTTTGCATTTGCCTAGGCACCTTTGCGAAAATGACCCTCAGGACAGTGATGAAGATCTGTAAAAGCATATTCCTGAACGGTATAGACCTCGTAGATCCTGTGTATAGGACTTATAGTTCAATCTGATACTACCTATAACTTCCTATAACAACCTATAACTTCAAAGGACTTGCAATATCATGTATTATGTAATACAGTTATATCACAAATATAAAGACAATGGTTTTCAATTACCTTTGTTTGTTGCTTTTATATAATCCTGAGCACTATTTTGAGGCCTTTATTGGATTCCTTGACCCAGAAAACATAGGATTAGCATATTTAATTAAGTCTCTAGTTTGACTAGAAGCCGAGATAGCGCAAAATATGTATTTTATGGCGGCCATTTTGAAAATCCAAAATGGCGGCCATGCAGGTGTCTGTGCAAATGCCAACATTAATTTTCAGATTCTCCATGCTCTGATGATTCCAAAAATGTATAGTTTTGCTAATCTCCCAAATTTTTGAACGAAATTATATTTGTTAACATAGTGAACCTGACTATCTTCATCACTGTCCTGAGTGTCATTTTCGCAAAGGTGTCTACGCAAATGTAAACATTAATTTTTGGATTCTCATGCTCTGAGTATTCCAGAAATGTATCGTTTTGCTAATCTACCAAAATTTTGAACGAAATTATATTTGTTAACATAGTGAACTTGACTATAGTTGCATAGACTGACAGACAGACGGAGTGAACCAATTGCTTAACCACCCTTTGCACTATGTGTGCGGGGGTAATTATTTAAGGCAGATGCCCTTTGTAGACGTCTGTGGCCCATCATGACTAGTCGAGAAACGTTTATTGGTTAGAACTAATATTGGTCGGGTCACCACTCCGCTGGAAGGTATTTGACTAACCACCTTTAGAGGCCATTTTTCCCCGCAGAGCAGGGGTTGGCCTTTGTTGGGCACCTTGGTGCCATTTTTGAAGCAATGTTTTATGGCCGGATGCCCTTCCTACCGCCAACCCTGTTAGTCGCCTCTTGTGACACACAAGGAATTACCAGTGAATTGGTACTCAAATTTCCCGACCTCGGAAGGATGACAGGCTGAGTCAACCCCCCTGGCCTAATTCAGCGATCGACCGGGATTCGAACCCAGGATTCTAGTATCCCAAGCCGGCACCCTAACCGCTAAGCCAACACCAGGCTTACCCTAAGACTGAAGGTGGTTTATGCAGGAATTTAATTTGTTTATGGTGCCTGCAAAATCTCACCGACATGGGATCTTTTATGTCCACTAACAACAATTGCTGGCCTATTCCAGCTTAATATGTAACTGATGGACAGTACACACATTGATGCCTCATCTGCTGCATGCCAAACACCAGGTTGACATTTAATAGCTGGGTCGAGATTCAAACCCAGGCGAGTGCGCGTTCCTCTAATGTATCCTGCCGGTCGTGGAACATTTATGGGACCAGACTTTGTGGCATAGTGGGTGAAGCATCTGCCGTGTGTCTGGGAATTCAGTGGTTCAATTCATGCCGTGGCAGTCATACCCAAAAACTTCAAAAATGGTGCGTGTTGCTTCCTTGTTTGACGATCAACATTTATAGGATAGAGCACGGACAAAACCCAAGGGTTGTTGACGCCCATGAAGAGGAGGGGTTTTCCTCCTTATTCATCCCACTAATACGGGACTTTCAAATTTTTCAGCATTTAGACGAAAGAGTGTAAATTTAAAGGTGGTTAACCATAATTGTTTTGTTACTGAATGCAAATGAGACACACAACTAGCGGCAGGCTGTGGTTATAACACACAAACGAATGAATGGACGCTTCTCTTTCAACCAAAAGATGTAAAAATGTTTTCTTATTTATCTTGTGGCCTGGAACCAAACAACACATGTATATTCATGACGGCCCTCAGCTCATACAACTGTCACCTCACTCCTCCTAAACATGATTAATAGTAAATAAACATCATCATTTTTGACTTACCTTGTGCATTAACAAGCTGCAGATGTGACTTTCCCATCGGTGTTCAGAAGCATGAAGGTTTGGTTAGAACATGCCCATCGACAAACCTATGGCCTTTCAGGGCTCATATTGTTGGGAATCTTTGCAATATGGACTGCAATATATCAGCTTTTTGGACAAGCCGAGGAAGTTCTCCAACGCCTTTCTCACAGCTACGTTTATAGGTATCTTCGGCTTCTTTTTTTAGTGGTCTAATGCTTCAATCC
The DNA here is from genome assembly GCF_964187855.1 of Myxine glutinosa. Taxonomy (NCBI): domain Eukaryota; kingdom Metazoa; phylum Chordata; class Myxini; order Myxiniformes; family Myxinidae; genus Myxine; species Myxine glutinosa. Next base: position 56,093,206 of record NC_136269.1, on the reverse strand, counting down.
TTATCTGGCAGGCATGAAATATGTCCAGGCCGCCCCAATTGACTTCATTACTCGGGGTTTCTGTGCATGCAATCTGGGGCGGATTATGTGATTTTCAAAGTGCCTTAATGCAGAGACAAAAGCGACCATCATCAATGTGACATCGCCAGTACCCAGAGTGCTCTGGGAAGTGACACACTTTACTCACTGGGATTGACACAATCTGTCAATTTCCCGACCCGGATCTCAGCCAATGGAGTATCTTCTCTTCTCGACTTGATTATGACAAACTTCCCTGCTAATGTCTGCTGCTCTTCTTCTGCTCCAATCGGTTCTTCTGATCATGTGCTTGTCAAAGTGGACATCTCTCTGGCCATTCTCAGAGAGCCTCCTCAGCGTCGACGAGTCTGGCATTTCACTCAGGCCGACTGGGACGGTCTTCAAGCAGCCATCAATCGTCTGGACTGGTCTCCCATCTCCACTGCCTCTGACATCAATTCTTCCTGGGAATTCTTCCAAAGCAAACTGATCTCTCTCATGCACAGATTTATCCCATCTCGCCTTCAGTTGTCTTACCCTTCCTCCCGTCCATGGTACACTGAATCTTGTGGGGAGGCAGTTGCCCTGAAACAACTTGCCTTTGCCTCTTGGAAGGCTAATCCAACTGAAGGCAATCTCAGTTCCTTCCACCAAGCTCGGAACAAGTGTGTGTCTACCCTCAGGAGTGCCAGGAAGCACTATCTCTCCTCACTCAAGAATGAACTCTCAAACCTGTCTCCTTCCTCCAAATCCTGGTGGCGTCTGGTCAAATCCGTTTCTGGTGTTTGTTCCCCCTCCATCCCCTCCCTTACCTCAAATGGCCACACAGTTGACATCGCACGTGACAAAGCCGAATGCCTCAACTCTGTGTTTGCCTCAAAATCCTTAGTCCCAAACCCATCTCTCTCTGTTCCCACCTTTCCCAGTCGAACCCAACTGCTCCTGAACTCTGTGTCCTTCTCTCCTGACAAGGTGGAGGCGTTTTTGTCAAACCTCGACTCTGATTCTGCAACTGGACCAGACGGCATCAGCCCACGGGTCCTAAAATCCTGCTCTGCCGCTCTATCTCACCCTCTCTCTGTTCTTTTCACCCTATCTTTTGCTCAAGGTCATCTGCCAGCATCCTGGAAATCAGCTAACATTACCGCTTTACACAAAAAAGGTGCAAAAACAGATCCTTGCAACTACAGACCAATCAGCCTGCTCCCAATTATCAGCAAAGTCATGGAATCCATCATTGCTTCGGATATGAAATCTTTCCTCTTCTCCAATGGCTTGATCTCTGATCATCAATTTGGTTTCAGACCAGGTCACTCTACTCTGGACATGCTGCTTCTGCTGTCTCAACAATGGATGGAGGTCCTCAATGCCAAACAGGAAATCAGAGCTGTCTCCCTTGACATATCAGAATCAGAGCTGAATCAGAGCTCTCTCTCCACATTTTGGACCTTGTCTGCTCCACTGGATTAAATTTGCACCATCTCTATGGCTCCGACCTCACCCTCTCTGACCACTTAGCCATCACTCTGACCATCAACATCCCCGCCCCAACACCAAGGCATTATCGCACAATCAACTTCCGTAAGCTAAACGCTCTTTCACCTACCTCATTCTCATCCACCCTCTCTGAAAAAATGTCCACTTCTCCCTTCATTGACCTCCACACCCCTTCCGACCTCACTGACTACTACAACCACACTCTCTCCTCCTGCCTTGACCAGCTTGCACCTGTAAAAACCAAAACAGTTTCTTTCACCCATTCTGCTCCCTGGTTTACCCCTGAACTCCACCTGATGAAAACTCGTGCTCGCCAACTTGAAAGACTCCGCAATAAAACGGGTCTCACAGTTCACTCCCAAGCCTACAAGGACCACATACAACACTACAAAGATGCCCTCTCCCGCGCCCGCTCTGCCTACTACTCTCAAATTATCCACTCTGGCTCCGGAAACCCAAAAGCACTCTTCTCGACAATAAACAAACTCCTCCGCCCCCTGAACACCACCACCCAGTCATTCACAGTAGACAACTGCATCTCCTTCCTCTCTTTCTTCCAACGCAAAATTGACAACATCTACAACAGCTTGACCACCGCCGCACCCGCTCCCCCTCCAACCACCTGCCCCCCCTTGTCCTCCCATCCCCTGTCTCGGTTCTCCCCAATCTCCCCTACTGACCTCTCTGAACTCCTCATAGGAATGAAAACTGCCACCTGCACTCTTGACCCCATCCCCTCCAGATTTGTCAAAGCCTCCCTCCCTGCTCTCTCTCCACTTATCATTGCAACAATAAACTCCTCCCTGTCTACAGGCATCGTCCCACCTTCCCTCAAAATTGCTGCTGTTACCCCCATTCTAAAAAAACCTGGTCTAAACCCTGACACCCAAAACAACTTCAGACCCATCTCCAACCTACCCTTTCTGTCAAAAGTTTTGGAACGCGCTGTAGCCACTCAACTCAAACATCATCTCTCTGCCAATAACCTGTATGAAACATTCCAATCCGGATTCCGCTCCAACCACAGTACTGAAACTGCTCTCCTCAAAATCACCAACGACCTTCTCCTCTCCTCTGACGCTGGCAACCTCAACATTCTCGTCCTCCTCGACCTCAGCGCTGCCTTTGACACCATCGATCACACTATCCTCCTCACCCGACTTGAATCCACCTTTAACGTTACCGGCACTGCCCTCTCTTGGATTAAATCATACCTCTCTGACAGATGCCAGTTCATCTCCATCAATAACTGCAAATCCCCCACTGCTCCCCTCCCCCAAGGTGTCCCCCAAGGTTCAGTTCTTGGCCCCCTCCTCTTCATCCTTTACCTGTCCCCGCTCGGTCACTTAATCCGCCGTCATGGTCTCCAATTCCACTGCTTCGCCGATGACATCCAGCTTTTCATCTCCACCAAGTCCGTCTCCACCGACACCCACTCTATCCTGACAAACTGCATCACTGAAATAAAATCCTGGCTTCAAATCAACTTCCTCAAGCTTAACTGTGATAAATCTGAAATAATCATCATTGGCCCAAAAACGCTCACAAAATCCACCCATAACTTTGCCCTCAACATCGACGGTATCCCAGTATCCACCTCCCCTCACATCCGGAATCTTGGCGTCATCTTTGACCAAACCCTTTCCTTCGACAAATACACTAAACAGATCACAAAGTCAGCCTTCTTTCACCTGAAAAACATTGCCCGTCTCCGCTCATCCCTCTCCTCCACGGCTGCAGAAACCCTCATCCACGCCTTCATCACCTCCCGTCTGGACTACTGCAATAGCCTCCTCTATGGTTCACCCTCAAAAATCACCAATAAACTCCAATACATTCAGAACTCCGCTGCCCGTCTACTCACCCATTCCCGGACCCGTGACCACATCACCCCCGTCCTTTACAAGCTTCACTGGCTCCCCATCCCCCAGAGAATCCAGTACAAAATCCTCCTCTTGACATACAAAGCCCTCCATAACCTGGCCCCATCCTACCTGGCTGACCTCCTCTCCAGACACACTCCCACCCGCAACCTCCGCTCTGCTGGTACCAACCTCCTGACCCCCTCCATCCGGACCAAATTCAGATCCTGGGGGGACAGGGCCTTCTCCATCGCTGCTCCCACCCTCTGGAACTCACTACCTCACACCATCAGAGACTCCTCCTCACTCACCACATTCAAAACATCACTAAAGACCCACCTGTTCAACACTGCATTCAACATTCAACCCACAGCATTTAACCCCTGACTATCTCTTCTCCTTCTCCCTCCTTTTGCTTTAAATATTTCCCTATTGATTCTTGTCTTTTTGCAATTGTTGTTTTCATGTATTGTTATGCATTATGTTTGCCACTCTGTCAAAGCGCCTTTGGGCTTCTGGAAAAGCGCTATACAAAATAAATGAATTATTATTATTATTATATCACGTGCCTTTGATACGGTCTGGCACCCAGCTCTGCTCACCAAACTCTCCTCCTATGGTATCCATGGAAATCTCCATGCATGGCTTGCGGACTTCCTCTCTGGTCGTAGTCAACGTGTGGCCCTAAATGGATTTCTCTCATCTCCCCTTCCTGTTCAGGCTGGAGTTCCCCAAGGCAGTGTGCTGGGCCCTGTGCTTTTTCTGGTCTTTATCAATGATCTCTCCGACTCTCTGGAAAATCCTCTCTATCTCTTTGCTGATGACTCCACTCTCTGCCGCTCCATTCCTCTTCCCTCAGATCGGCAGTCTGCAGCCTCCTCACTCTCTGAAGACCTGGACAAAATCACAGACTGGTCAATCAAGTGGAACATGTCTTTCAATCCTGCCAAATCTCACTCTCTTACTATGTCTCTCCGAAAAGATCGACTGGACAACCCTCCCATCTACTTTCTCAACAATCCTCTCCAAGAAGTTCTGTCGCTCAAGCTTTTGGGTCTCACTATCTGCCATGATCTTTCTTGGGAAAACCACATTTCCAAGCTGGCCTCCAAAGCCAGTCGCCGACTGGGCATCCTCCGTCGTGCGAAGTCCTTCCTCGGCACACCTGAGCTCCTCACCACATACAAGACTTTCATCCGCAGCTCAATGGAATACTGTTCTCCCCTATGGGCTGGTGCTCCTGCCTCACACCTGGCCCGGCTTCACGCTGTTGAATCCAAAGCTTTCAAAATCATTGGAATCTCCCGCGATGAAGCTACCTCTGAGGGCCTTGCACTCACTCACCGCAGGCAGGTAGGTGGTCTTTCTGTCTTCTACCGACTCCTCTCCAGCCTTGCTCCCCCAGCTCTCTCTGTGCTCTGTCCCACAAATATTCCTACATCTGCCAGCAACCCTCTGATGGTTAAACTGCCGAAATCTCGGCTTTCTGCTCACCTTCACTCTTTCATTCCTCTTTTCTCCCGCCTCTGGAACAAACTCCCACACTCCCTTCAATCCCACTCCTCCCTCCAGGTCTTTAAAACAGCTGTTCACCACCATCTCTTATCTTCCCCCATCCAAAACCTTGATCTTTTCTACCCCCACTAATTCACCCCAGATCCACCTTGTTTGAAATTCCAACTTCTTTCCTGGAAGTCCTGGCAGTGTCCATATGTTTATACCTCTCCCACCCACCCCCCCCCCCCCCCCTTCACATGCCTCCCCCCCAAAGCCCTCTCCCTCCCACAGATCTCTCAATGTCTCCATGTCTCTCGGTCCCTGCTCTCAAATGTTGTGTTTGTGTCCTGCCCCCTCTCTCCCCATCTTGTCTACCGCTCCCGATGTTATTTGTTTTATATGTCTGTTTGTCTTTCTGTGTGATTAATGTTCGCTCTTTCACGAGCCTCGATCTTGTATACAAAAAAAAAAGGAAAAAAAAAAGAAAAAAAAAGTGACGTCACTAGCCTCAAGCTCAGTGGCTGCATTTGTTTGAAGTTTAGTTTCTGTATCGTCTCATGTATTTGTCAATATTTACCCTCGCCAGACGAGAGGGTATTGCACTTGAGTCAGTTTGTTTGTCTGTTTGTCCGCACAGAATAAATATGATTTTCTCTGCAACCGTTGGTCCGATTGACAGGAAATTTTCACCATAGGTGCAACTACACCTGTATAATTTTTAAAATGATAATCATGACGTCATAGGTCACGTGGTTCGGCCGCCATCTTGGAAAAACCGAAAAACTTTGCACCTCTATATCTCCGAAAGTGCTGAATATAAAAAATTGAGACATGGGGAATAAAATATGTTAATGATGTCATAGGTGCCTCCATTATGACGTCATGATTCGACAAGTACAAAACTTCATCCGATCAAGATGAAATTTCTTGAGCATAATCTAGGAATAAATTCGTTTTGAAAAAAAAAAAAAGATGTCATCGGTCACGTGGTTCGGCCGCCATATTTATTTTCACACAAAAGCCTTAAAAACCACTGAAAATACATTGTAATCTCTGTTCTTTTTCTTGTTGTATATACGTATATATATTACAGGTCCTGAGAACAAAATAAAAGGACAACACAGTTCCTTTCAATAGAGATGAAGCAATACTACATTTGCATGCTTTGTTCAAGTAGTTTATATAAATCTTTGCATTACAGAATTAACAATCAAATTATGGATGCAAATCAATTGTAGAACTTATTTCAAGTGATACTGACCTGTTCCGCATTGCTGCACAAATATGCTTTTTGGTGGGGGAGAGCAGGGCCTGTTTTTAAGCAAGACCATAACTGCACACACTTATTAACAATTGCTCCATTCAACGCAAGTGCAATCGTTAAAATAACAGCACTGCTGCGACCATTATAAACTGATGAGACAACGCATTCATTTGGCATCTGATGAATGAAAATGCGCCATGTTTGGTTAAATTCATTTGAGGGTCCATTGTGTCGGTGGAAAAGCTGCTACACGGTGCAATCTCAATTTTTCATTCATAATGCTGGTGGCTACCAGCTGGTAATTAAGCTTTCTGCTGGAGCTCACTTGTGATGTGTGATCTAAAAGAGAAAATGTAAAAAGGAGTTTGTAGAACAAAGGCTAACTCGCCTTTAAATAAAGGTAATTGTAGACATGCAATGGATCTATATTATAAAACAGGAGTGTCTGTCTGTCCGTCCGTCCGTCCCCAAACTACTCCCTCAGTTTTGAGGCTGGCTTCGCCAAACCTCATGTGGAACGTTTTGGGGGTCTCGGGGATGTTGTAAGGTAGGTAGGTTTCATAAATTCCTCAATAAAATTATGATTTTGAAATTGATAATGAGCTGGTTCGATATAATATCTCGATACAATCGTGATTTAACACTATTTTGTAAGAGTATCAATTTATGATTGGAATGACGTTTGAAATTGAGTGAATACAATTATGATTTTGAAATTGATAATGAGCTGGTTCGATATAATATCTCGATACAATCGTGATTTAACACTATTTTGTAAGAGTATCAATTTATGATTGGAATGACGTTTGAAATTGAGTGAATACAATTATGATTTTGAAATTGATAATGAGCTGGTTCGATATAATATCTCGATACAATCGTGATTTAACACTATTTTGTAAGAGTATCAATTTATGATTGGAATGACGTTTGAAATTGAGTGAATACAATTATGATTTTGAAATTGATAATGAGCTGGTTCGATATAATATCTCGATACAATCGTGATTTAACACTATTTTGTAAGAGTATCAATTTATGATTGGAATGACGTTTGAAATTGAGTGAATACAATTATGATTTTGAATTTCCAACCATATGGAACTGCTCCATATCCGGATGTAACGTCAGCATGGATTTAAATATTTGGTTTATGTCACGAGTGTTGGTAAAAAAAAATTTTTTTTAATATTAATGCTATTTAATTTGTGATTTGGGTTATGCTGTTTGGAATGAAAATAGAGATATCGAGTTCAAATGAATGAGGAAATGACGTGAGGGTTCTACTTTCTAAGTGTGACATTCGCAGATCGCCATATGCAGATTCGTCATTGACTCGGTGTAGAACCTTTCAAACTGTTACTTTTTTCATGCAAGTCCTTAACGAACCTGCTGTCCATGCTTGATGTTCGACTACAGGTAGCACAGGAATGTGGAATTTATTCGTTCATGGTTCAGCATTCACCGTTTCCACATTGTTTGTTTGAGTTTGGCTTCCCACCCGTGCTCGGATACCTCACTAGTATTGAATAAATTAATCGCACACCGTTTGTATTCACTTTTTTTTTTTTTTGTATACAAGATCGAGGCTCGTGTAAGAGCTAACATTAATCACATAACAAGGTTCAGACATACATGGCGGCGGCCATTTGGATTTCGACGTGGCGACCCAATTTTAAACGGCGTTCTTCCTTGTGCCTAGATACACCCACACACCAGATTAGAAGTTGGTACTTCGCTTATTTTTCAAGATATGCAGGTCACAAGGTTCAGACATACATGGCATCAGACATACATGGCAGCGGCCATCTTGGATTTTGACGTGGGTTGCACCCACACACCAAATTGTAATGCGGTCCTTCGCTTACGCCCGCACGCACGGACGGACAGACGGACGGAGGGGAAAACCATAGTCCCCCTTTCGCTCCTCTGTGCGACGGGGGACAAAAACAAACCGACACATAAAACATAAGATAAAGGGAGAGGGAGACAAGATGGGGAGAGAGGGAAGCACACAAGTACAACAGCAGAGAACAGGGACAACGGGAGATCTGTGGGAGGGAGAGGGCTTGGGGGGAGGAGGCATGGGAAGGGGGGGGGGTGGGGAGGGGGGGAGAGGTAAAAAAAAAAAGACATGGACACTGCTTGGACTTCCAGGAAAGAAGTCGGTATTTCAAAAAAGTGGATCTGGGGTGAATATTATAGTTGTTAAACAGCCTTGCACATTTGTGGTGTCAATGAGAGAGGTTTTGTGTTGGATAGGGGGCGGGGGGCGGTGATTAGTGTAATGTAGTGACCCAATCAGATGGGGTGGGGGCGGGCGGGAAGAGGGGGGCAATGTAAATTCGGCCTAAGTCTGGATGGAAATCAAAGTGAACTTGTTTGTTAAACTACTTGTCATGGCATTACCTTTTGGAAACTTCTTTGGTTGCGGTTCATCTTCGCTGCTTTGGGAAGCCTTCTGGATAACATAAGCATTGTCAATGTAAAACGCATTTTAACACTTTCAGTTCATAATCGTAACATTAATGAAGTCAACTTACCGTTTCAATCGACGAGCTTGAGCTGCTCGATTCATCATCTGTTGTGTGTGCAAAATGGCAAAATGTTATTGGTTCGAAGTTTGTTACAGATTTGTATATCGATGCGTACCTGAAGCCTCAACACATACCTGTAGCCTCAACGCGTTGGGAGTGCTTGTGCATTTTATCGATGTACAACGTGAAAACGTATGGCCAAGGCTTCAGAACTCTGTTCCCATGTTTGAACGTTATTTCGTTCACTCCTTCCCATACACGCTTGTCTGGACGCCAAATGAAGGAACAGCAGTTTGTTACAAACAACAAAACAACAACCCCAGCTCAGTTTACATCCTCCCTCCTCCTCCCCCCAAGCCCTCTCCCCCACAGATCTCCCGATGTCCCTGCTCTCAAATGTTGTACTTGTGTGCTTCCCTCTCTCTCCTCATCTTGTCTCCCGCTCCCTTTATCACATGTTTTATGTGTCAGTTTGTCTTTTTGTGATTAATGTTCGCTCTTACACGAGCCTCGGTCTTGTATACAAAAAAAAAAGGAAAAAAAAAAAAAGGGATCTTCTTCTTCCTTCGATGTTTTGCCTTCTGCAACGTGTAAACTTTGGTTTTACCTGGTTGGTTCTGTGCTCTCACCTGCTTGTATTGGTGGATGGGCTTGCAACTTGCAAAGTTTCTGGCCCAGTAAACGAGAGTTACTACATCATTTATTTAAGGTTTGAAATGTTTGGGAGGTCGGACTTTACCTTTATAACAAACATGCTTTTATCGGCACACTAGTTCAAAGGAATCTTTTGTAAATGATTGGAGTAGGCAGTAATTCTACCACCTGCGTTACTATTCATATAAGGAAAGCTCTATGTGTGCGCAGGTTGCTGCAAGTGACTATGAAGCTGGTTTTTGTTGTCGGTGTGTGTGCAGAAGTCGAGGCTCATGGAAGACGTGAACGACAGGTGTGGGATGGGGGCTCAACATACGGAGGAACGAACAGGAGTATGAGGAATAGATCTGTATAATATGAAAGCTAAACACAAGCCAAACTATAAATTATGAGGAACACAGCTCGAGAGCAACTGAAAATGCAGTCCATCTGCATTTCTTTGCATTCAGACGTCTTCTTCTTCTTCTTCTTCTCCAACTTCTTCTTCTGTATGCTCAAAATAACGAAAACGGTTTTAAAAAAAAATACAAAATGAAAATTGATGACTATGCCGTCTTGACCTTTCGATCTAAAAAAAGTAATCGACACCGACCATTTGATTAGTGAACCAATTCAGTGCCCCCAATATAATATGCAAATTCTTAAAATGTCAGGTTACTCAGATGAAAAGTGACGATTTTATGTGACCTTTGACTTTTTGACCAGATTATTAATTTGCCTTCTCCGTATTCTCATGATAAAGCTTTGGTGAAAATTTGATGACAAAACTCAAATGCTAAAATAATTACGGCTCGGACACACACACACACACACACACACACACACACACACACACACACACACACACACACACACACACACACACACACACACACACACACACACACACACACACACACACACACACATCAACACACATCAACACACATCAACACACATCAACACACATCAACACACATCCACACACATCCACACACATCAACACACATCAACACACATCAACACACATCAACACACATCAACACACATCAACACACATCAACACACATCAACACACATCAACACACACACACACACACACACAAACACACATCAACACACATCAACACACAACATACATCAACACACATCAACGATTCAACACACATCAACACACACACAACACACACACACCCCAGTCTGCTGCTGTGCATGGGACGGGCTAATTACCGAGATGCCCATCCATGGCAACATAATTCGGCCAATCACAGCCATGATCTAATCAGGTTGAGATAATGTCATGAGGAATAAATATCTACAATATGAAAGCTAAATGTTGAACGGTTTTTCAAATATCGAGAACACAGAAGTACATGGATGGATGGTCGGTCGGTCGGATGGAGTTCATTTTAATGTCCCTTGTCGGAGGTGCAGGGGACAAAAAGCTCAGGGTGCATATGGGCGACACCATGTGGGGATGATGGGCAGCTGTCTTTCATGGATGGAGGGAATAGCAGTCCACAGACGATTTATTTCGTTCATTCACATCTTTTGCAGCATCTTGTGCCCTTCACCTGTTCTATCCAAATCGTCTTTAACAATAGGTCAAGACTTGTGGAATAGCTTGGTGACAGAGGCCAGCTCATAGACTAAACAGAGTGATTACAGGCAACTAAGCTGCAACAAGTGAGAGCACCATGCAGATGGATTGACCAACAAGGTAAGTGCAAACAGAATAGTCACTTGTGGATGGTTGGGAAAGGCCAGTGGGAATAGAAAATACCATCCAGGGTATACGTGTGTGACAAGACGATGGGTCACCACCTTCAAGGATTGCAGGAAAGAGCAAGATTAGATCGTTTTGAGGAGTTGCTTCCACGGGTTAGAAAAGGGGCTAAAGGAATGAAGGTGAGTCATGACGGAAGGTTTTTGAAAGGTAACAAGGTAAATGTTGCTGGAGGAGTACATTCGAATACACGCGTACTTTCATTCACTCTCGCTTATGGCATACATACTGGATTTGCAAACAAGTTACGATATCATACGTGCACCCGATATACATCACTAGCGATATACTTCATCACCAATGTAACACACAGAGCTGCATTGCTGCGTTCGTTGAATCACAGGTTTCCCATCGTTGTTCCAAGCAAAAGACTTTGGATCTCCAATGGCAGAGTGATCCGATTGCGGTCAAAATGTTGTGAACACAAAGGTGACGGTTTCCTTATGATCAGTGCGTCTGGCCGTTCCATCTGGCATGCGAGAAGCTCGATAATCTGTTCACCTGAATCAAATTTCAAAATTTTAACTCCGGAATTCACCTTGGCAGCAGTTTCTGACTATTAAAAAAAGTGTTCATTTGTCCAATACAGAGATAGGTGGGCACTGCAGGCACCTCAACAGTTTGGTTGGAGTGCTGGTTGAGTGCTTAAGCTGCTTGGAAAGCGCTCTACAAGCAGCTTGGTAATGGAAAACCTTGCTGTTCACCATTCCCTTATCTTTTAATGTTTTTTTACTTTGATGAGTAATTATACATGACTTTAATGTTCAACTTTGAGTGCTATTCTTACGTCCATGAATTTAGGGGACGTTTCACTTTACCCATGTCCCCAATTCAAAGTGTTTCATTACAAAAAGAGGGGGGTGCTTATAAAACCTCAATACTGCACGATACTGCAGTATTATTCACAAAATAATTGTATATGCCCCTGGAGTGGGAAGGGGAAGGAGTGGGATGGGATTCTGAAAGGAGGGAAAGGGGTGGGGTGAGAGGACCTCCCCTCTCCTCACACTGCCTTCTCTGCTCTGCTTACGCTGCTTTTTTTTTTTGCTTTTTTTTTTGTATACAGAATCGAGGCTCGTGAAAGAGCTAACATTTATCAAACAAACAAACAAGCAAACAAAGTAAATAAAAAGGGGAGCGGCAGACAAGATGGGGAGAGAAGGGGAGGAAGCACACAAACACAACATTTGAGAGCAGGGACATCGAGAGATGTGTTGGAGGGAGAGGGCTTGGGGGGAGGCAGGATAGGTATAAAACGCAAGGACACCAAGGACTTCCAGGAAAGCAGTTGGTATTTCAAAAAAGTGGATTTGGGGTGAAATTAGCGGGGGTAGAAAAGATCAAGGTTTTGGATTGGCAAAGATAAGAGATGGTGGTGAACAGCTGTTTTAAAGACCTGGAGGGAGGAGTGGGATTGAAGAGAGAGAGGGAGTTTGTTCCAGAGGCGGGAGAAAAGAGGAATGAAGGAGTGAAGGTGAGCAGAGAGTCTTGATTTTGGCAGTTTAACCATGAGGGTTGCAGGCAGATCTTGTGCGACCTGTAGGAATATTTGGGGGACAGAGCACAGACAGGGCTGGGGGGGCTAGGCCGGAGAGGAGTCGGTAGAAGACGGAAAGACCACCAACCTGCCTGCGGTGAGTAAGTGAAAGGCCCTCGGAGATAGCGTCATCGCGGGAGATTCCAATGATTCTGAACGCTTTGGTTTCAACAGCGTGAAGACGAGCTAGGTGTGAGGCAGGAGCACCAGCCCAGAAGGGAGAGCAGTACTCCATTGAGCTGCGGATGAAAGCCTTGTATGTGGTGAGGAGCTCAGGTGTGCCAAGGAAGGACTTCGCACGATGGAGGATGCACAGTCAGCGACTGGCTTTGGAGGCCAGCTTGGAAATGTGGTTTTCCCAGGAAAGATCATGGCAGATAGTGAGACCCAAAAGCTTGAGTGACAGAACTTCTTGGAGAGGATTATTCAGAAAGTGGATGGGAGGGTTGTCCAGTCGGTCTTTTCGGAGAGACATCGTAAGAGTGTGACATTTGTCAGGATTGAAAGACATGTTCCACTTGTTTGCCCAGTCTGTGATTTTGTCCAGGTCTGCAGAGAGTGAGGAGGCTGCAGACTGCCGATCTGAGGGATGAGGAATGGAGCGACAGAGAGTAGAGTCATCAGCAAAGAGATAGAGAGGATTTTCAAGAGAGTCAGAGAGATCATTGATGAAGACCAGAAAAAGCACAGGGCCCAGAACACTGCCTTGAGGAATTCCAGCCTGAACAGGAAGAGGAGATGAGAGAAACCCATTCAGGGCCACACGTTGACTACGACGAGAGAGGAAGTCCGCCAGCCATGCGTGGAGATTTCCATGGATACCAAAGGAGGAGAGTTTGATGAGCAGAGCGGGGTGCCAGACCGTATCGAAGGCACGTGATATGTCGAGGGAGACAGCTCTAATTTCCTGTTTGGCATTGAGGACCTCCATCCATTGTTGAGACAGCAGAAGCAGCATGTCTAGAGTAGAGTGACCTGGTCTGAAACCAAATTGATGATCAGAGATCAAGCCATTGGAGAAGAGGAAAGATTTCATATCCGAAGCAATGATGGATTCCATGACTTTGGTGATAATTGGGAGAAGGCTGATTGGTCTGTAGTTGCTAGGATCTGTTTTTGCACCTTTTTGTGTAAAGCGGTGATGTTGGCTGATTTCCAAGCAGATGGCAGATGACCTTGAACAAAAGAGAGGGTGAAGAGAACAGAGAGAGGGAGTGAAAGAGCGGAAGAACAGGATTTTAGGACCCGTGGGCTGATGCCGTCAGGTCCAGTTGCAGAATCAGAGTCGAGGGTTGACAGAAACTTTTCCACCTTGTCAGGAGGAAAGGACACTGAGTACAGGAGCAGCTGGGTACGACTGGGTACAGTGGGTACAGAGAGGGATGGGTTTGGGACACAAGATTTAGAGGCAAACACAGAGTTGAGGCATTCAGCTTTTTCACGTGCGGAGTCAGCCGTGTGGCCGTTTGAGGTGAGGGAGGGGATGGAGGGGGAACAAACACCAGAAACAGATTTGACCAGACGCCACCAGGATTTGGAAGAGGGAGACAGATAAGAGAGTTCGGTCTTGAGAACAGAGAGATTTTGTTTCCTGGCTCTCCTGAGGGTGCACACACACTTGTTTCGGGCTTTGTGAAAGGAAATGAGATTTCCTTCCGTTGGATTTGCTTTCCAGGAGACGAAGTCAAGTTGTTTCTGGGCAACAGCCTCACCACAAGATTCCGTGTACCATGGACGGGAGGAAGGGTATGACAACTGAAGACGAGATGGGATAAATCTGTGCATGAGAGAGAGCAATTTACTTTGGAAGAATTCCCAGGATGAGTTGATGTCAGAGGTGGTAGAGATGGGAGAGCAGTCCTGATGATTGATGGCTGCTTGAAGACCGTGCCAGTTGGCCTGAGTGAAATGCCAGACTCGTCGACGCTGAGGAGGCTCTCTGAGAATGGTTAGAGAGATGTCCACTTTAACAAGCACATGATCAGATGAGCCGATTGGAGCAGAAGAAGAGTAGCAGACATTTTCAGGGAAGTTAGTTAGAAACTTCCATTTCCCTCCCCTCACGTTGCCTTCCATTTCCCTCCCCTCACGCTGCCTTCCATTCCCCTCCCCTGACACAGCCTTCCCCTGCACTCACGCCGCCTTCCCCTGCACTCACGCCGCCTTCCCCTGCACTCACGCCGCCTTCCCCTGCACTCACGCCGCCTTCCCCTGCACTCACGCCGCCTTCCCCTGCACTCACGCCACCTTCCCCTGCACTCACGCCGCCTTCCCCTGCACTCACGCCACCTCACCCTCCCATCCCCTCACACTGCCTTCCCCTCCCTTCTCCCCATGCTGCCTTCCCCATGCTCCAAGTCAATACCAGTGGGAGTTCTCCATCAAGTTTGGCACGTGACCCTAGGAACAGGCTGAGCGAGCTTGGTGTATACCAAACTCTATAATAATAATAATAATAATAATAATAATAATCTTCTTCTTCTTCTTTAACACCACAATTATTCCCACCTTAAAGTTTTAAATGACAAGTATGAGAATAATGTTATTATTTCAAATACAAGGCTGATAAAGCTTGATTACACAATTATTATTCTGTTAAAATAATCCAGAAGAAGAATCTAACACTGCCGTCTAGTGGACATGATTTCTGCTCTACAATTCTGGGAATTTGTCATTTATTGATCCTCCCATCTACAAACTGTTCTGTCATGGCTTCCAGCCAGCCTGTGCCACTTTTCTAAGTTAACTGCAATTTTGTAAGCCATTTCGGACATATCCAGCCGTGTCCACAGTGAATGAATGAACGTAGAAGCAGCTCTGCATTAGCACTATGCATGTAAAGTGGGCATTTCAAGAGTGGAATGGATGGTGTGGATAATGCGATCAAACTGCAGTGAAGGATACAAGGGTAGATTGTAAAGCTGTTTGTTGTAAAAGGCTTCAGATTGTCTTTTGTCCCCAGCACAGCTCTTATGGCATCCTATTAAAAAAAGTATTTGTGAAGACGGGTAAACGAGGAAAGGCAAAATATTAGGAAGGATGTGGTTACCTATCCCTCGTACCTCGATCTCTACACGTGTACTGTCATTGTTCAGTTGGCCACTGCAATCTCTGCTGAAAAACAACAAAAACAAAAAGTTGAGCATTAATTTTGCTATCACCTTCTGCCATGATGCAAAATATTCTTGATGTGAAATATGTTGTGAAGTGAATGGCATAAACATCAATGGACTTGACCTTTAAAAAAGAAAAAAAAACAAGTATAAAATTTGTATCACGCCCCTTGGAAAGAACACCCAAGAATATTCTAATATGACTGTGTAACCAACCAGAATATTCTAATATGGTCTAATATTATGGTGCACGGTGCCCAAAAAAAGACCAACCCCTGCTTTGCGGGGAAAAATGGCCTCTAAAGGCCGTATATAAAAGACACAAACAACAGGCATGGATAACTAATTTTAACATGTTAAATATTATAAGGTGGTGTAAAAGATGCAACATCAATGGCAGTAAACTTCTGAAAAAGGTTTTTTTAAATACTGCCTTTAAAACCTTTTTTCTTTCAATTTAATTACATACTTGAACTGCACACAAGAATACAAATCTCCTGGTCGGCACTTTGAAAAACCCCCAGTTTAGCAGTACGTGGACAAAATTTTACCCCATTTTACGCCATCCTGACCAATCAAATTAGCTGCATATCGATATTCAGACAGAAAGGTGGCTTGTAGGAAATGTCGATCATGTTCAAACGCAAAGCAAGAGTTGAAAAGGCCCTTCCCATATCCTTTTTCGAAAGACTGTGTGATGTTCTATGAACTATCTAGTTTTACTTCTGCATTAAAGTTTATTCCTGTCATAGCAAAGACTCTATTAGCTTTCTTGGCTGCTGCAGCATATCGAGAGGAGGTTTTAAGAGATTAAGACTTCCAGATATAAACCGACCCTGGGTACCCCTCGCACATATTCAAAATTTGAGGGAAAAGCAGTTTTTCATTGTATAAGGTTGGGGCCAAGATCATTTATTTATATATATATATATATACACACACACACACAGTCACGTGAAAAAGTAAGTCCACCCCATGTAAAGTTTTGACTTTTTCAACATATTTCAACATACAGCTATTTGATCTTCATTTCAACAATATTGATAGATAAAGGTGATATAATATAACAAATATCATGAAACATTTACATTTTGTAGTCCATTGTATAATTTAAATAAACAAATGCAAATTTGGCAAGTGGAAAAAGGAAGTACACCCTTGGCTCTAATAGGTGGTATTGCCCCCTTTGGCAGAAACAACCTCAAGTAGGCGTTTCTTATAACTGTTTACCAGTCTCTGACATCGACTGGGAGAAATTTTTGCCCACTCCTCCATGCAGAATTCTTTCAGCTGTGCGATGTTTGAGGGGTTTCTTGCATGCTCGTTTCAAATCCCGCCACAACATCTCGATGGGATTTAGATCCGGGCTTTGACATGGCCATTCCAGAACCCTCCATTTCTTTCTTTTCAGCCATTCCTTGGTGGATTTACTGGTATGTTTCGGGTCATTGTCATGTTGCAAGATCCACCTTGAGTTGAGCTTCAACTTTCCGACAGATGGCCTCACATTATCCTCAAGCACCCTCGGGTACAATGAAGAATTAATAGTGGATTCTATGATGGTGAGCTGCCCAGGCCCTGATGCAGCAAAGCTGCCCCAAACCATAATATTTCCACGACCATGCTTTACAGTTGGTATCAGGTTCTTGTGGTCAAATGCTGTCTTTGGTTTTCACCAAACATGTCTTCTGGTACTGTGGCCAAATAGCTCTACCTTTGACTCATCTGTCCAGAGCACATTGTTCCAGAAGTGCTGGTCTTTGCCCAGGTGTTCATTGGCAAACTTTAGTCTTGCCCTGATGTTCTTTCTGGACAGCAAAGGTTTCCTCCTGGCACACGTCCCATGTAGATCAAATTTGTGCAGCCTCTTTATAATGGTAGACTCGTGCACTTTGACATCAACAGTGGCAAGAGCTACCTGTAGGTCCCGTAATGACATTCTGGGGTTCTTAGAGACTTCTTTCAGCATCTTGCGGTCTGCTCTCGGGCTGAACTTGCTGGGGCGGCCTGGCCTGAACAAGTTGGCAGTTGTTTGGAATCTTCTCCACTTGTAGATGATCTTCCGGACAGTCGAATGATTGATTTCAAATTGTTTGGAGATCTTTTTAAATGCATTCCCAGACTCGTAGGCATCAATAACCTTCTTTCTGAAGGCCTCAGAGAGGTATTTTGATCTAGGCATGGTGACGTCACACACTTCAACAACAAAGAGCAAACCAAACTAAAGGTCTGAGGTTTAAATAAGACAGGTTCCTCGAAGATCCTCTCTAACGATGTTCTAATCATTTGCACCTGAGCTGGTGCACCTAATTCTAATTTTAGGTGTTTGAAGTAGTGATAAATGTAGGGGTGTACTTACTTTTTCCACATGCGAAATTTGCATTTATGCTTATTTAAATTATACAATGGACTACAAAATGTAAATGTTTCATGATATTTGTTATATTATATCACCTTTATCTCTCAATATTGTTGAAATGAAGATCAAATAGCTTTATGTTGAAATATGTTGAAAAAGTCAAAACTTTACATGGGGTGTACTTACTTTTTCACGTGACTGTATATATATATGTGTGGAAAGTATATATATGATTATATATGTGACTGTATATATATGTGTGGAAAAGAGATATATATATATATATATATATATATATATATATATATATATATATATATATATATATATATAAATTCTATATAAAGTTATGGGCACGGGTTTCGGGGTTTACTATGAGGAAGGAACCTCAGTTGCCGGCAGGTTGCTAATCAATCAGTCCACCAAATTCCCCAGGGTCCTCCGTTTAATTACTGTTTACCTCGGGTGACGTGGCTTTCTCACTGGATTTTGTGTCCTCGGTGCGTACTGATCTTATGTTAATCGGATGCAGCCGAGCGAAACTGCCAGTACGCACCGGCTAACGTGTGCAGCCAATCAGTGGGGAAGAATGTCTTCGCGAATCATGAGTGCAGACTATGCTACACCATTGAAGGAAAAGACACCACAAGCATAGTTGATGAGCAAGTGCATGAAGGTTTATTTACAAAAGAGGGTGGTGAGGAAAAGCACATGGTACATTCAAAGCAATGGTTTATTGTATGTACAGCAGAGAATACATAGCACATGCCATGGGGATTATTCCTGTGGGCACAGCAATATACAGGAGCAAAGAGATGCATGGAAAAGTTAACCCGACTAGTTATCCTACTTGTACAATTACCTACACCAACCCAGACAATAGCGCTGCATCACATGCACACCCGGAAAAAAAGAAGAATAGTTCTGAAGATAGTACAGTGAGGTTGGTTCTTCCTTTGTCTCATTGCGAGAGGACCAATGAACCCGTCACTTCCCTGTGCAAATGGAGAGGTAATTGGGAAAGACACTAGGGAACCTGGGAAAGACACATGGGAAGCTCTTTTATCATTGATCATTGATTGCCCTCAGTGGTCCTGTGCTGGATGTTGGTCAGGCAGGTTGTGATTCCTCTCTGGTGGTCCTGTGCTGGTACTGCTCCACCCACTCTCCACTGTCTCGACGACCACCACCATTACTGTTGAACCCCCACGGGCACTCTTACTCAAACCGTACTCAAACCACTTCAACCGTCGCTCCCGATCTCTACTGTCCTTGAACTGTACCTAGCCTGACCGACACCGTAACCAACCAGACTGTCTGACTGCTCATGTCCTTTTATCTGCCTGGAATGGGGAGAGGCTTGGTGGGGGTCACGCCCCACCTTTCCCAGGTGCAAGGTTCACGTGCCACACTCTTTACACCTGTCATGGTGTGCCCACTGGCCCAGATGAGCCTCCTCATGACGTCATCCTCGCCATGATTCTGCCGACTTCGAACCGCCTCAAGTGACGCTCGAACCAGGCCAAGGCACGGAGCTCCACATTTAACATAGGGGCGGACTTGTCTTGTTTCGTGTTAGTCGCACGAATGTCCGCCCAGGATCTTGATAGCATTGGAGGTAGCCGGAGGGCCGCCGCTATCGACTGGAAGGCATGGGCGCGTTAGCATGCCCGCAGTGAGGCTCTGAGGTTCACAGAACCGTCACAATGTATAAGCCACATACAGAGAATTGCTGTATTTTAGTGTCATGATCAATTTGATCATGTACCATGGGAGGAAGGAAATAAAGGGATTTGACATTATCTCCAGGAAGAAAGGAAAAGGGAGTATTGTAATTGGCTCCGCCTGTCTGTCCATCCGTCTATCTATCTCCTAAACCTAAACGATTGGGTATAAATTCACTAAATTGAGAAGTTGTGACCACCACGTAGCACAAAGGTGCAACAGCAGTTTCATTGTCAAAGGGTCAAATACCAGAAGATGCAATTGTGGTCACATTTCTAAACGGTTTAAAATGAAACTTTGTTGTGTCGTTGGAAGCACATTATAGGAATAAGGAAGCATCGGCCTTACAATCCTAAAATTACACATTCATAAATTTCAATACGCTCCACTGAAGTATCCCATTGACTCGCACTTTTCTAGGAGTCAGAGATTTAGGACTGGGCCCAGTTTCTCAAAGCCCGGATGACTTAACCTCTGGATAAGAGCAATCCTGTGGTTAAGATTCTTATATGGTGGATAACTATCCGAAGGATAAAATGCGGTTGGACAGCGATCCACCGGATAAGGGCTGGATAATGAGTGGTTAAACTTTTGATTGGTAGATGGCAATGTCCCACAATGCATTGCACTGTCTCGTCCGCTTGCAAAGCTATCATGGCAGCTGAAGTTAAACATTCTAGAAAGAGGAACGCAAACTTTAGGCCCATCGAACGGGATATTTGCTGTGTTTGGCAACATAAGAGCATGTATAGGTCGGCTCGTAAATGCCGTATAATCATGCTCGTACATGCTGTGTCATCATGGTCGTACATGCTGTGTCATCATATGGCGTGTGCCGACACTGCATTATATTGCCGTGATCTGTAATGCATATCATTGTTTTCTACTGGGTCGCACCACACGCTTATTTGCTGGCGTGATGATGTCGTTGCACATGTGGATCAATTAATTGATCGCCATTAATGATATATGATAATATAGTGTTCAAATATTTACATCCAAATAAAACGTAGGTAGACCAAGAAGATCACTACCGTAGCGTGACGCGAGTCGGTCATTGTTTTAGCACTGTTTCCGGCTGCTAGAAAGTCGGATTATTTAACCCCTACACAAGAGCTGTCCTGTGTTAAAATTTATTATCTCATGGATATCATTGACGTATTTTAAACTATTATCAACGTATATGTATTTTAAACAGTATCACGGTATTTTAAACCAATTTCAATGGTTGCTAGAAAACAGGGCAGCATGTAGAATCATACCAACGTAATCATAAGACTTTAAACAAACAAACAAACCAAAAAAACCTATTTCCCCCCCCCCCCCCCCCCACCGCCCCCCCCACCCCCTTCTTCCCATGTACTTCCTTAGACTGCAATTTTTCTAATGCCTTGGGAAAATTCAAAATTGTGTGTGTAGTTTTTGAGAAGAAAGCAAATAGCTATTTGGGGGGTGGGGTGGTGGTGGGAGAACCCCCTCCCGTGTAGACCCCCATAGTGCCCGATATACGTATATACTGTTGGACCTCGCTGTTTGCGGGTTCCGCTTATTCGCGGTTGATAAAATGCGACTTATTTCTCTATTCGTGGAAAAATGTCCCGCAAATTCGCGGTTTTTTTTTCTATTCGCGGCTGTGTTCTACCAAATCGTGGTATTCCCCCCCCCCCCCACACCCCCCCACCACCCAGCAAAATACAGCAAAAACATCAACTAGCCATGAGCATGACCTGCTTATACTGTACAGTACAGCACAGTACCGTACATTCACTGCTGTGTGCTTTGCGTTTTCATGGCTTTCGCGGCCGCAAATTGTAGCCGCACTATAAGCGAGCTTTGCGGGATTAGTCAGGTTCACTATGTTAACAAATATATAATTTCGTTCAAAATTTTGGTAGATTAGCAAAACTATACATTTTTGGAATATTCAGAGCATGAGGAATCCAAAAATTAATGTTTACATTTGCGTAGACACCTTTGCGAAAATGACACTCAGGACAGTGATGAAGATAGTCAGGTTCACTATGTTAACAAATTTAATTTCTTTAAAAATTTTGGGATTAGCAAACCTGTACATTTTTGGAATCTTCAGAGCATGGAGAATCTGAAAATCAATGTTGGCATTTGCACAGACACCTGCATGGCCGCCATTTTGGATTTTGAAAATGGCCACCATAAAATACATATTTTGCGCGATCTCGGCTTCAAGTCAACCTAGAGACTTAATTAAATATGCTAATCCTATGTTTTCTGGGTCAAGGAATCCAATAAAGGCCTCAAAATAGTGCTCAGGATTATAGAAAAGCAACAAACAAAGGTAATTGAAAACCATTGTCTTTATATTTGTGATATAACTGTAT
The DNA here is from genome assembly GCF_964187855.1 of Myxine glutinosa. Taxonomy (NCBI): domain Eukaryota; kingdom Metazoa; phylum Chordata; class Myxini; order Myxiniformes; family Myxinidae; genus Myxine; species Myxine glutinosa. The sequence continues at coordinate 56,071,021 of NC_136269.1, read as the reverse complement.
TACATAATACATGATATTGCAAGTCCTTTGAAGTTATAGGTTGTTATAGGAAGTTATAGGTAGTATCAGATTGAACTATAAGTCCTATACACAGGATCTACGAGGTCTATACCGTTCAGGAATATGCTTTTACAGATCTTCATCACTGTCCTGAGTGCCATTTTCGCAAAGGTGTCTAGGCAAATGTAAACATTAATTTTTGGATTCCTCATGCTCTGAATATTCCAAAAATGTATAGTTTTGCTAATCTACCAAAATTTTGAACGAAAAAACATAGTGAACCTGACTAGATGTCCCACCAGATCTGTAAACAAGTCAACCTCGCGAATTATACAATGCAAACGCTTCATGAAATCAATTACAGTTTGCAATATACGGTAAAGAATCATCAGAGATCTTCCACAATGAAAACGCTTCGGGGGATGTTGCATCAGCAACGAAAACATGTCAACCCCGTGAATTATAGAATGCAAATGCTTCATTAAATCGATTATTGAAATTAGCAGATAGGCTCAATACGACATCATCTGATAACATCCCCCACAAACAATGGGTAGAGTACCTCCTGCAACTACCCACAATGCTCTCAATCCTACATATAGACGATAGAGAATGTGTCCTCAATCCCAATCATTGTTCTCCTCCCGTTGCTTCGACCTATGTTTTTGACTTGCTCTGCTCATCGTTCAATCATGGCTCCCAAGCGCAAGACCAGTGCCGGAGATGTCGACTACCAAGAGGCAGAAGAAAGTGATGAGCCTGACCCAGTAAGTGGAGCTGCTCAACCGGCTTTCGAGAGGAGAGAGTGCTGCCTCAGTGGGCAGGCATTATGGCGTCAACAAATCCACCGTTCGCTACATACAGAAGAACGAGAAGACGATTCGTGAGCGTTTCAGCGAGGGCTGTATCGAGTACGAAGGTGGTCACCCATGTCCGGGATGTCCACATAGAAAGGATGGAGAAGGCTCTCAGCATATGGATCAAGGACAACACACAAGAGTATGCTTTTGAGTGGACCTCTCATTCGTACAAAGTCCAAACGGACTTATGATCATCTGTCGGGCACGGGTGGTGCCAGCACCAGTGATGCGCCGAGCGATGATTGTACAAGCAGCACGACTTCATTCACTGCAAGCAGGGGATGGTTCCATCGTTTCAATGAGCGGTATGGTCTCAAAAATGTGAAGCACACAGGGGAGTGTTCCTCTGCGGACCACAAAGCGGCAAAAGTGTTCCCTGCAAAACTCCTGAGGCTGATCAAAGAGAAGGGATACCTCCCAGTGCAGGTGTTCAATGCTGACGAGACCGGCCTCTTCTGGAAAAAGATGCCCACAAGAACTTTAATCTCGAAGGAGACAGCATCGGGATTCAAGGCTGCCAAGGACCGGGTATCTCTTCTCCTCTGTGCAAACGCAAAAGGGGACTTAATGCTGAAACCCATGATGTTGTACCGTTCCCTGAACCCACGTGCTTTCAAGGGCAGAACAAGCAAACTCTGCCCGTGTTTTGGAGAGCCAACAGGAAAGCCTGGGTGACGGCAGCAATCTTTCTGGACTGGTTCCATAATTGTTTCGTCCCTCAGACGGAGAGGCACATGGTGGACAAAAACCTTGCGTTCAAGGTTCTCTTGCTCCTAGACAACGCTACTGGCCACCCCGCGGACCTGGACGTGGCTCACCCGAACGTCGAGGTGATCTTTCTGCCTGTCACCCAACACCACCTCCCTCATCCAGTCACTCAACCAAAGTGTGATTTCAACATTTAAAACGTATTAGACCCGTCGCACCTTTCGCCGCATTTTAGATGCAATGGAGTCCAACCCAGGGCTCACCGTCAGGCAGTGTTGGAAAGATTTCAACATTGCCCACTGCATCGGCGCCATCAAGGAGTCGCTGGATGAAGTGAGAGGCTCAACCATCAACATGTGCTGGCACAACCTGTGGCCACAGGCAGTCAGAAACTTTACTGGCTTTCCCGATAACACTGAGGAGTAGCATGTGATTGTCGGGTTGGCATGGCAGTTGGGAGGGGAAGGATTTGATGACATGCGGCCTGAGGAGTTGGAGGATCGCATTGCCTCACATGGCGACAACCTCACCGAGGAGGAGTTGGAGGCCATTATAACAGTTTCCAAGGAGGACGAGGCAGGCAGTGACGAGGTGGAGGTGCCGAAGTCTAACCTCACAGTCCAGTTCCTGGGCGAGTTGCTGCCGGACATGCGGGCACTTGTCCACAAGTTGTAAGATGATAACCCAGTCATGGAGACGTACCTCAAGTTCAAGAGGGGTTGGATGATTTGCTTCCTCCCTAGAAAGAGCTGCATCGAAACCTGCGGCAATCTGCCAGGCAGCTCTCCATTACCCATTTCTTCAGCCCTGCTCCCTCCATCTCAACACCACCAGCACCCTCCTCTCCTGCCACCCTCTGTGTCCTCACCAGCGTCATCACCAGCACCCTCACCCTCAGTGCAGGACGTTGCAGGACTATCATTTGGGTCACCCTCAGAGTTTGAGGAATTCATGGGATTTTAATTCATCACCATCATCATTATCATTTGAGAGTTGCGTGTGTTTGTATCATAAAAAATTTAAACGGTACATGATGGTGTTGTAGACAAACCTGGGTCCACTTTGACCCCCAGTAGACCCCCTTAGACCCCTCTTTTTTAATGCCGTGAGCAAACATTAATTGTAATAAACCAAATATCAATTGTGCCAAGTTTGGTCACAATCCCATCAGCAGTTTTGGAGAAGACGTTGCAAGGGTTTATGGACGGACTGATGACGTGCCATAGCATAAGCTCCCCGGAACTAGGTTCCAGTTGAGCTAAAAATAATACCGAGTTCTGTAGGAGTGAGGTGATATGGGGGGGGGGGGGGGGGGGGAGGGAAGGTGTCGGAGAGGTGGGGGATGAGGTGAGACGGAGGGGGTGAGGTGTAGGAATGGGGCTGTGGTGAGGTGGAGGGGTATGAGGTGGAGGAGTGGTGAGGTGGGGTGGGGGTGAGGTGAGACGGAGGGGTGAGGTGAAACGGGTGAGGTGTAGGAGGGTGGTGAGGTGGAGGAGGAGTGATGAGATGGGGGTGAGGGTGAGGTGGGGGTGACGTGAAACGGGTGAGGTGTAGGAGTGGGGATGTGGTGAGGTGGAGGAGGAGTGGTGAGGTGGGGGTGAGGTGAGACGGAGCACGGAGGGAGTGGGGGTGAGGCGAGGTGCGGTGAATGAAAGTAGTACCATTCGAGGCCAAAGCTTTATTCCGTGTATTATCACTTCGTCAGTGACAGATTCATGTAATTAATCAAATATCATAACTCGTGAGTCACCGCCACAGAAAGAATCCATGAACGAATGGCGTTAATCGTCAAAATCAAATAAAAATCGAGCGTCTCCATCTTCCTCGTCGAAAATATATGAAGTGTTGTTGACATTTTATTTCAATCGATTTTCCGGCCCGTTGTCCGTACCTGGCACATCCGGTCGGTTGTAGGTGTATCTTGTACACCTCCTCACCTGCATGCAACAATCTCGTTTCGGGCAAAGGGAATGAAAAAGCGATCAAAGGCATCTTCAGTTCTCTGCAAACACACAAGGCTCGTTCGTTAACCTCTCCATGAAACACATGAACGTCACAAAGACGATCAGATTCACCGAGACCCTCTTAGTCTTATTTAATCCAACTTAATGATCTATCGGTGGCGACTCGATTAATCAAGATGTCGGTCGAACGTAGTGATTACCAAAAGTGGCTTATCTTTCACCATCCGAGTCTGTTCGATTCACTACAATCTTGTGCCCGATGTATTATTTATTAATATTGTTAATATTACCTCAGGACTGACCACACTTGCGTAACGATCAAGGCGGGAAAAGTAAGCATTCAAAGAAGGAGGAGTTTAAAAGTGGGCGTGGTGCTGTGACGTGTGGCTGTACGTCGACGTTTGTGTTGGGGCGGGTCCAGGAATTTTAAGGGGGGAAACCAAGTGATAGTGCCGAGCAAGGGGGGGGGGGGTTGGAACTCCTCCCCCAGGAATTTTAAGGGGGGAAACCAAGTGATAGTGCCGAGCAAGGGGCGGGTTGGAACTCCTCCCCCAGGAATTTTAAGGGGGGAAACCAAGTGATAGTGCCGAGCAAGGGGCGGGTTGGAACTCCTCCCCCAGGAAATTTTGAAAAATTCATCGTTGGGACTGGCATTTCCTGCGTTCTTGGAAGTTTCTGCAGTTCCTTATATTCTTCCCTGACCCAACAGTTCAGCAGATTTGCGATGACTAATGGGCCAAAGATGACGAACCGATGAGCCGACTTGGCCAGCCGTTCCTTAGTTAAAACAAGAATGACCGCACTATGGTCACGACCTGCGATAAATCCGGTAACGGGCCGATTGGGAAACGCGCATTTAATGCTCTAATGATTAACTCGACACCTCTCATCCATGACAGCCTCCACCACGGTTATATCAGAACTAGCTGATTTGTCACATGGTCATGAGATTGTTTGACCCCAATATTTGGCCGTTCAACAATTACGTAACGCATTTTTTATGCCTCCACCGACAAAGTCGCCATCCACCCGTCCGTCCGTCCGTACGGACTAAACCTCGTTTTTCTCAGCATATGTCCGATTGAGACGAAACATTCAGGGTAGGAGTGACTCCCATGCAGAATGTTTTTATGATAATTGTCATGTCATAGGTCACGTGGTATGGCAGCCATCTTGGATTAAAAGCAAATAATAATAAAAAATATTTCTCGGAAACCGCTGAATGGAAAAATTTGAAACTTGGCACATTGTCAAGTACTCCCAATGGGGAACAAAAGCTTGATAATAATGACATCATTGGTGAAGTGGTATACCAGCCAAAAATGTTTTAATCAAATTCCTTATCCTAAAAATCTGAAATTGCATGCATATGATCTATGACCCATTTTCATTTAAATATTAAATTTATGACATCATAGGTCACATGGTTTGGCAGCCATTTTGGATTGAAGGAAAAGATTAAATAATTATACCTCTGAAACTGCTAACCCTATAGATGCTAAATTTTACAAATATCATCTAACAGCACTGTTGCATATAGTTTTAAAATGATGATGTCACATGTCACGTGGTTTGTCACGTGGTTTCTATCTTGGATAGAAAAACGAACCTTATCCGATCAACATGAAACTTAACAAACGTGATCTGTTGTGTGACATCGACCCGTTGTGGGACTATCTGGAGGCCTATTGGTGACACAGTCACATTGTTCTAGTTTTCAGTAATTTGATTTTAGTGTTGCTTGATATATGCTTGGTTGCAATGGTATCATGACCTTGGCCAGAGGATTGCATTTGTATTGCATTTGAGTCCGTTTGTTACTTGTCAAAATATATATTTTTTTTTCCAAGTATGTTGATCACTCCGGCTTGTGTGTGTGTGTGTGTGTGTGTGTGTGTGTGTGTGTGTTTGCGTGTGTTTGCGTGTGTTTGTTTGTGTGTGGTTGTTTGTGGGTGTGTTTGTCTGTCCGCTCACTTATACTTGCCTACAGGTCACAATTTTAAACCGATCTTCACGAAACTTCACCAAATGTTAAGAGTTCGTGGTCAGACAAAATCTTATATATTTTTGAGCTCAAAAGGTAAACATAGGCCAAATGTCAACCACTTTCTTCAAATTTCTAAAATCCTCAATTTTCATCCGATTGACTTGAAATTTGAATGGGATTTACATATCAGCTAACTGAATTTAACCACCAACTATTTTTGAGATCAGCTTAGGCAAAAGGTCAACATAGGCCAAAGGTCAACCACTTTTTTCAAATTTCTAAAATCCTCAATTTTCATCCGATTGACTTGAAATTTGAATAGGATTTTCATATCGGCTAACTAAATTCAACCAACAACTATTTTTGAGATCAACATAGGTCATAAGGTCAACATAGGCCAACGGTCAACCACTTCTTTCGAACTTCCAAAATCCTCAATTTTCATCTGATTGTCTTGAAATTATTTGAAAAGGATTTTCATATCAGCATACTGAAACCAACCACCAACTATTTCTGAGGTCAACATAGGTTATAAGGTCAACATAGGCCACATTTATAAAATTGTCAATTTTCATCTGATTAACTTAAACTTCGAAGACTATTTGCATATCAGGTCACTGAATAAAACCATTAATTATTTTTGAGGTCAAAAGGATGCTCTACTGAGTGCCATTCTGTTTTGCCAAGTGTCACTCTGTGAGTCATTTTTAATTTGTCTGTCTGTCTTTGTTTGTTTGTCCGCACAGAATAAATATGATTTTTCTCTGCAACCGTTGGTCCGATTGACAGGAAATTTTCACCATAGGTGCAACTCCACCTGTATAATTTTAATGACTAGTGAGATACCCGTGCTACGCACAGGTGGGAGGCCAGAAGCAAACAGGCAATGCAGATATGGCGAATGCTAAAGCATGAAACCAATAAATTCCACATTCCTGTAGCACCTTCAGTTGCACATCAGACATGGACAGCAAGTTCGTGAAGGACTTCCATGAAAAATGTACCCTTTTGCAAACAAACAGTTACGTTAACTTATAGAAACATCGATCGTGGGTCCGTGGCGAATCTGCATATGGCGATCCGTGAAGTTCACGTTTAAAAAGTAGAAACCATCACGGCATGTCGTCATTCACCTGAACTCGATATCTCTTTTTTCATTCCAAACAACATAACTCCAATCACAAATTAATTACAAAATATTTTTTTGCAACATTGTTAATGTTTCCTTCATTGTAAAAACTACCAAGTCAACAGTTAAAAGGATTTTGAGCCGATAGGTGTCATGGCCTCGGCAAGATCGATGGAGACAGCGATCTTTTAGCTGATACACCGCCCAAATAGCTATGTGGAATTCTCTCATGTAGAGATTAAACCCACATTTTTTAAACTTTGGCCGAGGTCATTATTTACTTTTAATGATGTTTATATACGAATCAAAAATAAGATAATTGGTTTTGGGCCGTCCTTTCTGCATATCTCGTGGGATTGTGAGTTGGAGAGATGGCCGTGATGGCGGGGAGGGGGTTGACATTCTCCCAAGCAGGGATTCAACCCATTTCCTTATAAAAGGTCTTTGTCTGAGGTCACCGAGTCCGATCGGTGAAGCCGTTTGTGCGGTACCCGGGAAAATAACATTATGCGGGAGTCCAAACCTGAAAATGCTGGAGGCCAAAGCTGAAATTGGAAAAACAATATCGCCTATTTTACTCCAGGGGATCCCAGGATTACCCACCCAAAATATCATTGCGATAGGTTCAGCCATTTTTGCGGTACCTTCAAACGGACGGACAGACAGACAGACAGACAGACGGACATTTGGTGAATTATTGTATTATAGCCGGCGAAGCCGGTGTTGTGAATGAATGCGTATTGTGTTGAAAAGCCAGATTTTGCTGGATCCTTTGAGAATTTCAAAGTTTTGACGCACCAAATCGCTCCATGGAGGCCGCCATCTGAAGGAGGCATGCGGAAGTATGCATGAACAATTGCGAAAAAGTTCAATAGGAGTTTGTTTCACCCGTCTTTTTTTGATTCATAATCTTATGCACCTCTAATTTGTAATTATAAAATAGTGGCAAGAGGCTTTGGCTTTGCCGGCTCATTGCGGCTTTGCAGTAGTAATTATGACATCATCGTTCACGTGGTATGGGTGCCATCTTGGAAAAAACAAAAAACTTTGCACCTCGATATCTCCAAAAGCGCTGCAAAGAAAAAAAATTGAGACATGGCTCATTGTAAAGAACTCATGTGGAATAACATATGTTAATGATGATGTCATAGGTGCCTCCATTATGACTTATAATTCGACAAGTACAAAACTTCAACTGATAAAGATGAAATTTCTTGAGCATCATCTCGGGATAAATTGGTGTTGAAAAAAAATGATGATGTTATCAGTCACGTGGTTCGGCCGCCATATTTGTTTTAACACAAACGCCAGAAAAACCACTGAAAACACATGCTGTTGAGGGTCTGCAATCTCTGATTGCTCTTTCTAGTTTACCCACCAATCACCAATCAACGCCGTTCTGGAACCAAACTCGTGCCCTTCAAATTTAAAACGAATATCAAACCAAACCGTTAAACCTGGGGATCTCGGGAGATCTCGGAGACGGTGGGAGGGATTTTCGAAGCTCCACACGGTCTCCACGTTTTTCGAAGTTAAGTCTGTTCACAATTGTATTTTGTCGAAACTGTATTTATCTTTCGGTGTGTGAAGTTATTGTGTGCAACTTTGGTTGTTTCTCGGTGTTTATCTTTCATAAATTGATCGTCTGTTTGCCGTGTCGCGAGCAAGGCCTTTGCCGCGTCGCGAACGATTTGAAATCGAAGTTAAGTGATTGTTCCCATTTGTATTTTCGTTAAAACTGTATTGATTTATGGTGTTGTACGTATATTGTGTCCCGACGAAGATTTTTCGGTGCAAATCTTTCATACCTGTATTGAAAATCGTGTTAATTCGTGTCGTGTCTTGAGGCCTTGTACAGTGTGCACTGTACAACCTTGAGGCTTTCTTTTTCTCTCAGCGGTCCGTCGTTTGTGATCCAATAACTTTCGTTCTCTGTATTCCCAGTCTTTTCACCCATAGCCTACTTCCTTGTGTAAATCTCAACTCAAAAAAAAACAAACAAAAAAAAAACAAACAAACAACATTTCCTTCTCTGTTCTCATTCGTTTATTCATTCTTATTCGTTCGTTCGTTCTTCGACCACGTGTTTCTCCCCCATTTCCCCAGATAGTTTTCACTCATTAACCTTCAATGTTTACACTTTCCCCTCAAGTTATGTATTCCGTCATATTTTATAACACCTTTTTCTTCTTCTTCTTCTTTAAAAGGCTGCTTTCGACTTGCTCACCAAATCAATTCATCCCAAAAAAAAAATCCATCTCCTATAGTGCCTTTTTTCTACATTCCCTAAACTCTCCTGCACTCCATCCTCCATCCAGCGTCCTTAAACGTATTTTTAACTCAAAGGTCACAAGAAACTCATTTTGCAATAAATGTTCGTTTCCCATAAACCGTACACTTTCAAAAATCCAATCTCACCCCTCCCCTCCAAATCTTCCCCATAACCCCTCCCCTCCAAATCTTCCCCATCACCCCTCCCCTCCAAATCTTCCCCATCACCCATCCCTTTCAAATCTCCCCCCTTGCCCCCTCCCTCCTAAACTACCCCCTCACCCCTCCCCGCCAAGACGCCCCCTCGCCCCTCCCCTCCTAGACTCCTGCCTCACCCCTCCCCTCCAAATCTCCCCCATATCCCATCCCTTTCAAATCCCTCCCCTTGTCCCTTCCCTCCCAAACTCCCCCCTCACCCCTCCCCTTCAAATCTCCCCACCCTCATTGCTTCTCAATTTCCCCCCTCTCACTCCCCCTCCTCAAAGCGTCCTCCCCGCTTCTTCCCCCTTCAAACTCTCACCTCCATCTCCCCCAACCTTCTGCCTCGCTCTTCCCCCTCCTCAAATAACACCTCATTGTGGCTCACCCAATCACCATCAAACCTTTTGTCCGCCCCATCCTTCCCTTTCTCCGAGCTATTCTGAAATCTCTGACACACCTTCAACAGCTCTCCCTACCTCTTCCACCTCTTCCACATCTTACCCTACCCCTCCTCCCCCCTGTTCTGTATCTGATGCTCCCCCTTCCTCTTCATTAACGGTATGGACCTCAAACATCCGGGGCCTTCGTTCAAACTTAACTGATCTCTCCATACAGGTTGCTTCTGTCAAACCAGACGTGATCTGCTTAACAGAAACTTTCCTCCTTTATGATGTCTCTGACTCCATAGTATCTCTCCCGGGCGACTCCCTCCTCCGGTATGAGAGACCTGAGCCTCGTCCTGGAGGCGGGGTTGCTATCTTTATCAAAAACTCTCTTCCTCACTCGCCCTGCACTGCACTCTCTCCACCTCACCCCCAGGAATACCTCTGGCTACGGCTTCCCCTTCGCTCCCACCTCTTGTTCATATGTGTGTTGTACCGTCCACCAAACAGTGATGACTCCATCTACATCTCACTGTCTGATGATATGGACCAACTTCTATCTACTCATCCCAACTCTCTCTTCCTCATATGTGGTGATTTCAACTGTCATCATGCCAGTTGGCTGGGTGTGGGTACCTCTCTCACCAGCCATGGCTCCTCAGCAAAGGACTTCTGCAACTCACTGGGACTGACACAATCTGTCAATTTCCCAACCCGGATCTCAGTCAACGGAACATCTTCTCTTCTGGACTTGGTTATGACTAACTTCCCTGAAAATGTCTGCTGCTCTTCTTCTGCTCCGATCGGATCATCTGATCATGTCCTTGTTAAAGTGGACATCTCTCTGACCATCCTCAGGGAGCCTGCTCAGCGTCGACGAGTCTGGCATTTCACTCAGGCCAACTGGCACGGTCTTCAAGCAGCCATCAATCATCTGGACTGGTCTCCCATCTCTACCACCTCTGACATCAACTCATCCTGGGAATTCTTCCAAAGTAAATTGCTCTCTCTCTCATGCACAGATTTATCCCATCTCGTCTTCAGTTGTCATACCCTTCCTCCCGTCCATGGTACATGGAATCTTGTGGTGAGGCTGTTGCCCAGAAACAACTTGCCTTCGTCTCCTGGAAAGCAAATCCAACGGAAGGAAATCTCATTTCCTTTCACAAAGCCCGAAACAAGTGTGTGTCCACCCTCAGGAGAGCCAGGAAACAATATCTCTCCGTTCTCAAGACCGAACTCTCTTATCTGTCTCCCTCTTCCAAATCCTGGTGGCGTCTGGTCAAATCCGTTTCTGGTGTTTGTTCCCCCTCCATCCCCTCCCTTACCTCAAACGGCTACACAGCTGACTCCGCACGTGAAAAAGCTGAATGCCTCAACTCTGTGTTTGCCTCGAAATCTTGTGTCCCAAACCCATCCCTCTCTGTACCCACCATACCCAGTCGTACCCTGCTGCTCCTGGACTCCGTGTCCTTTCCTCCTGACAAGGTGGAAAAGTTTCTGTCAACCCTCGACTCTGATTCTGCAACTGGACCCGACGGCATCAGCCCACGGGTCCTAAAATCCTGCTCTGCTGCTCTATCTCACCCTCTCTCTGTTCTCTTCACCCTCTCTTTTGCTCAAGGTCAACTGCCATCTGCTTGGAAATCAGCCAACATCACCGCTTTGCACAAAAAAGGTGCAAAAACAGATCCTAGCAACTACAGACCAATCAGCCTTCTCCCAATTATCAGCAAAGTCATGGAATCCATCATTGCTTCGGATATGAAATCTTTCCTCTTCTCCAATGGCTTGATCTCTGATCATCAATTTGGTTTCAGACCAGGTCACTCTACTCTGGACATGCTGCTTCTGCTGTCTCAACAATGGATGGAGGTCCTCAATGCCAAACAGGAAATTAGAGCTGTCTCCCTCGACATATCACGTGCCTTCGACACGGTCTGGCACCCCGCTCTGCTCACCAAACTCTCCTCCTTTGGTATCCATGGAAATCTCCATGCATGGCTGGCGGACTTCCTCTCTAGTCGTCGTCAACGTGTGGCCCTGAATGGGTTTCTCTCATCTCCTCTTCCTGTTCAGGCTGGTGTTCCCCAAGGCAGTGTTCTGGGCCCCGTGCTTTTTCTGGTCTTCATCAATGATCTCTCTGACTCTCTCGAAAATCCTCTCTATCTCTTTGCTGATGACTCCACTCTGCCGCTCCATTCCTCTTCCCTCAGATCGGCAGTCTGCTGCCTCCTCACTCTCTGAAGACCTGGACAAAATCACTGACTGGTCAAACAAGTGGAACATGTCTTTCAATCCTGACAAATCTCACACTCTTACTATGTCTCTCCGAAAAGATCGACTGGACAACCCTCCCATCTACTTTCTCAACAATCCTCTCCAAGAAGTTCTGTCGCTCAAGATCTTGGGTCTCACTATCTGCCATGATCTTTCTTGGGAAAACCACATTTCCAAGCTGGCCTCCAAAGCCAGTCGCCGACTGGGCATCCTCCGTCGTGCGAAGTCCTTCCTCGGCACACCTGAGCTCCTCACCACATACAAGGGTTTCATCCGCAGCTCAATGGAATACTGTTCTCCCCTATGGGCCGGTGCTCCTGCCTCACACCTAGCTCGGCTTCACGCTGTTGAAACCAAAGCTTTCAGAATTATTGGAATCTCCCGTGATGAAGCTATCTCTGAGGGCCTTTCACTCACTCACTGCAGGCAGGTAGGTGGTCTTTCTGTCTTCTACCGACTCCTCTCCGGCCTTGCACCCCCAGCTCTCTCTGTGCTCTGTCCCCCAAATATTCCTACAGGTCGCACAAGATCTGCCAGCAACCCTCTGATGGTTAAACTGCCGAAATCTCGGCTCTCTGCTCACCTTCACTCTTTCATTCCTCTTTTCTCCCGCCTCTGGAACAAACTCCCTCACTCACTTCAATCCCACTCCTCCCTCCAGGTCTTTAAAACAGCTGTTCACCACCATCTCTTATCTTCCCCCATCCAAAACCTTGATCTTTTCTACCCCCGCTAATTCACCCCAGATCCACCTTGTTTAAAATTCCAACTTCTTTCCTGGAAGTCCTGGCAGTGTCCATATGTTTTATACCTCTCCCACCGCCCCCTTCCCATGCCCCCCCCCCCCAAAGCCCTCGCCCTCTCTCAGATCTCTCGATGTCTCCATGTCTCTCGGTCCCTGCTCTCAAATGTTGTGTTTGTGTCCTTCCCCCTCTCTCCCCATCTTGTCTACCGCTCCCGATGTTATATGTTTTATGTGTCGGTTTGTCTTTCTGTGTGATTAATGTTCGCTCTTTCACGAGCCTCGATCTTGTATACAAAAAAAAAAAAAAAAAAAAAAAAAACAACCAAAAAAAACCAAAAAAAAAAACCAAATGAAACCACATATTGGGATGTTAAATCAAAACAACCGTTAAATCAAACGAACCGCAACATGATTCAAATAAATCGATGAAAACAAACAAACAAACATGAATGTATTACTTGCAAATAATACATTCAATAATTATGGATGTATTACTTGCTAATAATAAGCTAATAAATAATTAAAGGTGGAGAATTCAAAACGGTTATATATACATATATATATTGTTGCGGATATGGGATTTGCATCCATCCATATCCGCTTGTAAATATTCCCCTATTTCCTCAATACTTCCCAACTCTCCCCAATCCCCCATTCCCTAGTCCCATTTTCTGTAAACAACACTCTGTAGACCCGACCTCCCCCTATTTCCCCCATTAAATGTCGCATCCAGGTCCACCGCATCTCATGTAGACAACTATAGGACATCTTGCTAGTTATTCTTAGTCTATGTCAGTTAAGGATTCGTTTCCATTAATTCTGACCCTTCGTTGCACCAGAATGTGATTGTATGGCACCGTTAGGAAGTTTAGGACCTCCCAATACTTCCCCGCAGCTCTTCCTCACAGTTCTCTTCAGCAGCAACAACAACAACAACAACAACGAGCGCAGGGAGTGCGCGTCCTCACTCCGGCTTGGTTGGTAGGAGTGGTGGAAGGACACCAGGCCTTCCCAACGAGCCGCCATCGCACATGTGCTCGACGGGGTTACCAAACAGGGGCAGAACATGGCTCCCTGTCGGCTCCTCGTCAAGGGCGGAGCCCGGTAACCCCCGCACCCAATGGAAGCGGCAGACCGGCCCCAGTTGGGGCGGAACCAACCAGCCAAGGGCGTGTCACTCCCTGTTGAGCATGCGCAGTAGAGAGAGAGGTGACGTCAGATGCGCGCTGAGCTTGAAGCAAGAAAGACGTACCCTCCGAGCGCGGTGAGACCTCTGCCGTTCAGTGAGACCTCCCTGCATCTTTGGACTGTGCTTTATCCTGTCCCCGAGCCAAGGTGCACCTTGTGCCATCGATCTACCTGTCCATTCCTGCCATCAACCCCTGTGTGAGTCTGCCTTGTCCGTTTGTCCGTGGTCTGTCTGGGTATAAATAAGCCTGTATTTAAGTGCCCATCTCTTCTGTGTTCTTTACCTCACTCTACCTTGTAATCTACCCCTTTTCTCCACCACTGTAATTACACCCTCCTCCGGAGGTCTTGAGAACTGTACCCCCTTGCGTCGTTTCATCTTTCCCAGTCGTCGTGTCTTTTCTATCATTGATTTAGCATAGCGCGATTTGGCCAACGTTATAATCGGGTGTAGCTTGTTAATGGTTCGAACTACGGTTTACTAAACCCGCTCGGTAACCTAAAACCGTAGCTCGAACGGCCGTCTCTTCCCTGTCTCACGACCGAGCGTTGCACTCAGGTCCCGGGAAGGCCCATTCCGACTTTCTGGCCCGAATACCCTGGCGGCGCTGTGGGCGGGAGAGAGCGTTGGGATGACCAGGAACGGAGAGTGGTTAGTAGAAGGAACGGCGGGTTGATCTCCGCAGGGCAACGAGGGAAGCCCTCTCCGTTTCCGTAACAATTGGTGTCTGGGTGTGGAATTTCGAGTCCCGCACTAAAAATTTTGTGCTTTTTGTGGAAAATCTGGTCAAAATTGGAGCACCCGATATTTAGTTGAAAAAAATAAATAAAATAATAATAATAAAATTTGAAAGTCGCGCTATGGGAGATCAAGACGGCTGGGTTCCGGTAGGGGAGAGTGAGGCAGGGTCGATCCAGGACCAAATTGACTGACATGAGGAGAGCGAAGCAGTGAGGGCGGCAGGTTTGCAAAATGGCGGCGCTAGGCATGGGGAAGAGGAGCGCGAACAACAGGTTGGCGCCGTGCAGGGGATTGCGGTAGCGGTACCCGTGCCGCCGATGGACATGCAAGTCCTCATGGCGCAAATAGGGGCCCTGTTGGCCCAGAATAGCAAACAATTGGAACAAAGAATGGGCAAGCAATTAAGGGATGACATGGGAAACCAGATCGGGGGTTTAAGGAATGACATGGGTGCCAATAGCCAACGGTTAGAACAAAGGATGGGGTCCAATAGCGAGAAATTGAGGGAGGACATGGGGGCCCAGATCGGAGGGTTAGGGAGTAGAATAGAGGGATTAGGAAACAAATTTGAGGGACTAGACAACAAATTTGAGGGGTTAGACAATAGATTAGGGGAAATACAGGGGGGGTTAACGGGGGTAGAAAACAGAATGGCCGCTCAAGAGAATCAAATGGAAGGGATGAAAAAGGGGTTAGAGAGGTTAGAAAACAGTATGGAAGGCAAATTGAGGGACATGAGGGACCAAGCGGAAAGGGAAGTTAAACAAATGGGGCAGCAGATAGAGGGGGTCAGAATGGGGGTAGAAACTAAATTGGATGCTCACAGGGAGGAAATGGAGCAGATGAGGGTGGCATCTGGGCAGGAGATGCAAGTGATGGGAGGGGAGATCAGAAGAGGTGTGAGTGAGGAGGTCGGAGGAGTGCGCGAGGAGGTGAGGCACTGTGAGGAGCGCATGGAGAAGGAGGTGAGAAAGGGGACTGTAAAATTGCAAGGTGGTATAGAGGAGTTGACGCTGGGAGTAGAACAACTGACAGTGGGACAAAAGGAGTTGGGGGACCAGGTAAAGAAGAACACAGCGGTAATAGAGGGTTTAAAATCAACACAGAAGGAGATGAAAAAGGACGTAGGGGTAATTAAAAAAGAGTGTCAGACGGTACATGAGGACCTGACGAGGAAAATGAACAAGGTGGTAGAGGTGATGGAGGTTAAAGAGCGGGAGGTGCGGGAGCACATAGAAAAAAATAAGGTGGAGTTAGAGGAAGAACTTAAGGGGGCGCACGAGGAGATGAAGGAGGTGAAGCAGAAAATAGAAGAAGTGGAAGAAGTGGAAGAAGGGGTGAGCGAAATTAAGAAGCGATGGAGAGGGGATAAGAAAGAGATAAAAGGGGAAGTAAAAGAATTGGTCCAAAGTCTGTGTTCGGATCGTGATGATGTGCTCATTAACCGGATGAGGGATTCGCAGGTGATGGAGGAGAAGCGAAGAGAAAGAGGACCCGGTGTAAGTGGTGACCAATATGGTCGTGCGTATGATGCGCCAGGTGATTTAATAAGCTTGGGGGTCGAGATGGACCCGGATGTTCGTGAGAGGCCAAGAGTGAGGTGTATGGCTGGTCCGGAGTGTATGGAACGAGGGTGCGAGCGAGAGGGTCCGGTGATGGGAGAGGTGCGAGATGTGAGTGAGCAAGGTTGTGGTGGTATGGAATGGGTAGCGGGTTGCGGAAGCGTGACCCATGCATCGACACCAACAGGGGTAGTTTTTAGAGGGACAGGGGAGGCACGGGAGCCCCTTGGGGGTAATGTACTGTGGGGGCCCGGCCGGTTCGGCCCCGCGCTGACCCCGCAAGGGGCGACGCACGGGGTCCGGCAGGCGGGCAACGACTCACATATGAGGTGGTCCCACAAGGTCCCACTCGCGCCGTATGACGGCAAGAGTGATCTACGAGCATACCTGGCGCAGTTTGACTGTGTGTGTAAGGGCAACGGTTGGGTTGAGGACGAAGGTGGAGTACACCTGGTGGCCACATTGCGCGGCGCGGCGGCGGAGGTGCTGACGGCATTACCACCGGGTGCTCTCACCCTGCCAGCCCTCCGCGATGCCCTAATTAATCGATTCGGCATTGAACAGCAGAGCGAGCTTGTTAAAGCTCAGCTCGCGCTGCGAAAACGCAAGCCCCAGGAAGCCATCGGGGAACTTGCCCACGACATTCGCCGCGCAGTGGGGATCGCACATGCTAACATGGCAGCGGATTCCCGGGAAAGCCTGGCGCTGGACCATTTTATCCAGGCCCTCCCGGATATTGAGCTCCGGCAACAGCTCGCCATGTGGCGCCCGCAGACTCTGAGCCAGGCGGCTGACGCTGCAGCCCGTTGGGAAGCAGCGAGGCCCCTGGCCCGGGGGAGCGAGCGTCACGCAGTGGCGGTCTGCCAGGTGGGACCCCCGATGGAGGGAGGACCCCCTAGGGGGCCCGCCCCCGACGTGAGTCCTGACCTGGCGGGCATGGTCCGGAGGCTGGTGGACCAGCGCCTGGCGGGACCTGGACCATGGCAGGCGGCCCCGGAGGTGGCCCGCGGTGGACCACGAGCGGGTAATCCAATTCGGACCTTTAGGGGGGAAAATTTGGAATTCCGGAGACAAGCACCTTATCAGGTGAGGTGCTATACTTGCAACCATCTAGGTCACCTGGCGCAGCACTGTCGAGCCACCGCCGGGATGATCCCCGGCGGTTGAGGTCCTCAACTCCGCCCATATCCGCCCATATCCGCCCATGCTCCGAGGTGTGTGTGAGTGTGCAAGTGATGAATGAGAGAGCATTGCGGATGAGTGTCATGGTGAGTAGTGAGTGTTGTGGATCAGCGCGAATGCGCTTGGGGGAGAGAAGGGTGCAGGCGGCACCAAGTATGAGAGCACAGGTGTGCAAGTACAGGTGTGTGGAATATATGGAGCAGAGAATGGGTGGTGTGGAGAGAGTTGGAGTAAGTGGTACGGAGTGGTGTGCATGGTGCGAAGGTTTGGATGGGGGAAGAGTGGACCCCTTTCACGAGTACCCGGGGAGGGTAGTTTAAAGAGTAGTTAGAAGGTATAGGTAAATTGTGGTTGGATATTGGCATTTGTGGTGCGGTTGCAGAATGGTATTGTGGATGGGTGCATTGGTGTGGTGAAATTGGCTGGTCGTGTGGCCTGTTAGTATGAGTGTGAATGGTTGGGCACTCCGCCACTGTTAGATGTCAGCCAGGTGAGGCCACAGGTGGGCTCTGGGAGCCGTTAGTTTCAGTGGGTGCCTGAGGATCCCGGGTGTGGATCGGGCAGCCCGTGCCAGAGAGGGCACCGAGGGGGTGAGAGTGCGAGAGGGCCTTCCCCAGTTAGTTAGGTTAGGGTGAGGAGCAGGTGAGCTCGGTAGGCAACAACAGTGGTGGAGGTGTGCAGGTGGGCGGACCTGCTGGGAGCGTCACACGACCCAGCCACCGAAATTGTGCGGGAGCACCGAGTGTTGAATCGGGGAGTGAGACCCAAATTGATGGTGTGCACCACAGATGGTCAATGGGATTTTGGTTCTTCGAACCACATAGAGTAATGAGGGCCAATGGTTTGGCAGGAGAAAGACCCCGGGTAATGTAAAGTTGTTAAAGTCATTTAGGAAATAGTTAGGATTGATGAACCTGTCGCACCATACGCAGCCACTTACCTGAGGTGATGATGATGACTCCACACCTGTGTTTTCTTTGTTTTGTGTTGCAGGGAATGAGAATTGCTGTTTGGATTTGTGAGACGCATCACGACGTGGATGAGACATTGGGGTGATTCCATCTCTCCCTCCTTAGGAGGGACTGATGATGAATTGGAGATGGCAAATTTTGATGAGAGTTGGAAATGGCAAATTTGATTGGTTAGGAGGGAGAGAAGACGAATTTGGTTTATGGGAGGAACGGGGAAGACAGTAGGGACGTTTGTTGATGTGTAAAGTAGATGTTTATGTGTAGTGTTATGTTTTGTGGATACAGTAAGGGGTAAGGGAGGGGCAATGTAGGTTACCTGGTGGGGGGGGGGGGGGCGTACGGTAGGAACGTACCTGTCTCACCTGGTTCCTATGTGCCCCCAGTGTGCATTATCTTATATTGCATGCACTTTTGCGCCCTTACCACCTTACTCCCACCTTTTGTCTCCCACCTCCGAGGATCTGGCTTTGGGGTGGAGAGAAAGGAGAGAGAGGTGCTGGCTCCACAGTTGTGGGCCTGTACTTCCGCTGCTTGCTGCCTGGATCGGTACACCATATGGACCGCAATTCTTGTGGCCGCCCACAATGGACCGCAGTTCTTTTGCGGTCAAGCACCACCCGTTGATGGACCTCTGGGTCAACGTGGCACCTATGCCATACAGGTGAACCACTTTTAGTTGGCCCCCCTGACGGCCACAATTAAGAAATGGACGCGGTTGGTGCCTTTCTTTATTTCTAAATAGGCCAGAAGCCAGAAGGCCAAGTGCACTCCATGAAGACAAGACCAGCGGCAGAACATCGGCCGGCTGCGACACCACCGGCGACCATGGACACTTGATTGTGCATTTTTATTGAACACTTTATTGGTGCACCGGATGGTGCTGACTGTGCATAATGGGGTGGTGCTTTTGGTGCTTGGAAGGGGTGCTCTGCACATTATTAAAGGCCATAGGGCCACAGGGCACTCGTGGGTTGGTGTATCGATGCTGGCATGCGTGCTCTCCCTATGCATAACATCTGCATGTGTTCCTCAAAGAACAGGTCCTGGATCGTAGTGTAAATATCAGTGTAGTCTTGTATAAATGATGCTCCCTACCGGCTGTATGTTTAGTTTGAGGATGCTTTCCGCGATTCGGTTATCCTGTGGGTGTGTTTCTGTTAGGAGAAGGGTGCAACGTCGCAGGGGGGACATATTTACTCATTTGTGAACATCTGTAAAACTGTCGCACTCAGGGTTGAGTTAATAGTAGAGGGAACTACATCTGAGTGCCACACTAAAGTAGGTAAAAATTTATCGGGTCGGGACGCCCCGAGGTCGAGAAGGGTGCAGTGTTGCGGATATGGGATTTGCATCCATCCATATCCGCTTGTAAATATTCCCCTATTTCCTCAATACTTCCCAACTCTCCCCAATCCCCCATTCCCTCGTCCCATTTTCTGTAAACAACACTCTGTAGACCCGACCTCCCCCTATTTCCCCCATTAAATGTCGCATCCAGGTCCACCGCATCTCATGTAGACAACTATAGGACATCTTGCTAGTTATTCTTAGTCTATGTCAGTTAAGGATTCGTTTCCATTAATTCTGACCCTTCGTTGCACCAGAATGTGATTGTATGGCACCGTTAGGAAGTTTAGGACCTCCCAATACCTCCCCGCAGCTCTCCCTCACAGTTCTCTTCAGCAGCAACAACAACAACAACAACAACGAGCGCAGGGAGTGCGCGTCCTCACTCCGGCTTGGTTGGTAGGAGTGGTGGAAGGACACCAGGCCTTCCCAACGAGCCGCCATCGGACATGTGCTCGACGGGATTACCAAACAGGGGCAGAACATGGCTCCCTGTCGGCTCCTCATCAAGGGCGGAGCCCGGTAACCCCCGCATCCAATGGAAGCGGCGGACCGGCCCCAGTTGGGGCGGAACCAACCAGCCGAGGGCGTGTCACTCCCCGTTGAGCATGCGCAGTAGAGAGAGAGGTGACGTCAGATGCGCGCTGAGCTTGAAGCAAGAAAGACGTACCCTCCGAGCGCGGTGAGACCTCTGCCGTTCAGTGAGACCTCCCTGCATCTTTGGACTGTGCTTTATCCTGTCCCCGAGCCAAGGTGCACCTTGTGCCATCGATCTACCTGTCCATTCCTGCCATCAACCCCTGTGTGAGTCTGCCTTGTCCGTTTGTCCGTGGTCTGTCTGGGTATAAATAAGCCTGTATTTAAGTGCCCATCTCTTCTGTGTTCTTTACCTCACTCTACCTTGTAATCTACCCCTTTTCTCCACCACTGTAATTACACCCTCCTCCGGAGGTCTTGAGAACTGTACCCCCTTGCGTCGTTTCATCTTTCCCAGTCGTCATGTCTTTTCTATCATTGATTTAGCATAGCGCGATTTGGCCAACGTTATAATCGGGTGTAGCTTGTTAATGGTTCGAACTACGGGTTACTAAACCCACTCGGTAACCTAAAACCGTAGCTCGAACGGCCGTCTCTTCCCTGTCTCACGACCGAGCGTTGCACTCAGGTCCCGGGAAGGCCCATCCGACTTTCTGGCCCGAATACCCTGGCGGCGCTGCGGGCGGGAGAGAGCATTGGGACGACCAGGAACGGAGAGTGGTTAGTAGAAGGAACGGCGGGTTGATCTCCGCAGGCAAAGAAGGAAGCCCTCTCCGTTTCCGTAACTATATATATATATATATATATATATATATATATATATATATATATATATATATATATATATATATATATATATATATATATATACTAGACGACCCATGACCCGTTGGGTCAATGTCAGTTTGAATAGATATGAGAATAGAACTAAAGCGGACGCTGGACATCATCAGGGAGATTATTTAGGCCAGCAAGCCATAAGGCTCACCTCTCCAGCGTTCTAAATCACTTACCTGTGACACGTGATTTCGGCCCTTATCTCCGATCACGTTTTTTTTTTGTTTTTTTTTAAAGAAAAACACGCGACCCGTGGACTACCACAATTTTGTTGTCAGAGGACACTTCTGATGACGATGTTCTTTGTCGACGATCCTCCATTTACATAAACTCGCACGTTCTCTTTCCTCTTCCCTCGACTGAGCGCCACATACAGCTGACCATGCTGGAAGACCGGTTTCTCCAGGTAGACCAGCACATTCTCCATAGTTTGCCCTTGCGCCTTATGGATCGTCATTGCGAAGCAGGATTGTATGGGGAACTGGCAGCGCTGCAAAGGGATATCCTCAGCTTCCGACAGATTTAGTCGGATCCGAGGGAGCATTACAGTTTCGCCTTCAAACGTTGAACTTATGATCCTCGCAACTATAATATTTCGAAGCATGTCCTCAACAATCATGCGCGTCCCCGTTGCAAAGTTTCGGAGGGTCCAAGGTCCGCATCAAAATGATAGGGGATCCTTTTTTGAGCTGGAGGTTGTGCGGCGGCAATCCCGAGGCTTCAACGGAATCTCGGAATTCCGTTGGGAAGTGCGTCGCATCAGTACCCTCAGTCACACTGTTGAACGCAGCATACTCCTTGCTAGCACCAGGGAACCTTGTGATGCATCTTGAATTTATGTTTCGCATCATATCGTTGAGGGGCACTAATATAGACCTTGCTGAAAAAACCTCCATCGGATTGGCGAATGATGGATATATGGTATCGATGCACTCATCGAGCCCACTCGCTGTCAGCAGTATATCCTCTGGCAAATCTATCTCATCATCCGCATTTTTCTCGATTCTATCCTCGCCGATGTCAAGCAAAAATCTTGAAAACTGCCCACTTCCGTCGGTCAGTCGCATATTAGTTCTCAAGTGAAACATTCCAAAGCTCTGCCATAAGTAGGACTTCTTTATGCACGCATTCTCAATGTCAGCATCACACCCTCTTTTGACCACGGGCAGAAGTTGACGGAAATCACCACAGCATATCGTCAAGATCCCTCCAAAAGGCTCGTCTTTGCACGCCCCGGATACATCACGCAACGTGCGATCCACAGCCTCGAAACTCTCTCTCCTGATCATAGGACACTCATCCCACACGATGAGTTTTGTACTTCGAAAGAGGTCTGCGATAGTGGAATTTTTATCGATGTTGCATACGCCAGCTTCCCTCGGTGTCAGAGGGATTTGGAACCTTGAGTGCGCTGTTCTTCCACCAGGCATGAGGGTAGCAGCTATGCCAGATGAGGCCACCGCAAGGGCAACTTCTCCACTCGCTCTCACTTTAGAGAGAATCAGGTTAATAAGAAACGTCTTCCCTGTGCCTCCAGGCGCGTCAATGAAAATCATTGATGACTGATTCGTGCGGATGTTGCTATTCGCGTCCATAGACGTGAGGTGTGATTCGTTGTCCGCGTCCAAAGCGCCGTCAGAGGGTTGATACGACATTCTTCCTGCAAATAGTATTGTGTTTGTGCTATCGTTTTGCCGATCATCAAATGACAAATAAATTACATTGTGAAAATTAAAGATTTCAAATAAACCTATTTAAAGTGTATGCGCATATAAATAATTTTAAAAATCGAAGAAATATCTCTTGGTAATTTCCTGAAACATATTTTACTTCCGGGTAATAATGTTGAATGAAATAACCAAGATATATACTGTATGCCTGTTATTTTAGGCGGTGTATTTTCGTATATCAACGTGGCGCGATTTTTAAAATATATCTCCGCAATTTCCCGTGTGTGCGTGAATGTTCTCAATTATTTCTTTTACCGAGTCTAAAACCATCGATAAAAATGAAATCAGATGGCGAGTTAGATTGAAGATAAAGGCATGAGACAGACTCAATGGCCTTGAAGATACAAGCCTTCCAGAATTCATTTCGTTCTATAAACGGAAACTTTCATCGGATTTTCTCCCCGTTTTTTTTCAACCGAGTCTAAAACTATGTTAGCGACTGTGAAAAATGAAATGATATATCGAATTTGATTTGAAATAAAACTGAGAGAGAGAGCAAGACACCACGGGCCTACAAAACAGGCCTAAAAAGCTATGCGAGTTAATAAAATGGTGGATATTACTACTCTCTCAAAGGGGTAAGCCACGCCCCCGGACCGATCGAATGTTACACACAAACACGCAAGATTTCAATTTTATAATTATATATAGAATATAGATATATAGATATATAGATATATATATATAAATATAAAGATATATATATATATATATATATATATATATATATATATATATATATATATATATATACGTATATATATATATATATATATATATATATATATATATATATATATATATATATATATATACGTACATACATACATACGTACGTACGTACATACATACATCCATACATACATACATACATACACATATACATATATACACTGCAGGGGGCACTCTCGCACTTCGGGGTCGCACTCTTACACATCCGGGTCGAATCTCCATCTTGACCGAATTCTGTTTGTTGCATGTATTAAACCCGATTGGGTCTGAACCTAACTGCGTAGCATCTCCTTTATGTGCTGGTGCTGGGTAGGTGGAAATCGTCAGCCTTGGCCGTAAGCCTACCACCAATATGGATTTCTCTTCAATTCTACTACTTTGAGTCTCACAGTACACCTCACTCATTCTCTCTGTACACCTCAAATACACACTCAGCAGTATGAACCATTACACTTAGTTTTGCCGTGGTTTCTGCGATATGTTTTAAGGTTAACTCAATCCTGTCTAATTGTATGCTTTTTCTGATGTGTTGGAAGTTTGAAAATGAAGCAAAAAGTAATATAATTTTCGTTTTGGTGCAGAGAAAGATACCTTCATTCGAAAACAGACACATTACGTTTCACGTGCAATGAGTACAGACAGATTCGGTGTGCCGCTGCCACTCTCGATGGAAACAAAATGGCTTCCAATTGCAAGTTGTCACTCCTCGTATATCGGGGCTCGTAAAACCAAGTGCAGGTGTCACACTCTACCGGTAGGTGGCGCTGTATCTCAGTGCACGCCCTACGGATGTGGACGACAAACTGGATGTCCTGCAGGTAGACATTTTGGCTTTTATTGTTGAAGATCCAACACTCTTGAAGACCAAGGCACTGTGTGCTGGCGCTAATTCGGAAAATCTGTGACACGAGATGAAAACTTTATTGACTAACATTGAGGAAACAACGGATGTTAAAGTAGCTTGTAGCAGTTGCCGCTGAACATACACAATCGCCTTACACCTGCCGAGGACGCAACCACAGAGCGATCGCTGTGCCGGGCTCGCCCAGACCGCCCGGAGACGCTCAGTCTCGCCTTCCCCGGGCATGCCGGACTCGCCTTTCCCGGGCTCGCCCGGCCCGTCCGGCGACACCCAGTCTCGCCGTTCCCGGGCATGTCCAGGCACGCCAGGCCCGTCCGGCGACACCCAGTCTCGCCGTTCCCGGGCATGTCCAGACTCGCCCAGGTCTCCCGGACATGCCCAGTCGCGCCTTTTAAGGGCAAACGCTCCGGCATGAGATATTCGAGTGCTTGTATATAATGCTGCCCGATAAACGGGCTTTTCAGTTTACCCGAGTTGATTTGATGCAATAAAGAAACTCGGACGAATTCCAGCTTTTTGTCGCGTCCATTCTTTCGATTCGAGTTGGAGCACTGCTCCTTCATTGGTGACCTACCGACATGGACACGGCAGTTGCCCTCAAACTGCCTACCTTCTGGGAGGCTCATGCGGTGGTTTGGTTCGCCCAGGCGGACTCCCAGTTCGCCCTGCGAGGCATCACTGCCGACGACACCCGCTTCCAGCATGTGGTAGCAGCACTCGGCTCAGCCACCGCGGCCTGCGCCCTCAGCCTCCTCCAGCACCCGCCAGCCGCTGACAAGTATGGCGCGATCAAGAAGCTCCTCCTCGACGCTTTCGCCCTCTCATCGGCGGAACGCGCACGGCGCCTGCTCGACCTGCCCGAGCTCGGCGACACGCGCCCGTCTGAGCGAATGGATTACATGCTCTCGTTGCTCGGGGAGCACGCCCCGGATTTTCTTTTTCAAGAGCTGTTCCTCCGTCAGCTGCCTAGCCAGGTACGCCTCGCCCTGGCAAGCACGCAGATCACAGATCCCCGCGCCCTCGCCAGGGAAGCCGACAAGATCTCCTCGGCAGGCCAACGCATCGGGGCAGCGACCTGGAGCCCGCCGCCGTCCGAAGCAAAGCCCATGGCGCCCGAGCACCCGGCACTGTCGGCGGCCGAACTGCCGGCGCAATTGGCGGCCGCTACGCCGCGCCGACCGCCTCCAACACGACGACCGGGGCCTCCACCTGACCAGGCGTGGTGTTACTACCATGCCAGGTTCGGACAAAAGGCCCGGACATGCCGACCCCCGTGCACTTTCGGCAAGTCGGGAAACGGCCGGGCCGGCGTTCATTAGCAGCCATGAGCGCCGGCCACACGGGCAACTTACTTTTTATCAGGGACAAAGCGTCCGGACGTCGCTTCCTGTGTGACACCGGCGCCCAACTGAGCGTCATACCTGCCTCCGATCAGGACAGGCAGTCCGCGGTTTGCGGCCCCTCCTTGGTGGCGGCCAACAGATCGGCCATCCGCACCTTCGGCCCGCGCAACGTCACCCTCTGCTTCGGCAGCCAGCACTTTCATTGGACTTTTGTGACCGCAAGCGTGCCCATGGCTCTGCTGGGCGCCGACTTCCTCTGCGCACACGGGCTGCTGATTGATGTCAAACGGCGTCGCCTCGTCAACGCCGAGACCTTCAGCTCCCTGGCATGCACATTGAGCAGCTCCGCGCCGACAGAGCTAGCATGCGCCCTCCCGGCGGCGAACGAGTTTGCTCGCCTGCTCGCGGAGTTCCCGGCCCTCACACGGCCGACGTTTCCGGCCGTCGCGGTACGACATGGTATCGAGCACCACATACCAACTACGGGCCCGCCGGTCTATGCCAGAGCCCGCTGCCTCGACCCAGCCAAGCTCGCCGTGGCCAAAGCCGAGTTCGACGCTTTGGAACACCTCGGCATCGTGCGGCGCTCCGATAGCGCGTGGGCTTCGCCACTAGACATCGTACCGTAGCCGGGGGGCGGCTGGCGCCCATGTGGCGACTACCGCCACCTTAACGACGTTACCACCCCCGACAGGTATCCGATCCCGCACATTCAAGACTTCTCCGCCCGTTTGGTAAGACGGGTCATTTTTTCGTAGAGCGATTTGATACAGGGATACCACCAGGTACCTGTCAGGCCGGCCGACGTCCCAAAAACGGCCGTCATCACACCGTTCGGCTTATTCGAATTCCTTTGAATGCCATTTGGCCTCAAGAACGCGGCTCAGGCATTCAAGTGCTTGATGGACGGCGTGCTGCGCGACCTGCCATTCCTCTTCGTCTACCTGGACGACATCCTCGTCGCCAGCGCGTCCCGGGCCGAGCATCTCCTCCACCTCCGAACACTGTTCGGGCGCCTCAGCGAGCACGGCCTAATCGTCAACCTGGCCAAATGCCACTTCGGCACGACGGCCGTTGATTTTTTGGGCCACCACATCACCAAGAACGGGGCCGAGCCGCTGCCTACCAAGGTCGAGGCCATCACCGCGTTTTCGCATCCCTGCTCCATCAAGGCCCTGCAGGAGTTCCTCGGAATGGTGAATTTCTATCACCGCTTCATGCCCCGCGCTGCTCAGCTCATGCGGCCCCTCTACGAAGCCCTCTGAGGCAAGCCGGCCAAACACGACGTCGTCTGGTCCGCAGCCATGGACGCGGCATTTACAAGCTCAAAGCGGGCCCTCGCCGACGCAACACTGCTCGCTCACCCGGTGCTCAACGCTCCCATCGCCCTCACCACGGATGCCTCCGACTACGCGGTGGGCGCCGTACATGAGCAATGGGTGAACGGGGTTTGGCAGCCACTCGCTTTTTTCAGCCGGCAACTCCGGCCAAACGAGCTCAAATATAGCACGTTTGACCGCGAGCTCCTCGGTCTACACCTGGCCGTTCGCCATTTCCGCCACCTCCTGGAGGGCCGACCCTTCACGGCTTTCGTCGACCACAAGCCGTTGGTTTACGCAATAGCCAAAGTCACGGAGCCGTGGTCGGCCCGCCAGCAGCGCCACCTCTCCGCCGTGTCGGAGTTTACCACGGACATCCGGCACGTCGCCGGCAAAGACATCGCCGTGGCCGACTGTCTTTCTCGGGCCAGCGCGAACGCGGTCCACCTCGGCGTGGACTTCGCGCTTATGGTGGCTGACCAGACCACCGACACCACGGTGCAAGCCCTCCGGGCGGCGGACACGGGCCTCCGCCTGGCCGACGTCCCCTTCGCGGACACTGTCCTGCTCTGCGACGTCTCCCAAGGCCAGCCTCGCCCCATCGTGCCCGTTACCTGGCAACGCCGCATCTTCGCCTCCCTCCACGGCCTTTCCCACCCGGCCGGAAAGCTTCCCAGAAGCTGGTGTCGGCGCGATTCGTCTGGCACGGCCTTCGACAGGATGTCCGCGATTGGACCAGCACCTGCATGGCCTGCCAACAGGCCAAGGTCCACCGACACACCCAGGCCCCGCTGGCACCTTTCACCGTGCCCGAACGGCGTTTCAACCACGTCAACGTGGACCTGGTGGGCCCCCTCCCCCCATCACGGGGTTTCACACACCTGCTCACCATGATGGACAGGACCACCAGGTGGCCGGAGGCCGTTCCCCTCGTCTCCACCACCACCGCCGACGTGGTGCAGGGTTTCATCGCCACCTGGGTCGCCCGTTTCGGAGCACCGGCGGACATCTCTTCGGACCGCGGGCCGCAGTTCACCTCTGAGCTGTGGGGCGCGGTCGCCCGCAACCTGGGGGTCAGGCTCCACCATACCACGGCCTACCACCCCCATGCCAACGGTTTGTGCGAGCGGTTCCACCGTTCCATGAAGGCCGCGCTCATGGCCGGCCTTCAGGACGGCGGCTGGACCGACCGGCTACCGTGGATCCTTTTGGGCCTCCGTACGGCCCCCAAGGAGGACCTCCGGGCGTCCACCGCCGAGCTGGTCTACGGCCAGTCGCTACGCGTCCCGGGCGAATTCGTGCCCGACGCTACCAGTCCCTGGTCCGCAGCTCGCTAGCGCTCGGACCTCCAGGAGACCGCCCGACGGTTTGCCCCCGTGCCAACGTCCCACCATGGTGACCCCCAGTCCTACGTACCCCCAGCGCTTCACACAGCGGAGTATGTTTTTGTGCATCATGACGCACACCGGGGGCCACTCAGGCCGCCATACGACGGACCCTTCCGGGTCCTGCGACGGGACGACAAGTCCTTCGTCATCGACGTTGGCGGCAGGTCGGACCGGATTTCGGTGGACTGCCTCAAGCCGGCGCACGTGGACATCGACCAACCACCTCGGTTGGCCCTTCCTCCGCGGCGAGGCCGCCCTGCGTCCACGGTGCCCTCCCGCTCGACCACCCACCCCCACACCCTGGACCCCCCCCCCCCCCCACGACCCTCCAGGGGTCGCTTTGGCCGGGTCATCAGGACCGCCCTTAAATTGACCCTGCCGGTGCAAGTCGATTCTGGGGGGGCATGTGTAGCGGTTGCCGCTGAACATACACAATCGCCTTACACCTGCCGAGGACGCAACCACGGAGCGATCGCTGTGCCGGGCTCGCCCAGACCGCCCGGAGACGCTCAGTCTCACCTTCCCCGGGCATGCCCGGACTCGCCTTTCCCGGGCTCGCCCGGCCCGTCCGGCGACACCCAGTCTCGCCGTTCCCGGGCATGTCCAGGCACGCCCGGCCCATCCGGCAACACCCAGTCTCGCCATTCCCGGGCATGTCCAGACTCGCCCAGGTCTCCCGGACATGCCCAGTCGCGCCTTTTAAGGGCAAACGCTCCGGCATGAGATATTCGAGTGCCTGTATATAATGCTGCCCGATAAACGGGCTTTTTAGTTTACCCGAGTTGATTTGATGCAATAAAGAAACTCGGACGAATTCCAGCTTTTTGTCGCGTCCATTCTTTCGATTCGAGTTGGAGCACAGCTCCTTCAAGCTTTTAATTTAATTTTATATTGATGTTTAATACGTTTGTGATTGACACCATATTGTACGAGTACCTGACTGCAAAGCCGCAATGAGCCGGCGAAGCCAAAGCCTCTTGCCACTATTTTACCCATCACTGGCATCAGTAGGTTAGGTAGTTGGTAGTAGGTAGGTGTAGTAGGTACCATACCTCATTCAAAATGACACCATTTGCATTCTGGATGAGATTAGAATAATAAAATTTCCTTCTTGATTAATTCGGTGATTTCCGTCTCAACTTCGGATATTTCCGGCCGTGAAAAACTATCCCCTACGGCCGCGAGATTTCTAAAAAATAATTCTTCGTCAATTTTTGAATATTTGACGCCGTTTTCAGCGTCCAAAATGTGGTAAAAAGCTTTTTTGAAATATTCTTTCAAATGCTCGAATCTCATTGGTTCCTGTGTTTGGTGACGATTTTCGTTGAAGATAACCAGGCCCGTGCGGGCCGAGGTTGGTCTTAAAGTATTTTAATTACAAATTAGAGGCGCATAAGATTGTGAATCAAAAAAAGACGGGTGAAACAAACTCCTATTGAACTTTTTCTCAAAATTTTTATGCATACTTCCGCATCCGCAAGATGGCGGCCTCCATTGAGCGATTTGGTGCGTCAAAGCTTCGAAATTCTCAAAGGATCCAGCAACATCTGGCTTTTCAACATAATACGTACGCGTCCATTCACAATACCGGCTTCGCCGGCTATTATATTGTCGCACGTACAGTGCCATGCGATACAGCCACTAGCGACACTGGGCGGGAATCGTGTATTCGGAGGAAGTTTGCCTCTAAGATGGCCGGCTTAAGCAGGGTGACCAGTTCTGAGGAAAACAAGAGAAAAATTACCACCGTGTGGTCACCAGCTGCGACGTGTAGAATCATGAGGATATCCGTTGCAATATGCGCTACCAAATTCGACCAGTCATTAAATTATACGCATGCACTAGCGTCTTTTTGTCTTTCAGTTCTGGTCTTGTCCTTTGTTTTGCGACGCAACATGCTTCATCAACTGATTACATATAATGTTTGGACGTGAATGTTATTTATGTTATTTATGTTAATGTTAATGTTAATGTTAATTCATTAATGTTAGGCCTATTTATTAATGTTAATTCTGGGTGGCAGAAGGATAATTTGAAACGGGCTTGGTCGGTAGGGGAAGTCCGAGTGTATGCACATGCGCTATTCAATAATTACACCTAATTTGTGTCAATTTCTGTGAAACGAGATTGAAATGAAAACATTCATGTTGTCTTTGTTGCTAAATTTATTCTGGTTTCTTCAAACAAATCGCGATTTTAGTCCACGATGTTCTTATCTCATACCAACGCACATCCGAGTGTATGCGCATGCGCTATTCAATAATTACACCTAATTTGTGTCAAGTTCTGTGAAACGAGATTGATATGAAAACATTCATGTTGTCTTTATTGCTAAATTTATTCTGGTTTCTTCAAACAAATCGCGATTTTAGTCCGCGATGTTCTTACCTCATACCAACGCACGTCCGAGTGTATGCGCATGCGCTATTCAAAAAGGCACCCCAACAACAAGAAGCAACAACGCGGTCCTCTCATAGAGCTGCTCGTCGCAGCTAAAAAGGCCCTATGTCCCATTCATTGCCTGTTGTACTGTAGTGGGCCCCATTGTGAATCTGCATGCTATTGTGGTAAATGTGCTTTTGTGCATTTTATTGTGTATATTCATATCCCATAGCTGCTTTTTTTT
The DNA here is from genome assembly GCF_964187855.1 of Myxine glutinosa. Taxonomy (NCBI): domain Eukaryota; kingdom Metazoa; phylum Chordata; class Myxini; order Myxiniformes; family Myxinidae; genus Myxine; species Myxine glutinosa. The sequence continues at coordinate 56,040,127 of NC_136269.1, read as the reverse complement.
CTTCTTCAAAAAGCATGGGGATAATAACCCGATGATTATGATTATGATGATGATAATCTTAATTGCCTTTTCCTGGCTTTTCTACCCCCGTTTATTCACCCCAGATCCACTTTTTTTTAAATACCGACTTCTCTCCTGGAAGTCCTCGCAGTGTCCACGTGTTTTTTTTTTTACCTCTATTTCCCATGCCTCTTCCCCCAAGCCCTCTCCCTCCCACAGATCTCCCGATGTCCCTGCTCTCCATCTTGTTCTCCCGCTCCCTTTATCATATGTTTTATGTGTCAGTTTGTCTATTTTGTGATCAATGTTAGCTCTTACAGGAGCCTCGATCTTGTATACAAAAAACCCCCCAAAAAATCATGATCATGAGTAAAGAAACAGTGGAATTTATTCCTGTCGTGTGTTGCTGAACCATTAATCATCATACATTGTGATTACATGTGTGCAAAAGACTTTGTGTAGGACATGTGTTGTGTGTGATAAACAGTGTACACAACAAAAATAAGCAATAAAAGGGAGCACCCTCAATGCTCAACCAGCCTGATGTTGGTTTAATGGTTAAGGTGGCTGGCTTGGCATCCTATGGTCCTGAGTTTGAATCCCAGTTGGCGTTGAATGAACACTAGGTTGGGTTGATTGAGCCAGTCATCCCTTCTGAGGTCAGTGAGATCAGTGTACTGGTAATAGGGGGCACCGCATCAGTGGCACAACTACGCCTTCAGTCAAACACGGTCATGTGCTGCATACGAAAGAAGAACGCTGAACCAAAATATGGGGGCAAAACTTTTTTTTCGGGAAAAATCGTCCAAATTTTTTTGTCTCCAATCTTGGTGATCCTTCGACCATAAAATCATTTGAGACAGATGTCTACAACTGGTTAAGAGGGAGGATGAAGATGAGGATGACAAGTATACCCGGAGGCAAACAATAGGAGGTAGAAGGATTTCAGCCTTCAGGAACAGGGTCATGCTCTTATCAGGTGGAAGAACCTTTTCTTTTTTCGACTGGCCTTGACCACCTGCTCTTTGCACCTGTTCTTGAATGACTGTTTTCATTGCCGGAGCGAATTTCTGTGGCAAATGCATCAGCAGTGGCATCAACGAGTTCAACAAGTCAATTTCATTATATCAGGGTCGTCCAAGAAGACTGTGACCCATTCAAACTGAATCCATGCTGCCATTGACGATATCAGATACCATTGATTTCTAGTGCGACCACTACGTTTCGCGTCCTCAGGCTTCATGCGCCAGACACAGAGGTGCCTCTCGTTTAGTAAACTTGTTCTCAAGCGCAACTTTGTGGCTCTTGGCTCACATTGGGGCAGCACGTCAAGAAACACCAGACTAGGTGTCACAGTCTCACTGTCTGCTTTTTTCTCGACGTTTTTTTAGCTTGAGATAGCTTTGCTAAGTTAGAGTTAGAATACATGAGTTATGTACATGTAAACCTAACGGAACCTGTTCCCAATCCACTGTATCATACACTTCACCGAACTTGTCCAATCCTTGCCATTGTTTTTATTTTTCTTCCCGGCATTTCCATTTTACCATCGTCATCCCATCAATAGCATCACAACTACCACAGTTTTTGCCACATTGTAGCGCACACTCGTATACAATGACATTTTCACGTTTTTTGTTGCAAGTCACTCTTCCAGTGCAGAAAAGTGTTTCATCAAGTAGTGCGCACTTGTATGCAGCTTGTACACAGCAAAACAAAATGATGGCTAATTTGCCATAAATTCAAAAATCGAAGAAAACGGTGTTCTTTGCCTTTCCAACCACCATTTACTTTCGAGGTCTGAATATCCCCCCTACAGGAATTGTTTTTGAGGTCGACAGATCAAAAGGTCAACATAGGCTAAGGTAAACAACTTTGTCTAATTTCTAAAATCCTCAATGTTCATCTGATTGGCTTGAAATTTAAACAGGATTTGCATATCTGGACACTGAATTGAACCACCAATAATTTTTGAGGTCAACATTGGCCAAAAGGTAAACATAGGCCGAATTTCTAAAATTGTCAATTTTCATCTGATTGACTTGGAATTTGAAGAGGATTTTCACATCAGGTCACTGAATTCAGCCACAAGTTATTTTTGAGGTCAAAAGGTCAATATAGGCTGAATTTCTAAAATTGTCAATTTTCATTCAATAGACTTGGAATTTGAAGAGGATTTTCACATCAGGTCACTGAATTCAGCCACAAGTTATTTTTGAGGTCAAAAGGTCAATATAGGCTGACTTTCTAAAATTGTCAATTTTCATCCGATTGACTTGGAATTTGAAGAGGATTTTCACATCAGGTCACTGAATTCAGCCACAAGTTATTTTTGAGGTCAAAAGGTCAATATAGGCAGAATTTCTAAAATTGTCAATTTTCAACCGATTGACTTGAAATTAGAAGAGGATTTTCACATCAGGTCAATTAATTCAACCACAAGTTATTTTTGAGGTCAAAAGGTCAATATAGGCTGAATTTCTAAAATTGTCAATTTTCATTCAATTGACTTGAAATTTGAAGAGGATTTTCACATCAGGTCACTGAATGCAGCCACAAGTTATTTTTGAGGTCAAAACGTCAATATAGGCTGAATTTCTAAAATTGTCAATTTTCATTCAATTGACTTGAAATTTGAACCCTGGTGTTGGGCTAGCGGCTAGGGTGCCGGCTTAGGATCCTAGGATCCTGGGTTCGAATCCCAGTAGATCGCTGAATTAACACCAGGGGGGTTGACTCAGCCTGTCATCCTTCCGAGGTCGGCTAATTGAGTACCAGTTCACTGGTAATTCCCTGTTTGTCGTTAAAGGCGGCAAAAAGGGTTGGCGTCAGGAAGGGCATCCGGCCGTAAAACATTGCTTCAAAAAGGGGACCGAAAAACAACAACAACCACGGTTCCCGAAAAAGGCCAACCCCCGCTTTGCGGGGAAAAATGGCCTCTAAAGGTGGTTTTTTTTTTTTTTGACTTGAAATTTGAAGAGGATTTTCACATCAGGTCACTGAATTCAGCCACAAGTTATTTTTGAGGTCAAAATGTCAATACAGGCAGAATTTCTAAAATTGGCAATTTTCATCCGATTGACTTGAAATTAGAAGAGGATTTTCACATGAGGTCAATGAATTCAGCCGCCAATTATTTGTAAGGTCAAATTTGTTTTTGGGATCCTGCAAGTATCATGCTCTGCACAATGTCGTTTTTGTTTATTTGTCTGTGAACATATCTCAGAGTTGTGGATGGATTTGGCCGAAATTTGGTGGAGAGGTTGGGTGTGTAATAAGGACGAATTTATTACATTTTGGTGAAAATTCGGATACGGATCCCAACACTATAATTTTCTAAGTAGTGGGGCGGCTTAGCCCAAATATTCAAAAGAATTGTGCATTTTGTGATACAAGCACCAAATTTGGCACAAATGCACATTAATATGTTGCGAACATTTTCAGATATTGGGCCACTTGAAATTCCGTAATTTTTTTTTTCAAATTTTTTCAAATTTCGTAATTTCAAATTTTTCGGGTGACACCGTCACAATTTCGGTCTTCGAGGCCGGCCGATAGGCAAAGTGTGACCGGAAGGGACGAGGTTCTCCTGACCACGTGGCCCTCGATCTGGGAAGCGAGAGGCATTCCATTAGTGGACGCGCCCCTCACGCCCGACTTTTGGGCGGCCCCGGCAGGCCGTTTGTTTTGACGTTCCGTGACAGGCCCCGCACCCCCACCTCCGGGCCGACCGGAAGCTTGTGCTGAGTACATCATACCTGAACAACTCAGTGAGGCAGAACACAGCAGTGCACACCAGGGTGACCCCTTCAGTGCATAAACCAATTAACCTGTCCACTGCAGGGCATATAGAAATGAAGTTATTTTCTGCATATAATAATAATATAAGTTCAGTTCTATATAACAATTTCTGTTATCACCACTACCACTACAACTACCACTACTACAAGCTTTGTCTGGAATTTTGTGGACTAACAGACAAACAGACATACAGACAAGCTGGGATCAAAACATTACCTCCTTCCACCATTGAGTGTAGAGGTAAACATCATGGAAATTATATCATGCCCTAGATTTAATTCATGCTTACCCGTGTATTTGCTTCACTGGTTCACAAGGTCTTTTGCATACATGTAATTCAGACTCTCGTCTTCATTGCTGACCACACAATGTTCGCAACATATTAATGTACATTTGTGCCAAATTTGGTGCTTGTATCACAAAATGCACAATTCTTTTGAATATTTGGGCTAAGCCGCCCCACTATATCGGCCGGCCTCGAAGACCGAAATTGTGACGGTGTCACCCGAAAAATTTGAAATTACGAAATTTGAAAAAATTTGAAAAAAAAAATTACGGAATTTCAAGTGGCCCAATATCTGAAAATGTTCGCAACATATTAATGTACATTTGTGCCAAATTTGGTGCTTGTATCACAAAATGCACAACAGGTTTGCTATGCTGCTACACTAAAGTGATTCTTTACCATTGAGAGATAGGGCCAAAAGCAATATATAGCACGATATCTCAAAAAGTTGTGGAATGATTGGGATGAAACTTGGACAGGTTGGGTGTGTGAGAAGGACAAATTGATTCGATTTTGATGAAGATCTGAATATGAATCCGGAAACAAGGTTTTTTTTGTAACTCTTGTAAGTGATTCTTCACCGTTGAGTGATCGGAGCATAAACGATATAGGATTATAGCATGGTATTTAAAAACGTTGTGGACAGATTATGACCAAACTAGGTGGATTAGGAGCTTTGGTGACAAGAACAACCCGAATTCACTTTGGTTCAGGTCCCGATCCAGATCTGGCCTATCAGTGGGATACAAAACGAAAACTGTTCAGCCTGGTGGCGGTACGTGCTCTACCAAGTGTCATTCTAGTTTCATGATACTTTCAAATCAAACTTAATATATAGAGTCTTCAAAAACCACTCCAAAGTGATAAAGCTAAAAAAAATGCAGATAAAATGTGAATAAGTTAGTTTACCAGAGAAAACCAGATGATTCTCAGTTGCATAAGTATTCAAACCCTTTCCCTAATAAACCCTAAATCACTTCAGGAGCAAATTATTTGTTTGAAAAGTTACAAAATAAGTGTAATATGTTTCACCTGTATGTAATCAGTGGTTTAACTTACAATTTAAGCTCCCCCGCTTATGTAAGAAGTTTTACATGCAACTCACTTGGTCAACGAACAAGGCAAACATGAAAACCAAGGAGCTTTTCAAGAAGTCAGACGAAAAGTGGTGGAGAAGCATCGTTCAGGAGAGGGTTATAAGAACATTTCAAAGTCTCGCATTATTCGTTTCAATACGGTGAAATCCATCATTAAGAAGTGGAAGACATGTCATACCCCCTTGACTCTAGCCAGATCAAATCGTACATACAAACTCAGCAGCTGGCGCAAGCAAAAAATGGTTGGAATGTCACTAAATCCAACAATGACTTTGAAAGATCTGCAAGGCTCTCCGACAGAGATGGGAGTCAGTGTTCATGAATCAACAATATTTCATTCATTTCTTCATTGAATCTATGGGCAGGTGGCAAAAATAAGCCATTACTGAAAAAGACGCATCTAAAAGCTCATATGGAGTTTGTGAAAAAGCATCTTCATGATACTGCAGGCATGTGGAGAAAGGTTTTGTTGTCAGATGAGTCAGAAATTTAACTTTTTGGTCTAAATTCAAAGCGTTACGTCTGGCGCAAACTAACACTATACATCACCCAGTCAACATCATCCCTAGTGTCAAGCATGGTGGTGGCAGCATCATGTTATGGGGCTGCTTTTCATCAGCAGGGACTAGCAAGCTTGTCAGGATAGAAGGGACAATCGAGGGTGCAACGTGCAGGAAAATCCTTGATGAAAACCTGCTTAAGGTCGGCCATGAATCCAAAACTGGGTAGGAGATTCACATTTCAGCAGGACAATGATCTGAAGCACAAAGCTCAAGCCACACTAGAGTGGCTGAAGAAGAAGAAAATAAATGTTCTTGTGTAGCCCAATCAAAGTCCCGATTTGAACCCAATTGAACATTTATGGTGGACGAAGATTGCAGTCGATCGACGATCCCCATCAAACTTGGCAGAACTAGAGCAATTTTAAAATGAAGAATGCGCAAAGATTTCACCATCTCACTGTGTAAATCTGGTAGAGACCTACCCCAAAAAGACCCATAGCCATCATTGCTGCAAAACGTGCTTCACCAAGTACTGACCTAAGGGGCTGAATACTTTTGTAGCCAGTGAATTTTGATTTGTACATGTTTTTTTGCAGGTATTCATGACATGTAACCTCCTTCATCTATAACAACGTTTAGTTTGATCTCTTCAGTTATTAATTAAAAGTTAATTTGGAAAATTGTTTCTACCCAATTTGTAAATCATCTCAATGTGGTATTATTGGTAGAGGGTCAATACTTTTGCAGGCCACTGTATGTATGTATGTATGTATGTATGTTTGTGTATGTACATGTATGTACAAACATACATGTATGTATGTTTATGTATGTATTTGTGGATGTATATGTGTGTGTATATGTGTGTGTATATGTGTGTCAGTGTGTGTGTCAGTGTGTGTGTGTGTATGTATGTGTGGATGTATGTGTGGATGTATATGTGTGTGTATATGTGTGTGTATATGTGTGTGTATATGTGTGTGTATATGTGTGTCAGTGTGTTGTGTGTCAGTGGGTGTGTGTATGTATGTGTGTGTGTGTGTGTATGTATGTGTGTATGTATGTGTGTCATTGTGTGTGTTTGTGTATGTTTGTGTAGGTATGTATATATATTTGGGTGTATGTGTATATGTATGTATATGTGTGGCAGTGTGTGTGTGTGTGTGTGTGTGTGTGTGTGTTTGTTTGTGTATATTTGTATGTATATGTGTATGTGTGCGTGTTTGTGCATGTATTTGTGAATGTATATTTGTATGCATATGTGTGTCAGTGTGTGTGTTTGTGTATGTATGTATGTGTATTTGTATATGTATATGTGTGTATATGTGTATGTGTCAGTGTGTGTGTTTGTGTATGTATGTATGTGTATTTGTATATGTATATGTGTGTATATGTGTATTGTGTATGTGTCAGTGTGTGTGTTTGTGTATGTATGTATGTGTATTTGTTTATGTATATGTGTGTATATGTGTATGTGTCAGTGTGTGTGTGTGTGTGTGTGTGTGTGTGTGTGTGTGTGTGTGTGTGTGTGTGTGTGTGTGTGTGTGTGTGTGTGTGTGTGTGTGTGTGTGTGTGTGAGTGTGTGTGTGTGTGTGTGTGTGTGTATATATGTAGCTGTGTTTCTCGTGGTGCGGTTTTGGAAGACCCCGGGGAGTTACATCCAACACATAAAGAAACCCTGCGGTTTAGATATCTCCGTAGTATGTTTGCTTAGTAACATTTTCTCTGCCCTTGTGTCAGTGGAAGGGAAAGATGCATTGTGGACGTAGTTATAAGTATCCCCATTGTGCTCTTCCTCGTTCTCCAACTCCGTACTCGAACCTAATTCTCAAACTCCATCCTTTAACTCATTCATTCTCATACACCATCCTTCCCATCATTCTCATACTCCATCCTTTACCTCATTCATTCTCATACAACATCCATCCCATCATTCTCCTACTCCATCCTTTACCTCATTCATTCTCATACACCATCCTTCCCATCATTCTCATACTCCATCCTTTACCTCATTCATTCTCATACACCATCCATCCCATAATTCTCATACTCCATCCTTTAACTCATTCATTCTCATACACCATCCTTCCCATCATTCTCATACTCCATCCTTTACCTCATTCATTCTCATACACCATCCTTCCCATCATTCTCATACTCCATCCTTTACCTCATTCATTCTTATACACCATCCGTCTCATCATTCTCATACTCCATCCTTTACCTCATTCATTCTCATACACCATCCTTCCCATCATTCTCATACTCCATCCTTTACCTCATTCATTCTCATACACCATCCTTCCCATCATTCTCATACTCCATCCTTTACCTCATTCATTCTTATACACCATCCGTCTCATCATTCTCATCCTCCATTCTTCCCATCATTCTCATACACCATCCTCCCCATCATTCTCAAACTCCATCCTTTAACTCATTCATTCTCATACACCATCCTTCCCATCATTCTCATACTCCATCCTTTACCTCATTCATTCTCATACACCATCCTTCCCATCATTCTCATACTCCATCCTTTACCTCATTCATTCTCATACACCATCCTTCCCATCATTCTCATACTCCATCCTTTACCTCATTCATTCTCATACACCATCCTTCCCATCATTCTCATACTCCATCCTTTACCTCATTCATTCTCATACACCATCCTTCCCATCATTCTCATACTCCATCCTTTACCTCATTCATTCTTATACACCATCCGTCTCATCATTCTCATCCTCCATTCTTCCTATCATTCTCATACGCCATTCTTCCCATCATTCTCATACTCCATCCTTCCCATCATTCTCATACACCATCCTTCCCATCATTCTCATACACCATCCTTCCCATCATTCTCATACACCATCCTCCCCATCATTCTCATACTCCATCCTTTACCTCATTCATTCTCATACACCATCCTTCCCATCATTCTCATACTCCATCCTTTACCTCATTCATTCTCATACACCATCCTTCCCATCATTCTCATACTCCATCCTTTACCTCATTCATTCTCATACACCATCCTTCCCATCATTCTCATACTCCATCCTTTACCTCATTCATTCTCATACACCATCCATCCCATCATTCTCATACGCCATTCTTCCCATCATTCTCATACACCATCCTTCCCATCATTCTCATACACCATCCTCCCCATCATTCTCATACTCCATCCTTTACCTCATTCATTCTCATACACCATCCTTCCCATCATTCTCATACTCCATCCTTTACCTCATTCATTCTCATACACCATCCTTCCCATCATTCTCATACTCCATCCTTTACCTCATTCATTCTCATACACCATCCTTCCCATCATTCTCATACTCCATCCTTTACCTCATTCATTCTCATACACCATCCATCCCATCATTCTCATACTCCATCCTTTACCTCATTCATTCTCACACACCATCCGTCTCATCCGTCTCATACTCCATCCTTTACCTCATTCAATCTCATGCACCATCCTTCCCATCATTCTCATACGCCATTCTTCCCATCATTCTCATACACCATCCTTCCCATCATTCTCATACACCATCCTTCCCATCATTCTCATACACCATCCTTCCCATCATTCTCATACACCATCCTTCCCATCATTCTCATACACCATCCTTCCCATCATTCTCATACACCATCCTTCCCATCATTCTCATACACCATCCTTCCCATCATTCTCATACACCATCCTTCCCATCATTCTCATTTAACGTCCTTCCCATCATTCTCAAACTCCATCCTTTACCTCATTCATTCTCATACACCATCCTTCCCATCATTCTCAAACTCCATCCTTTACCTCATTTAATTCTCATACACTATCCTTCCCATCATTCTCAAACTCCATCCTATACCTCATTCATTCTCATACACCATCCTTCCCATCATTCTCATACACCATCCTTCCCATCATTCTCATTTAACGTCCTTCCCATCATTCTCAAACTCCATCCTTTACCTCATTCATTCTCATACACCATCCTTCCCATCATTCTCATACTCCATCCTTTACCTCATTCATTCTCATACACCATCCTTCCCATCATTCTCATACTCCATCCTTTACCTCATTCATTCTTATACACCATCCGTCTCATCATTCTCATCCTCCATTCTTCCTATCATTCTCATACGCCATTCTTCCCATCATACTCATACTCCATCCTTCCCATCATTCTCATACACCATCCTTCCCATAATTCTTATACACCATCCTTCCCATCATTCTCATACACCATCCTTCCCATCATTCTCATACACCATCCTTCCCATCATTCTCATACACCATCCTTCCCATCATTCTCATACACCATCCTTCCCATCATTCTCATACACCATCCTTCCCATCCTTCTCATACTCCATCCTTTACCTCATTCATTCTCATACACCATCCTTCCCATCATTCTCATACTCCATCCTTTACCTCATTCATTCTCATACACCATCCTTCCCATCATTCTCATACTCCATCCTTTACCTCATTCATTCTCATACACCATCCTTCCCATCATTCTCATACTCCATCCTTTACCTCATTCATTCTCATACACCATCCATCCCATCATTCTCATACTCCATCCTTTACCTCATTCATTCTCATACACCATCCATCCCATCATTCTCATACTCCATCCTTTACCTCATTCATTCTCACACACCATCCGTCTCATCCATCTCATACTCCATCCTTTACCTCATTCATTCTCATACACCATCCTTCCCATCATTCTCATACTCCATCCTTAACCTCATTCATTCTCATACACCATCCTTCCCATCATTCTCATACGCCATTCTTCCCATCATTCTCATACACCATCCTTCCCATCATTCTCATACACCATCCTTCCCATCATTCTCATACACCATCCTTCCCATCATTCTCATACACCATCCTTCCCATCATTCTCATACACCATCCTTCCCATCATTCTCATTTAACGTCCTTCCCATCATTCTCAAACTCCATCCTTTACCTCATTCATTCTCATACACCATCCTTCCCATCATTCTCAAACTCCATCCTTTACCTCATTTAATTCTCATACACTATCCTTCCCATCATTCTCAAACTCCATCCTATACCTCATTCATTCTCATACACCAATCTTCCCATCATTCTCAAACTCCATCCTTTACCTCATTCATTCTCATACACCAATCTTCCTATCATTCTCAAACTCCATCCTTTACCTCATTCATTCTCATACACCAATCTTCCTATCATTCTCAAACTCCATCCTTTACCTCATTTATTCTCATACACCATCCTTCCCATCATTCTCAAACTCCATCCTTTACCTCATTCATTCTCATACACCAATCTTCCTATCATTCTCAAACTCCATCCTTTACCTCATTTATTCTCATACACCATCCATCCCATCATTCTCAAACTCCATCCTTTACCTCATTCATTCTCATACACCATCCTTACCATCATTCTCAAACTCCATCCTTTACCTCATTTATTCTCATACACCATCCTTCCCATCATTCTCAAACTCCATCCTTTACCTCATTCATTCTCATACACCATCCTTCCCATCATTCTCATACTCCATCCTTTACCTCATTCATTCTCATACACCATCCTTCCCATCATTCTCATACTCCATCCTTTACCTCATTCATTCTCATACACCATCCTTCCCATCATTCTCATACTCCATCCTTTACCTCATTCATTCTCATACACCAATCTTTCTATCATTCTCAAACTCCATCCTTTACCTCATTTATTCTCATACACCATCCTTACCATCATTCTCATACTCCATCCTTTACCTCATTCATTCTCATACACCAATCTTTATATCATTCTCAAACTCCATCCTTTACCTCATTTATTCTCATACACCATCCTTCCCATCATTCTCAAACTCCATCCTTTACCTCATTCATTCTCATACACCAATCTTCCTATCATTCTCAAACTCCATCCTTTACCTCATTTATTCTCATACACCATCCATCCCATCATTCTCAAACTCCATCCTTTACCTCATTCATTCTCATACACCATCCTTACCATCATTCTCAAACTCCATCCTTTACCTCATTTATTCTCATACACCATCCTTCCCATCATTCTCAAACTCCATCCTTTATCTCATTCATTCTCATACACCAATCTTCCCATCATTCTCAAACTCCATCCTTTACCTCATTCATTCTCATACACCATCCTGCCCATCATTCTCATACCACGTACCTGAACCTAATTATCAAACTCCATCCTTTACCTCATCCTTTACCTCATTCATTCTCATACACCATCCTGCCCATCATTCTCATACCACGTACCTGAACCTAATTATCAAACCCCATCCTTTACCTCATTCATTCTCATACACCAATCTTCCCATCATTCTCAAACTCCATCCTTTACCTCATTCATTCTCATACACCATCCTGCCCATCATTCTCATGCCACGTACCTGAACCTAATTATCAAACCCCATCCTTTACCTCATTCTTTACCTCTTTACCTCATATAGGGGAAGGTGGGGCAAAATGGCACACTTAAGCTTTCTTTGAAATTTTATCCAAAATGATGCAGTATATCTGAAATCAGACAGTGTCTTTACAATCATTATTCCATTATAAATACACAAATTACTTGGTATTAGAATCAAATCAACCATTCACTGGTGAGAACCAAAGACCAAAAATGTGCTAAGTGGGCCATTTTGTACACCCCGTTGGGCAAAATGGCCCCCACATATGGGGCAATATGGTCCACCCGTGGGGCAATATGGTCACCCCGTGGGGTAATATGGTCACCCCATTGAAAAACATAATAATTACCCTCAGAGTCACCAATCAAAACACTTTGAACCTGAAATAATATTTATTGTGAAAAATTACAGACTACAAGGTGAGATTATGCACATAATTAGGCACAAAAGTCACAGATGAAATTCACATCTTCTTCATCCACACCTGCACAACCATCATGGGCCCAAAGACGACAGACTGTGCACTTTATCCATCCTTCTCCTATCACACTATAACTTTCCCGGCAGAATAAGCACATTGTTCCATCATCATCCTCAGACTCGCTAGATTCTTCTGGTGCCGTAAATATAGCCCGTTTACCCTTCACTATCTTCTTTTTTGGCTTTTCTGCAACTTTCTTTTGCTTCTGAGGTTTTTTTTCAGCTCTCTGCTTTGCCTTCTCTGCCTTCTGTGCTTCCTGTCTTTTCTTTTCTTCAGCTGCATCAGCAAGTCGTTTCTTGTATGGGCTTGATGTTAAATGCTCTGACATTGACCTTTTTGATTGACGTGTTGTAGGCCTACCCTTAGCAGGAGTAGCCTTAGGTGGGGGACTGATTTGAAAGGGTGAAATGAACTCCCTACTGGTGCTTGCAACAGCAGGTCTTGGAACAGCAGCATGTCTTTGAGTGTTACCAATGGGTCTCACAGCATTTTCGGGGCCTCTTGCAGCATTACCATTAGGTGCAGGACCATCAACAGGTCTCACAGCATTTCCAGGGCCTCTCGCAGCGTTACCATTAGGTGCAGGACCATCAACAGGTCTCACAGCATTTGCAGGGCCTCTCGCAGCATTACCATTAGGTGCAGGACCATCAACAGGTCTCACAGCATCTTCAGGGCCTCTCGCAGCGTTACCATTAGGTGCAGGACCATCAACAGGTCTCACAGCATTTGCAGGGCCTCTCGCAGCATTACCATTAGGTGCAGGACCATCAACAGGTCTCACAGCATTTGCAGGGCCTCTCGCAGCATTACCATTAGGTGCAGGACCATCAACAGGTCTCACAGCATTAACATCAGGTGCAGGACCACCAACAGGTCTCACAGCATCTTCAGGGCCTCTTGCAGCATTAACACCAGGAGCAGGAACATCAGCATCTCTATGGGCATCTTCAAGGGGTCTCTGGTTATCATCCATGGGTCTTGGTTCATTTTGGTTGAGGTCTGTAACTGTCGCTGGAGCAAACTCGTGATCTTGGAAGATGTTGCGGTTCACTGGGAAGATACCAGTTTTCCTAAACCCATTTGCTGCATTCTCGGCTGTAGCGGACTTGCGATATGCAGTCCCAAACAGGCTGGCCAGTTGAAATACTGTCACACATCGTCCCGGGTGCTGCCTCAACCACCTCTCCACCTCCTGCGTGTAATATGTAGATAGTGGCATGAATGAAGAAGCAATCGTGGGGCAATATGAAGCAAAAAGAAGAAGCAACAACAATCATGAAGCACCCTGCCCAATAGATGAACTTATATTTCAGTGCATAAAATGACATGGTATAAGTAGATATGTATAAGTTACATGCATGCATGCAGCCAGCCAGCCAGCCAGCATGCAAGCATGCATACATACAGACATACATACATACATACATATAGGGTAGGCCTACATGTATACATAGGCCTACATATTTGTAACAAAAATAAGAAACATGTATGGGGTAAAATGGCCCACTAAAGGGTAAAATGGTACCCCACGGGCCATTTTACCCCAGGGAAATGGACCGTTTTGCCCCATGAACGACCTCCATGAAAACCTGACATCATTGGAAACCACATGTACTGGGCAGAATGTTTCAAAGGTCAATTTTAGTGACTGACTTATACTCTAAAAGCATGCAGTAACACTAGGAAATATGAGTCACTCTGTCACCACAAACACAATTTTCTCACATACCTACCGATAGATCCTAGTAGGTGTCAAAATGTTGGATGGTTCAGCTCGAGTTCAAGACTGGATAGGGATGGCCACCATGTTGTTACTTTCTGCTAATCCACAAAGGAATGTTTTAACATGAACAGCCACAAGATGGCAGCAGCTGCTGGTGTAATATACCAAGGGGTCCATATGACCCAAGGGGTCCATTTTGTACCACTTTCCCCGAAATGGCAACTCCAGCGCTTCGATCGTCTAAGCAGTAATTCCAGCACTGTGATCGCTAAAACGAGGTTCCAATGAAGCAGGTGGCGGTCGGCATTCACACAGGCATTGTAATTTGTAAAGGTGGGTTTTCTCGGGACACGCGAACGGTTCGCGAAGGATGCGAATGTCGATAAAATGGCAAAGTCCAACATTCGTATTTTAGGCTCCAAAAGTTCGCCAAACATGCGCGGGGGTTCAGAAGCGTCGTCAATTGTTCGCAGGGAATTTCAAACATTTTTGAAATACCCGCCGAACAAAAAACGACTCCTGCGAACAATTGACGACGCTTCCGAACCCCCGCGCATGTTTGGCGAACTTTTGGAGCCTAAAATACTGTTATGAATTGGGTAGAGCAATATGTAGAGCAGAGTAGATCTGAGTAGGTAAAATGCTCCGGGATGTCGCGATAGCTAGAACCCACTATGTACCTTTAAGTTAGTATGTGTAGGCGTATGCCGGGATAATTGCGTATATATTTCCTGTACGGGGACAGGAAGTGCTAAATAGTTAGGGTGATAAGGGTAACTTTGTGTGTTTTCCCACCCCTGTGGTCAATCCAATGTCCCTTTTGGCACCGCACCTAGACAGTAGGAATTCATGCCCCTAGCGCACCTACATTTATAATGAATTCCCTCCCTTTCACATCAATGGAACAACACCGACCGAAACGCACCCTGCTGAGACACGATGAGAAGGGGGTGGATCTTTTGACGTCACGGGGAAGGGCGGGCGAATGGACGTCACGAGAGGGCGTGACAGTGCGTGAGGGAAGTGACGACACGAAGACGAAGGAGAAGAAGAAGAATTCGGTGTTGGACACGAGGCAGAGCAGACGCCATTTGGGGGAGCTGAGAGGATTCAGTCGTGATAGAGTGCACTGGACATTTTCCCCTCTAGTTCTTTCCTGCCTTCGTTCCCTCCATCTTCCCTGCGATTGGATCGCGTGCTTGCGTGGGCGGCTGTCGTGCCGAGGTTCGCCCCGTTGGTGGCCGTATTCCATTCGTGGCCTCTTGCGTACCATCGCCAACCATTCACGATCTCCAAGGCGCCGGGCAGAGACGACAGCCCCAGAAACCGTGGTCCTTCGGACGGGTCGAGCGTTTGAGAGTTGCGGGGCGAGAGGACTGGGGTCGGCGAGCGAGTCGCGTCGGGGAGACCCTTCCCACCCACGTGTCAGGGCCTAGCCATCCGAGGCCTGCACGATCTCCACGCCACGCTCCCGAGCGAGCAGAGCTAAGAACGCACCACACACACACACACCCTCTTTGTTCATTTCGTCGTCTGCCCTGTGGTTTGTTTAATAACTCTGTTGAGCGGGAGTACTCCATATAGGGGTTTAGAGCATCATATTTCTTTGTTCTCGGAACCGTTAATAAATCCTTATATTATTTTCTATATATACCTGAACGCAGTTTCCTGTTGGATTTTAATAGATAAGGCGGCGGAGCTTTGCTGTGTCCCGTCCCGCCATTCCGCGCGTTTAACTTTAGTTTAAGTGTTTGCTTTGGAATCCGCTATTGAGTTCTCGCCTCGGGAGTTAAAGCCTCGCAATTGGCCATCCGCAACTGTGGTGTTAATCGGTGTTGCGTGACAAGTGGTGTCAGGAGTGTCGGATTCGAACCCGTCGGACAACTTTTTTGTCCGCGGCGAGACATCGACACGGTCGGGCGTACATTGCGCCCGACGTTCGAACGCAAAATTTTTATAGGCGAGGCGGAGAAATTTGTATAGTCAATTGGACATACGGAGCACGATATTGCGTCTTCGTCAAATTTAAATTGTGTTACTGGAATTATTAAAATAAATACGCGCGGGGGAAATAATCTTCCGGAAGGCGGATGTCGGAGATTGATGAGATGGAGGTACGCAGCGAGGCCTCCGTCAGCGTCGGGAGTGAGCCGGAAATAGGGGAATTTGATGCAGAGGTGAGCCTTGGAACCTCCCTCGTCCCGAGCACCAACTTATGCCCCTCCCCTACCGGGGAGTCGGGAACAAGTGGGACGGCCCCTAGGCTAGAGACGACCAGGCTTTAATGACATTTTTAAAGGAATTAATGGATGCTCAGAGTGAGCGAGCCAGTCGGGAATTGAATGACAAAATTGAAGGAATGGAAAAGAACAGTGAGCGAGCCAGTCGGGAATTGAAAAATAAAATTGATGGGCTGGAAAATAAAATGAGTAATGATATGGGACAAATGAAAAGTGGGTTGGAAAATAAAATGGAGGGAATGAGTAAGGAGATGGGAGAAATGAAAAACAAAATGGATTCCCAGGGGAATGAATGGAGGGAAGGAATGAAGGATATGAGTGAAGAAATTAATGGATTAAAAGGGGAAATGAATGCTCAGAACGAGCAATTGGAGAACAAAATTAATGCCCAAACCAATAACATGGAGGGGCAAATGGATAGATTAAAGGAGGGCTTGAAAGAACAGATCAAAGGGATGGAAGCTAAATTTGGAATGGGAGAGAGTACGGCCCATGCAGATGTGCATGTTGTTCACGGGGCGGGAATTGCACCGGGAATGGCAATTGTGGCAAGTGTACAGGTGAGCGGGGAATGCCTGCAGGTAAACGTGGAGTGTCCACAGGTGAGCGGAGAATGCCCACAGGTGAATGTGGAAGGAAATTTGGGATGTGAGAGTTGTAATGGGGAATGTTTCCCGCATTCTGGGTTGGTTGTTTATCGGGACCGTGTGGATGTCACAACACCCCAACCGGGGGATGAATTTGGAATTGTGCAGCACCAGGGCGGTGGTGCGGAGCAAGAGGGGGTAGAGTTTTTGGGGGTCCGTGCAATGGAGCCGGACCGGGTATTTATTGGGGATATTGATCAAAGCCTGGCGGGGCCAGAAATGATTTGTGGAAATGATGATGAGGATGATTTGATCCAGCGGCTGGAGACCTGTGACAGTCCCATGGAGGTAGAGCTTGTTCAGGCCCAAATGAGCCTGGGTGATGAGGTGAGTTGGTCCGAGGAGGTGGTTGGAATGACCGAGGGGACGCTCACCGTACACGGCTATTTGGAAACAGAGGCTCCAAAATTGGACAACCAGTTGGGGGAGTGTGTTGGCTCCGGGCTGGATTTGGATCTTGGAGGATCGGGAGATAGAGCTTCTGGAGATTTGGTCCCTGTAGGGAATTTGGATCAACTGCAGGGAGGGGCAGAACAACCGGGGGTAGAGGTTGTTCCCTGCAGCTGCGGTTTGGCAGTGGGAATGAAAATTTGTAAAAGAAAATTTAAAATAAAATTACAATGGGAAATTGATTTGGAGCAGCCATGGTGGGGATTGGTCCCTGGGCTGCGGGATTTGGACATGGAGAGGTCATGGGTGATGGCCTCGGGCAAAAGTTGCCCCTTTCAAAATTTGGGTATGCCAGCCAGCTGGGGGGCTGTGATGGCGAGATTTGGACGTGGGGTCCAGCCTTGGGTGTCGAGGTACGACCTGGGTCCCACGGGGGGTCTGGCGGAGTGTGGCGTCCCTTGTCCGTCGGGGCGCCGTCCGAGCCGGTGGCTCGGGCCGGCAGGGTCACCGGACCCTGATGGGGGTTAAGACCTCCAGGGGGGTCCGAGGTGGTTTCTCAAGCCTGGGATGGCAAATATTGAGGACCACTAGGGGGAGGTGTTGTGGGTCGTGCTTTGGTGGTGGCACCGCAGATGGCCAGCTTGGGCCTGATGTAGTGACCACCCGAGCATGCGACCTGACACCCTCTCCCTGAGACTTTGGGACAACGGGCATGTGATGACCTGCCATGCCGTGTTGGTCGATGGACGCGGGTCAATCCGAATGGACAGGGATGGAGATAGCCTGCCAGACAACCATTGGGGCATCTGTGGAACGTGATGGTGTGAGAGTGACCTTCCACAGATGTTCCGTTATGATTTATGGACTCTCGGGTTGGGAAGAGAGCCATGGGGATGTGAATCGGGAGATGTTTAACGAGCCGGGCATATGGGCCATTCTCGGCTGGCATGTGTATGGCAAAGCATCCTTCTTTGGTGAGGTTAGTGAAATGTGAAAAATGTTTGGCATGGGTAATCTGTGGGTTAGATGGAAATTTAAGGGTGGATTTTGAAATGTCATGGTGGACACTGTACAGTGACGCCATTATTGATCCAGGTGTGTAGACCAAAGTGTTGGAGGCTGTGATGAAATTAATAGGGTAGCAAGACACAGCTTTCAACTGGTTGCGGGGGCAACTGTGCTGATATTTGGGACGCGGGGTTATGGGGATGTAGTTGTGTGGTCTTTGGGTCAACGTGGTGCTGTGCGTGTCCGAGGTGTGTGGACCATGTCTTCTGGGTGGGTCTCCTGGTGGAGCATGGCTGTTGACTGGACCTTGGTGTGGTCAAGTGTGGGTGAGCACTGGGGGGGGGGGCTGCAGTTCTGTAGTCGGACTGGGGGATGATGGGGAGGTGCAGGGGACGTGGCTGTAGGGATGCCACGCACTGCGACCGTGCCCCCCAGGGCCGAGGTTGTGTGTGCGGTAGTGTGTGTTTTGGCAGCAAGTGCTCACCACATTGGCCAGCTGGGGCTGGTGCAGCTGTGTTCCTCGCAAGGGGGCCGAAGGATGGATGGCTGGTCGCACCCTTATGGACACTCGTGGGCCATGTTGGCGTTTTGACTGCTCACCTTGTCCCGGTGACCCTTGCACGGTAGAGGTGCAGAGCTGTCGTGGCCACAGGTAGTTGTGTAGCGATGATCACCGTTGGATGCGGATCCACATACCTGCCAGTGTAGTGGGGACAAAAGAGAAATTTGGAAGTATTTGGTAGGCCCAATGTGAAATTTTGGGAATTGTATTGGTGGATTGCACTTTGGACCTGACCAACCTGCAACTACCTGCACTTGAGGTGAGTGTTTTGAGGAGTACTGTCCCAGGCTTCAGGACTTGCTTTGGAAATTGGGGACATGTAATTTGGAGTTGGGAGGCGGGTGAGAGTGATGACATGGCCGGTGAGGGGATGGAATGGGAGCCACACAGTGTCTTGTTGGTGGCGTATGTTTTTGTGTTGTGGTTATGTGTTTTGATGTGGTCGTGAGAGTGGAACCTGGAGAGTGAGTGATGATTATTGGAGATAATGAGGGGTGATAATTGTGCTTTTGGAAATGTGCTTTTGGAAAGGTGTGATGGTTTAAATGTGAACTGGGGGATTTCACATGTAGCAGGCCATGGCAAGCCTTGTAACACCTTTTACACCATCTATGGAATTGTACTGAATTGTGCTGAGTTGTGTGGAGAATTGAATGGCAGCGGGGGAGGAAGTGTGTTTTGGGGTCTTGTGGGTGGGGAAGGTGTGTGTGTCCGCAGGTACAGAGCAAGCTCTGAGGAGCGATGCCTGCGGGCCCCCCTTTGCGGCAATTACCCCTGGCAGCCGGTGGTAACTGGAAATTGGAGCTCGTCGGTGGAGGGTCTGGTTGGGTGCCGCGGGGTGAGGAAGTTCCCCGGTGACCCGTGTTGCTGCGCGGAAGCAGGAGGCAAGGGAGCCTGGTGTGTGGAGACCCTCACCGGCGAGGTAATGGTGGAAAGGGGCTGTTGGGCTGTCACGGGGCCAAGAGGTAAAGGGGGGGGGGGGCAATGAACTTGTAAGTCGGTTGACTTGTTTTTCGGACTGCGGGCACCAAAGCCTGATGCGCCCCCACCATCTTTTTGTGCGGTACCTCCCCGCTGCCTAGTTGAGGAATGCACACACACGCGAATGACATCAATGCCATGGTCCTGTAGGGGGGTGTATTGAAATAAATGCCTTGATGATTTTTGGAATGTAATGATGAGTTTTGGAATGAGGATGAGTGGTTAAGGGGTCTGTGTTGCATGAATGTGGGCGAAATCCACTGAGCCATGTCACTTACCTGCAACATCTGGACAGGGCCCGTGGAAATTTAGGGGGTACATTGGGATGGCCCCACAGGTAAGGTTGTGTCTTGTGGCATCCACCGGGGGACTTGGTCTGTAGACCGGGGTATGTACAAAGGTTAGAGTTTTGAGTTTTTGGAAAGATGGTTAAGTTTTGTGGTTAAGTTAGTGTTGCGTGTTGTTTGTTTCCTCCCTCCACAGGAACAATGAAGAAAATGTACATACTTGCATGATGGTTAAGGGGTTTAGCATGTTAAGGAAGTGTAGGTAGGTAGTCCGACTCACTTCCCACAGCCCTTCCTGATTTATTTCATAGGTTAATTAAGTGTGTGACAGTAAGTGTTAAGGCTGGAATAGTAGCGCCTGCGGTGAACCTTGCAGGAGATACGGTTCCAGGGGGGGGGGGGGGGGGCTGTGTTATGAATTTGGTAGAGCAATATGTAGAGCAGAGTAGTTCTGAGTAGGTAAAATGCTCCGGGATGTCGCGATAGCTAGAACCCACTATGTACCTTTAAGTTAGTATGTGTAGGCGTATGCCGGGATAATTGCGTATATATTTCCTGTACGGGGACAGGAAGTGCTAAGTAGTTAAGGCGATAAGGGTAACTTTGTGTGTTTTCCCACCCCTGTGGTCAATCCAATGTCCCTTTTGGCACCGCACCTAGACAGTAGGAATTCATGCCCCTAGCGCACCTACATTAATTAATTCCCTTCCCTTTCACATCAATGGAACAACACCGACCGAAACGCACCCTGCTGAGACACGATGAGAAGGGGGTGGATCTTTTGACGTCACGGGGAAGGGCGGACGAATGGACGTCACGAGAGGGCGTGACAGTGCGTGAGGGAAGTGACGACACGAAGGAGAAGGAGAAGAAGAAGAGTTCGGAGTTGGACACGAGGCAGAGCAGACGCCATTTGGGGGAGCTGAGAGGATTCAGTCGTGATAGAGTGCACTGGACATTTTCCCCTCTAGTTCTTTCCTGCCTTCGTTCCCTCCATCTTCCCTGCGATTGGATCGCGTGCTTGCGTGGGCGGCTGTCATGCCGAGGTTCGCCCTGTTGGTGGCCGTATTCCATTCGTGGCCTCTTGCGTACCATCGCCAACCATTCACGATCTCCAATGCGCCGGGCAGAGACGACAGCCCCAGAAACCGTGGTCCTTCGGACGGGGCGAGCGTTTGAGAGTTGCGGGGCGAGAGGACTGGGGTCGGCGAGCGAGTCACGTCGGGGAGACCCTTCCCGCCCACGTGTCAGGGCCTAGCCATCCGAGGCCTGCACGATCTCCACGCCACGCTCCCGAGCGAGCAGAGCTAAGAACGCACCACACACACACACCCTCTTTGTTCATTTCGTCGTCTGCCCTGTGGTTTGTTTAATAACTCTGTTGAGCGGGAGTACTCCATATAGGGGGTTTAGAGCATCATATTTCTTTGTTCTCGGAACCGTTAATAAATCCTTATATTATTTTCTGTATATACCTGAACGCAGTTTCCTGTTGGATTTTAATAGACAAGGCGGCGGAGCTTTGCTGTGTCCCGTCCCGCTATTCCGCACGTTTAACTTTAGTTTAAGTATTTGATTTGGAATCCGCTATTGAGTTCTCGCCTCGGGAGTTATAGCCTCGCAATTGGCCATCCGCAACTGTGGTGTTAATCGCGGTTGCATGACAATACGAATGTTGGACTTTGCCATTTTTTCGACATTTGCATCCTTCGCGAACCGTTCGCGTGTCCCATGAAAACCCACCTTAAGCACTGGCCCGACCGTTCCGCTCGCCCCGCCCTGAACCAGTAGCCCCGCCCATCGCGCTTCAAAGACGAATCACAAAGGATCATGGATGTTGTCCCTATCTATCAATGGTGAAAATCACTTTAAAAGTTCTCGTATCCATATCCGGATCTTAACCAAAATGTAATCGGTAGGTCCTGCACTTTGGCTTTGTTGGCCAATGTTGATGGTTCCAAGACACGTGGCACTTCTCAATTTAAGGTAAAACGTTGGAACCCAGACCATTATTGAGGAATGCTCCATTGGCATTCCTGTAGGTTGTGTGAAGATAACGTTTGCCAAAGGCAGACGTGCCTCTGTTAAGTATGCTCAGGTAGCATCTGGCTTTATAATAAGCGAATTCACAAACGTGAACATCCCAGGACAGGTCCCCTGATGAGGCCCTGTATTTCGTGTAGCGGTTCCAGAGGTTAGACGGTGCAATTATCCCAGCACTCCATTCAAGTTAAACAATGAAGATGTAACATTTACCTGGAGTGAATCCTTTTCCAGATGGCACCAGCTTCAGAGCCTTTGAAATTCAATCAGGAAATTGGAAAGGAGTGACTTCCTTCTCCAGATCCAAGTGGCGCGTGTGAGGTGTTTGCAGCCCGAAGGATGTAACAGCGGAAACTTTTTAACTTGTACTTATCCCATGTAAAAGTTTGACTTTGCAATGCAATTTTTGTAAAAGATAAAAACAAATTGGGCATTAAAGGGTCACCAACAATTCCAGCATCATCTTGGGGAATGCTCAGTTGACTTAAACATTTTTTTTTAATGAAAGTTGTGCTTTTGGAAGCGAAGTTGCATTAAATACAGGAAATCTGAATACTGGATTACTTGTGCGAGAGAAAGCATCAATTATTGTAAGTAAGTGGAAGCATATACTTTCTGTAGACGTGGTTAAAACTTGTCGGAGGTAAGTTTTGAGTTAGAATCATACTAAGCATTACACTAAAACAGGAAACACTTGTGAACTCTGGAAGCACTCGTACCAATGACTCTGATGTTTGCTATGTTGGAGCGTACGCCCCAGAATGACAGCATTTCCTGAAAGCTGATATTAATCCTTTTACTTTAGACCAAAACGAAACTAGTTTTGGTGGAAAAATGGCATCAAATGGCTTTTGTGGCTGTATCAGTTTCTGTGTTATCATGCACATCGTGTTGGCGAGGAATTTGGTTCATCCGAGTGCAGCACTTAAGCCTATGTCTTTGCATGTTAAGTTTTTTTTAGGAAGTAAACATGCGTTAGCAAAAGTGTAGACTGTAAAACATGTCTGAACTCGAAAAGCTCATAAGAAACACCCTCGGTCCTCCTCGTGCTTGTCTGTACAGTGTGGGCTGTTTGCTGACTCCCTCCGTCCCTTGTGGTTGGTCGATGCGCATGACATAACTCACATGTGATGTCATGTCTGTTGCGCTTTATTAGATAGGGATGTCATGCATACTGCAGGGTACAATTGCTTTTTCTTGCTTTTGGACCTTAAACTTTAATCAAAAGCGGAGGAACGAAAGGTTTCACTGAATCCTCCAATGATATTTCCAAAAAGTTTTATCCCAATCTTTAATTAGTTTTTTTTAGGTAGACCTTGTGTTTTTAAAAAGTTTACCTTTTGAGATCAAATTTCTTTGAGCTTGTTAGAAAAGCAAAGCCAAACTTAAGAAAAACCACTATATGCATCATTGGAGGCCGGAGCATAAGAGAATGGTTCGCTTATAAAACATCAAGATATGCGCTTTACAATCACGTGATCATTTAGTATGACGTCAGAGGCTAATACATAGTTATTCTGTAAATACTAATTGGCAGGCTGTGTACAGCTACCTTGTTAGGTGTGCCATGCACATAGCACCAGGCCATGTGGTGATTCACCAGGCCATGTGGTGATTCACCAGGCCATGTGGTGATTCACCAGGCCATGTGGTGATTCACCAGGCCATGTGGTGATTCACCAGGCCATGTGGTGATTCACCAGGCCATGTGGTGATTCACCAGGCCATGTGGTGATTCACCAGGCCATGTGGTGATTCACCAGGCCATGCGGTGATTCACCAGGCCATGCGGTGATTCACCAGGCCATGTGGTGATTCATCAGGCCATGTGGTGATTCACCAAGCCATGTGGTGATTCACCAGGCCATGCGGTGATTCACCAGGCCATGCGGTGATTCACCAGGCCATGCGGTGATTCACCAGGCCATGCGGTGATTCACCAGGCCATGTGGTGATTCACCAGGCCATGTGGTGATTCACCAGGCCATGTGGTGATTCACCAGGCCATGTGGTGATTCACCAGGACATGTGGTGATTCACCAGGCCATGTGGTGATTCACCAGGCCATGTGGTGATTCACCAGGCCATGTGGTGATTCACCAGGCCCTCACTGATTCCATCAATTAAACAAGGAACTACGATGCAGAAGGAGGTCCGATCGCCATCTATTCTGATGAAAAAGTCTTCCGCCCTTAATCTGTCGATAAGCTTCATTATCTTAAACATCCCCATCAGATCGCCTCACAAGAACTTTCTTTGTTATTGCTTCGTCTTACTCAAGTTGGAAAACTTTGAGAAAAGGCCTAATCGTTTCTAAACGAGCATGGGAAGATGGTTTTGCTCTCCTTTCATTCCCTGTGTGACTTGCCAGGCCCATTTCCATGGTCAGAGAGAAATTAGAGAAGTGTTGCAGTCCCCAATGGGCTTTAGGCCGCAGCTGCCTTCCTCTCCACTAACAAAAGGCAGCTGCAGGATCGGCCTCTGCCAGCAACGTCACAATGCCAGGGGCTGCAGATCTGGGGGATGTGTTTCACGCAAACTATGCTCTTACAAGAAATTAACTGCAAGAGCAACAATGTCACCTGCTTGCACGTGTGAAATGAACTCGGATCCAAGGGTCCCAAAAAAACCTACTGTTATGAGATTTTAAATACCGTACTTTAATCCCAAATGTTTATTGTGCAACTTGGTGAATTGACTCACCACAATCTTATGAAGAGGATACTTTCTTGATGCCTGTAAGAACACACGTGTTTTTAAGAAGTCATTTTTTGCAATGTCTGACTGTCTGCCAATTTGACGAAACAAAATGTTCCTTCAATTAATTTGTTCTTCTATTGTTACCCTTGGGTATATTTTGTCCCAATTGCAAACCATTGCAGATTAAAAATCAGTTCAAGTCAATTGAGAAATTGTATTTCAAAGGCATGGCAGAAGGTGGAAGATGCAGAATTTAAAGTCATGTACAAGAGGTCACAGTTGAAAGCAAAAAAGTCATCAAACCTGGCCCACCGAAGAGAGGAGATACAAGCAATTAAACAACTTGACATATTTGCATTAAAAAATATTTATAAAATAGTAAAAAGTCCATCAAAATTACGAGTTGGAACAGTTTATTGGACGGTGCAGCCTCGTGAGCATGCCAAAGTCATAAGCCTCGGCCTAGTGTCAGGTGTGCTTATATCTTTATTTATTAGACATGCTACGGACTGAAATGAACACTCATTTTACTATGTGCGCGTTGCACATCACGTGCAGTGAATTTCACCTCACCGCGCCTTTTATTTATTGTTATTTTTTAAAAAACGATTCTGTACACCGCCCTTGAGGCTCGGTTTTCAAGCCACCGTCTACACCTCCAATAGAAGAGACGTAATTACTCTTTTATGGAAAATGTTTTTCGAGTTTGTTTTATCCTCAAAAATAGACCCTAGTGAGCACACATTCGTGTTAAATGATTGGCCTTTCAAACCTGCGCTTATGAAGAGGAACAGACATCTGTACAAACAGTCAAACACACAAACTGACATTGTGTTTTATATGGTAGCTAAATACAAAAAAGTTAATAAATTGAACCGGAATTATAAACCACTCCTAAATAATCACTTACTCTATGGCCATAGGATCATTAGCAGGGAAAAACCCCACAAAGTATAAGTCTGCCAATTAATGAAAATCTAGAAAGTCTGAAGAGCAACCGCACCCTTGTATTATGGTACAGTTATCAACCATGCTGTGAATTCAGATAAGTAGGTACCTTGTAAAGAAAGGTGGTCACTCAATAGTCATGGAAGTTGTCACCAAGTAACATCTTAAATAGACCCAAGAGACACAAGAGGAAGACAGACCGACAGACAGACAGACAGACTGGTCATTCGTCAGGAAAGAGATGTCACAAACGAGATGTGACTGCATGTAAACCATCCAACTGCAACACTTTATTTTGAGTGCAAGAGGAGTTTCTAAGAACTCTCGCACTGTAAAGAGTCTTTCGGAGGCTGAAAAACAAGCTTCCCAGTTAAAGAGCGAACATTCTACATTTTGGCAAAGTTTATCGAAAGGAAGCGCCGTTTAATATATTACAATAATGGAGGTGCATACTCTTGATGGATCTTTGAGGCATTCACGACAGGTTGAGAAACGCTTCAAGACTATATTCAATCTTGGCCAAATCGCCACTGCATTGCAGGATACTCGACTGAAGGTGGTGGGAATTTGCAACTTTTCAGGGTGCCAGATGATGACTTGCCTCGTCTTCACGAAAGGCACAGTGGGATCTTTAACGTCCACCAACGACCACTACTGAAAGATTGGTCCTCGACTTAACATCCTTCCGATGGACGGCACACGCATCGATGCATCGCCCTGCATGTGATACACTACCTGGTGACCGTTTATACCTGGGTCTAGATTTCTTCATCTATTTTAGAAAAGTTTATTTTTTTTACCAGTAATGATTTACTTTTAAAATATGGTTTGACTGTGATGATTATGATCGCATTACTATGTGGTATTTGCTGGTCAAAACTCTGTCCTACCAGATGTGGTACCTGGAGGAGAAGCTTGCATTGAGGTGGGCAGGTTGTGCAGGCATACCGAGGATCGAGTAATCATGAGTAGTCAGACAGCACAAAGACTAAAGTGGGGGGTGCCTTGTGGTATAGTTACAAGCAAATGATTTCAAGACCATGCCAACCACATTTAAAGGAGGTCAGCATGTTTAGTAAATGGCTTTGGTTATTTCCACAGTACATGTAGGCTATGCTGACTTTATTTCGAAACACGTTCCCAAAAATTACATCACGTGATAACTTTGCAGGAATACCAAATGCCCACACGGAATGGGCATGTTGCTGGCATTACTCAGCCGCTGGCAATACATGCATTTTAAAGCACTTGCCCAGGTGAATACCAGAAGTACAACAACACAACAACAGGCATTTTAAGGCCATTTTCCCTGCTAGAGCGGGGAATATGCCTGAATACCAGAAGTGAAATAATAAATTCCAGAAGTTTGTGTAACATAACTTTCATATTAAGACTACAATCAAAATAACTGAAGCACATCATGCTATAAACCATATAAACCATTCAAGATTCTGGAGTAATAAAAATAACATAATCAGAGCTCTCCTAGAATATTTTTCAAAACGTTTTGCAATTATAATTCAAACAAAAGTTGTTACAAAGGTTTTGCTATATCTATTTATCATACCGTCTCCATTTTAACACCTCCCAAATTGCAATCTAATTTGTCAATATCAAAACTATTACTGTAACCAATTATTTATTATTTTATGCATCATTTGAGAAAAAATGTCATCTTACTAAAATTCACCAAATGTCCGTCCGTCTGTCTGTCCGTTTGAAGGTACTGCAAAAACGGCTCAACCGATCGCAACGATATTTTGGGTGGGTAATCCTGGGATCCGCTGGAGTAAAATAGGCTATATTGTTTTTCCCCAATTTTCCAAGTTTTCCAAACACGATGGAATAATATTTACCGATATGAACAGCGATGTGGCTTTTGTTGAAATTCTACGTACCAGGAGAGAGTAGATCGACTCCTGACGAACTCTTCCTATATAAACGTGCGGCTCCGAAATAACACGGCAGCGTGTGCAAAGCGACTGAGAAACAGGTGTAGCGGCCGCTTCCATGTTGCAGAATTCAATCTTTTTTTTCGAAATGGGTGCCATGTACTGTTTAGATTTTGATGATTTGGGTGTGATATGATTCAACTGATGTTTATATGAATCGTTTAAAATAAAAAAGCCTTCAATTTCTGATATTTTGCCTTTTCATTTGGGCTTCCCAATTGAAGCCCCGCCTGTAGGGCGGGTACCGTTACTTTTTTGAGAAATTTGAGAAAAATAAAAAAAATCATCAAAAATCAAAATCATCAAAATTTTTAAATTTAAATTTAACCATAAAACGCAACATATAACTTAACTAAACTTAACATAAACATATAACTTAAACAGAAAACTTAATTTAAAAAAATCAAATTTAAAAATAAATAAATAAATAAATCATCAAAAAACATCAAAATCATCATTTGAGAAAAAAATCATCTCCCATAATTTGTTTTTTAATGCATCATTTGAGAGAAACACGAGCTCTGTTTCGCAATTAAAATCTCATGGATGAATATATTTGATGACACACATGATTTGTTTCATCTCAGTTAATTATTACCATGGTGAAGATAAATTAAACTGACATTGTACTGTATTATGTCACTGGCGTCTCAATTATTATAGCTGCATGGAAAAGTACAAGCTCATATGACCTCACTTATGTCTACATTGTTCAAAATGAACGAAAGGTTATTACAGCCTAAGTACTTGCCAAGTTCTGAGAATCGCTGCACAATTATCTGGAAGAAGACAAACATGACAATTGTCTCGTCTTGAGAATTTAAATTCTGGGCATCGATGACGTCATCTCCCATAAATTTCATTCATGGCGATGGAAGGACATCTTCATCAAGGCCTAACTTGACACCATTTGTTTTTGTTTTGGACACCCTTTGTTTCTTGCTGACAGATGTTCATATTTTTCTTGAATAATTTTATTACAGTAACAATGTTATTTCTACATACAGTATGTAAAAGGTTGAAAAACCGAAATTGGAATACTCCTTAATATGGCTGTTTTTCCACATCCAGAAACCTCAAGACTTGCAATTCAGGAATACCATTTTGTGTGTGTGTGGTTTGTTTTTGGTTGTTGTTATCTTCATATGCAGGTTTCACAAGGTGGAACCGAGTCCTCCCAGGTCTCAGTGTATCCACCTCCATTTCAGTAATTGATCATGATTCATGGACCAGTTTGTGAAGTTTTCTTATTCTCAAAGTTTTGTTCTGAGGGCTCTTTTGAGGATCGTCACCGAGCTTCCAACTAGAGGTCGTTTGTCATAATATTCTCAGGGATGGGTTTTAACATCTGTTAGATTCTTCTTCATCATTCCTGTTGCTCCAATTATCACCGACACAATTTTTGCACTCTTCAGCTTCCAGGATCTCTTCACTTCAGTTTTGAGGTATTCATATTTGGTCATTTTCTTGAGTACTGTGTTGTGTAGGCCGACATCAGATTCAATTAGCAATGCTTTCTTTTCTTTTGTGTACCTCAGTACTATATCCAGTCGCAATTCTTTGTTTTCTACGTTCACTCATGATGGGATCATTAGGTCATACTAGTGAGGTACCCGTGCTATGCACGGGTGGGAGGCCAGAAGCAAACAGACAATGCAGAAACGGCGAATGCTAAAGCATTAAACCAATAAATTCCACATTCCTGTAACACCTTCAGTCGCACATCAGACATGGACAGCAAGTTCGTGAAGGACTTCCATGAAAAACGTACCTGTTGGCAAACAAACGGGTACGTTTGTTCCATACCCAGTCAATGGTGAATCTGCATATGGCGATCCGCGAATTCACGTTTAGAAAGTAGAAACCGTCACGGCATTCTGTCATTCACTTGAACTCAATATTTCTTTTTTCATTCCAAACAGCATAACTCCAATCACAAATGAAATAACATTAATATAAAAAATAAACTTTTAACAACATTCGTGACATAAACAAATATTTAAATCCTGATGTGAAGTTCCGTAAGGTTGGGTGAATACAATTACGAATTCAAAATCGTAATTGTATTCACCCAATTCCAATCATCAGTTGATACTTTAACAAAACGACTAACACGAATTTAACATTACGATTGAATGACGGTTGTATTTGGATATTATCAAACCCACGCATTGCCGTCATCTGTCCACTTCCGCATTCGAGGCAGGTTCATAATTCTCATCAAAATCTACAGTATTTGTAGAATTTCAATAAAAGCCACATCACTGTTCATATCGGTAAATATTATTCCATCGTGTTTGGAAAAACTGGAAAATTGGAAAAACCATATGGCCTATTTTACTCCCAGGGGTCCCAGGAATACCCACCCAAAATATAGTTGCGATCGGTTGAGCCATTTTTGCGGTACCTTCAAACGGACAGATGGACATTTGGTGAATTATAGTAAGATGTAAGCATCATGCTGTGTCTGTTGGTTCGGGGAACCATGTGATGGGGGTTAATGGAAGAAGGGTGCGCATGCGCAGAAGGGAGAGGATGCCGAAATAAAGAAAGCCTCTTGAATCTCATTCTTGTTGCTGTTTACTAAATCTACGGACACTACAACTGGCGACGAGGTAAACGTTTCTGGCGAAAAATGACGGCGGTAGGCTCATTGGAGACTTTCGAGGGCGACGATTTTGAAGCATACAAAGAACGCTTGGAAGCTTATTTCATAGCGAACGACATCGGTCAAGTCGAGGTGGGCGCCATTACTGCCGTGATCCAAGCGGCCGACAGGAAGAAGGTGGCTGCTATGATCTCACTGATCGGTAAGAGTACTTACACTACTTTGAAAGAATTGTGTCTCCCGGAAATACCTTCTGCTAAAACGTACGAGCAGTTGTGTGAAATGCTACGAAATCATTTCAAGCCATGAGTATTAAAAGTGGCGGAAACTTATCGTTTTCACCGGACGAACCAGAGTGAAAACCAGAGTGTCACGGACTATGCAAACAGGCTAAAACGTTTGGCCGTCACTTGTAGTTTCGGAAACCACCTCTCAGGTGATTTACGGGACCAGTTTGTTGGAGGTGTACACAGCCAGTCCACCAGGAAAAAGTTACTTTCTCTGGACAGAACATTCGAACAAGCTTTGGATTTGGCTGTGGCTGAGGAAACGGTTGAAAAGGAAGTAAAACAATTCAACTATGGAGAGCCAGGGGTGTCGGGCTCTGTGGACTTTACAACGAGAATAAAAAACAAAACGATTCGCATCGTTGTCCTCGTTTCAAGGATCGGTGGGAAAAAACGACCCTACCGTTTCCAAAGGAAAAACGTTGCTACAGATGTGGCTCTACGGAACATCTGGCTGATGCATGCAAACATGCTCGTACCATCTGCGGATACTGCCGCGACGCGAGGGCCATTTGGTTAAGGTGTGTTTGAAGAAACAGCAAAATGCAAAACGTCTTTTGAAACAAACCCATCATGTTATAGCTTCGAGCGATGAGTCAGAGGACGAGCTGGATATGGTGCATTTACCGCATATTAATTCTATATCTGTTTCAAACAACACTACTCCTCACTACCAACTAGAAATCTCCATCAACGGAACAGAGATTCCGATGGAAATTGATACGGGAAGTTCAGTTAATATACTAAACAGTTGTGACTTTCAACATCTGTCCGGTGGCATCAATACCTTGAAACGAACTACAATATTACTGGAGAGCTACACGGGTGATGTCATCAAATGCTTTGGTGAGAAAGAAATGTGTGTTCAAATTGGGGAGCAACGTGGTTTTGTTGCAGTGCGTGTGGTCGATGGAGCAGGACCTTCATTACTGGGAAGAGATATTATTTCAAAATTTTCCCTTCCCTGGAAAAATATTTTCAATGTTGCCATTCCCATCACCACCGATGACATCGTCAAGCAATACCCCAAGTTGTTTGAAAACAACGCCTTGGGAAGGTCGAGAGGCGTACAGGTTACGCTGAAGGTGCGGGACGATTATCAAGTATTCATGAAAGCTCGAACAGTTCCGCTTGCCATCCGTGAAAGGGTTGACCAGGCTTTGGACAAGCTTGGAAAGGATGGGGTCATTGAGAAAGTTCGGTACTCAGAACGCGCCTCACCCATTGTGCCGGTCATTAAACCAAATGGCCAATTGCGGATTTGTGATGATTATTCGGGCACCATAAACAAATTTTCCGAGTTGGAACAATACCCAGTACCTACGCTGGAAGAACTGTTACACAAAAGAGTTGGTGGGAAGAAGTATACGAAGCTTGATTTGTCCGAAGCTTACCACCAATTAGAGTGCCCCTGGGAGCAGAAAGTATACTACGGTAAATACACACCGAGGCCTGTACCAGTACCGATGGCTTTCATTTGGGGTAAACACAGCCGTTCCAATTTTTCAACGTACCATGGAGAATTTGCTAAAGACCTTCCCGGGTGCTGCGTGTACATTGATGACATCCTGGTGACGGGAGATAGTGTTGACAACCATTTTAAAAACCTTCACAGGGTTTTGAAAAGGCTGGAGGAAAACGGAATTACATTAAAACGTGACAAGTTCCACCTCATGCTGGACGAAATTGAGCATGTTGGATTTGTCATTTCAGCTGCAGGGGTATTCCTGACAAAACAGAAGCTTAAAGCTATCCAACAGGCAGGGGTTCCCGAAAACGTGGGTGAATTAGTCATTCATTGGCCTTACAAATTTACTTCGTCGTTTTGTTCCAGATTTTGCCGAAATCATGTCTCATTTGTACAAGCTACTAAAAAAGGAGGTGAAATGGAAATGGGGAAAGGCCAAGGGTAACTCATTTGAAAAAATTAAAGCTGCTTTGTGCTCCAGTCATGTACTACGTCATTACAACCCTCATGCCTGATTGGTCCTTCAGACGGACGCATCCTCTGTGGGTGTAGGGGCAGTCCTACTTCAACCCAGTCCAGAGGGTGAGTTAGAGCTGGTGGCCTACGCATCGAGAACTCTGAATGATGCAGAAAAAATTACTCCCAGATTGAGAAGGAGTCCTTAGGAATAGTTTTTGGAGTGACAAAGTTTCGGAAATACCTCCTGGGGAGACATTTCACGCTAATGACAGATCATAAGCCTCTGATAACTCTGTTTAACGAGCACAAACCCATGTCACAGTTAGCGTCAGCAAGGATAAAGAGATGATCCTTACTGTTGGCAGCTTACGACTACACCATACAGTTCATCACAGGCAAGAAAAACGTTTATGCGGATTTCCTCTCACGAAAACCCGTACCGGGTCATCCTAGAAAGCCTGAACGAGTGACTGTGGAGGTACTTCTGGTGAAAAATGATGAAATTGTGAATGCTGATGTCGTCGCGGCTGAAGCAAAGAAGGACCCAGTTCTCTGCAAGGTACTTAATTTCTCAAAACATGGTTGGAATGAGAACCCGGGAGGAGGTGATTTGGCCTTATCACAACAAAAGGCTGGAATTTTCTGTGGAAGACGATATTGTACTGTGGAACTCTCGGGTGGTTATTCCCAGATCGCTTCGGCAGATTCTACTCACTGATTTACATGCTGAACATTCAGGCATGGTAAAAATGAAACAAATGGCCAGGAGATACCTGTGGTGGCCAAATATCGACAAGGATATTGAAAGCACCATGAAATCGTGTGTAATGTGTTAGGAGAATGTGAAGGCTCTGCCGGGGAGCCAGCCCGCATCGTGGTCTTGGCCTGCCGGTCCCTGAAAACGACTAAAATCTAGACCTGGTGGGCCCTTTTAAAGGGAAAATGTTTTTGGTTATGGTGGACGCTTATTCAAAGTACTTGGAAGTAATTCCCTTGGTGAACACTACTGCCACGACCATTATTCAAAATCTTTCACATGTTTTCAGTGTTTTTGGTCTGCCGGAACACCTTGTGACTTTTTTTTTTTTTTTTTTGTATACTGAATCGAGGCTCGTGAAAGAGCTAACATTTATTTCACAAACAAATCAACCAGACAAACAAAATATATAAAAAGAGGGAGTGGAAGACAAGATGGGGAGAGAAGGGGAAGCACACAAACATAACATTTGAGAGCAGGGAGATGTGTGGGAGGGAGAGGGCTTGGGGGTAGGAGGCGTGGGAAGGGGGAGGGGGGGGGGGGGTGGGAGAAGTATAAAACACAAGGACACCAACGACTTCCAGGAGAGAAGTTGGTATTTCAAAAAAGTGGATTTGGGGTGAAATTAGCGGGGGTAGAAAAGATCAAGGTTTTGGATGGGGGAAGATAAGAGATGGTGGTGAACAGCTGTTTTAAAGACCTGGAGGGTGGAGTGGGATTGAAGAGAGTGAGGGAGTTTGTTCCAGAGGCAGGAGAAAAGAGGAATGAAGGAGTGAAGGTGAGCAGAGAGTCTTGATTTTGGCAGTTTAACCATAAAAGGGTTGCAGGCAGATCTTGTGCGACCTGTAGGAATATTTGGGGGACAGAGCCCAGAGGGAGAGCTGGGGGGGCAAGGCCAGAGAGGAGTCGGTAGAAGACGGAAAGACCACCAACCTGCCTGCGGTGAGTGAGTGAAAGGCCCTTGGAGTTAGCTTCACCGCGGGAGATTCCAATGATTCTGAACGCTTTGGTTGCAACAGCGTGAAGACGAGTTAGGTGTGAGGCAGGAGCAGCAGCCCAGAGGGGAGAGCAGTATTCCATTTAGCTGCGGATGAAAGCCTTGTATGTGGTGAGGAGCTCAAGTGTGCCAAGGAAGGACTTCGCACGACGGAGGATGCCCAGTCGGCGACTCGCTTTGGAGGCCAGATTTGAAATGTGATTTTCCCAGGAAAGATCATGGCAGATAGTGAGACCCAAAAGCTTGAGTGACAGAACTTCTTGGAGAGGATTATTCAGAAAGTGGATGGGAGGGTTGTACAGTCGGTCTTTTCGGAGAGACATCGTAAGAGTGTGAGATTTGTCAGGATTGAAAGACATGTTCCCCTTGTTTGCCCAGTCTGTGATTTTGTCCAGGTCTGCAGAGAGTGAGGAGGCTGCAGACTGCCGATCTGAGGGATGAAGAATGGAGCGACAGAGAGTAGAGTCATCAGCAAAGTGATAGAGAGGATTTTCAAGAGAGTCAGAGAGATCATTGATGAAGACCAGAAAAAGCACAGGACCCAGAACACTGCCTTGGGGAACTCCAGCCTGACCAGGAAGAGGAGATGAGAGAAACCCATTCAGGGCCACACGTTGACTACGACTAGAGAGGAAGTCCGCCAGCCATGCGTGGAGATTTCCATGGATACCAAAGGAGGAGAGTTTGGTGAGCAGAGCGGGGTGCCAGACCGTATCGAAGGCACGTGATATGTCAAGGAAGACAGCTCTAATTTCCTGTTTAGCATTGGGGACCTCCATCCATTGTTGAGACAGCAGAAGCAGCATGTCCAGAGTAGAGTGACCAGGTCTGAAACCAAATTGATGATCAGAGATCAAGCCATTGGAGAAGAGGAAAGATTTCATATCTGAGGCAAAGATGGATTCCATGACTTTGCTGATAATTGGGAGAAGGCTGATTGGTCTGTAGTTGCTAGGATCTGTTTTTGCACCTTTTTGTGCAAAGCGGTGATGTTGGCTGATTTCCAAGCAGATGGCAGATGACCTTGAGCAAAAGAGAGGGTGAAGAGCACAGAGAGAGGGAGTGAAAGAGCGGAAGAACAGGATTTTAGGACCCGTGGGCTGATGCCGTCATGTCCAGTTGCAGAATCAGAGTCGAGGGTTGACAGAAACTTTTCCACCTTGTCAGGAAGAAAGGACACAGAGACCAGGAGCAGCTGGGTACGACTAGGTACGGTGGGTATAGAGAGGGATGGGTTTGGGACACAAGATTTAGAGGCAAACACAGAGTTGAGGCATTCAGCTTTTTCACGTGCCGAGTCAGCTGTGTAGCCGTTTGAAGTGAGGGAGGGGACGGAGGGGGAACAAACACCAGAAACAGATTTGACCAGACGCCACCAGGATTTGGAAGAGGGAGACAGATAAGAGAGTTCGGACTTGAGAACAGAGAGAGATATTGTTTCCTGGCTCTCCTGAGGGTGGACACACACTTGTTTCGGGCTTTGTGAAAGGAAATGAGATTTCCTTCTGTTGGATTTGCTTTCCAGGAGACGAAAGCAAGTTGTTTCTGGGCAACAGCCTCACCACAAGATTCTGTGTACCATGGATGGGAGGAAGGGTATGACAACTGAAGACGAGATGGGATAAATCTGTGCATGGGAGAGAGCAATTTACTTTGGAAGAATTCCCAGGATGAGTTGATTTCAGAGGCTGTAGAGATGGGAGACCAGTCCGGATGATTGATGGCTGCTTGAAGACCGTGCCAGTTGGCCTGAGTGAAATGCCAGACTCGGACGCTGAGGAGGCTCTCTGAGAATGGTCAGAGAGATGTCTACTTTAACAAGCACATGATCAGTGGAGCCGATTGGAGCAGAAGAAGAGCAGCAGACATTTTCAGGGAAGTTAGTCATAACCAAATCCAGAAGAGAAAATGCTCCGTTGACTGAGATCCGGGTCGGGAAATTGAAAGATTGTGTCAGTCCCAGTGAGTCGCAGAAGTCCTTTGCTGAAGAGCCATGGCTGGTGAGAGGGGTACCCACACCCAGCCAACTGGCATGGTGACAATTGAAATCACCATATATGAGGAAGAGAGAGAGTTGGGATGGGTAGATAGAAGTTGGTCCATATTATCAGACAGCGAGATGTAGATGGAGTCATCACTGTTTGGTGGACGGTACAACACACATATGAACAAAAGGTGGGAGCGAAGGGGAAGCCGTAGCCAAAGGTATTCCTGGGGGTGAGGTGGAGAGAGGGCAGTGCAGGGCGAGTGAGGAAGAGTCTTTTAAATAAAGATAGCAACCCCACCTCCAGGATGAGGCTCAGGTCTATCATACCGGAGGAGGGAGTAACCTGGGAGAGATACCAAGGAGTCAGAGACATCATGAAGGAGGAAGGTTTCTGTTAAGCAGATCACGTCTGGTTTGTCAGAAGCAACCTGTATGGAGAGATCAGTCAAGTTTGAGCGACTGATCGGCAGCAAATTTACCAGCGCCGAGTTCTCACGACAAATGACATTAAACATACCCTGACGGCCCCAGGACACCCTGCTGCAAATGGTTTGGCAGAACGTTATGTTGGTCATTTTAAGGAGAAAATGAAAAAAATTGGTGACACCGGAGAGTTGTTACAAACCAAACTGGACAGATTCCTGTTGACATACAGGGCCACGCCTGCCTCGTTTGGGAAATCACCTTCAGAACTGTCAATGAACAGACAACCTAGAATAAGGCTCAGTGCTCTAAGAGCTAACCAAACCAAACAACAAGTGAAGGTGTTCCAAGAAAACCTCGAGCATGTCCCAAAGTTCCAGCAAGGCCAACTCGTGTTTGCGCGAAATTTTGGAAAAGGTCCGAGCTGGGTTTCTGGGACTATTTTTCGGGTCATTAGTCCAAGAAATTATGATGTGCAAGTAAACGGGTTGGTGTGGAAGAGACATGATGAACAACTACGTCCCCGGACTGTGACCACCTCTTCATGTTTACAACCCGGTATTGAAATGGGGGGCCCCGACCAATTCCCAGTCTCGTTTTCTGGACCCTCGTCTCCAACTAGTCTGGTTGGGAGGGGGAGTCAGGAAATGTCTATTCCATTTACACCACCTGTTGAACGAGATGCTCCTCCCGATCAGCATTTTGATGACTCGATTTTTTTCTCCACGGGTTGATAAATTTGGGAATCCAGAACCGGTTGTGGATGAACCCATGCCTTCCCCATCATCTGGTCAACTACCTCATCGGGTTGGCGAGTCCAGAAGATTTCCGGTGCGAGAAAGGAAGAAAACGAGAAAGACTAATTGAACAATGCTGAGTCTGTGTGTTTGCCTCCCACCTGGTTGGATGAGAAATGTGTTTTTTGACCCCTCTAGTCTAACATTTGTGAAAATGAGTTAATTGTAGGTTGGTTAATGAAATGATGAACATCTTGATGTGATTGTGTTCGCTGGTTTATATGACAGACGAGTACAGTGATCTTAATGATTAACTACCTATTTGTTGTGAGATTTAAAGAGGGTGCAGTTGGTGTGTCTGTTGGTTCGGGGAACCACGTGATGGGGGTTAATGGAAGAAGGGTGCGCATGCGCAGGAGGGAGAGGATGCCAAAATAAAGAAAGCCTCTTGAATCTCGTTCCTGTTGCTGTTTACTGAATCTACGGACACTACAGATCACTTCCTTGTTTTCAATGATTAATTTTGGTTCATGTTTCCACGAGTTTTATGGAATCGAGCTATTGAGGCTTTTGCAGATATGTGAGTGGATTGCTCTCCATACTTTGTTGTGTCTTTGTATGTACAGCTGCTCTGACATAAGTTTTTTTTACATCCTGATAGGAGGTGGCTCGTACTTTCTGATTCTACCTTCCAGAATCTACACCTGTCTGATTGACTCAATCCAGACATCTTTTTAAAGCCATTGGTGTAGTGTCCTTGGTCTTGGGCCTTTGTAATGATTCGTTTGCATCCCAGTTGAGCTGACCTCTTCTTAGCCATTCCAAAGAACCTTCTTTGTCTACTCCCAATCTGTCCAACTGTTCTTTTTTTTTTTTATACCTTCTTGTTCTTTATCATTGTCCCAGTTGTCGGTGTAGATCTGTTGGTATATCCTACATTTGTTGTGTATATCTGTCAATGTGTGTGTGTGTGTGTCTGTGTGTGTGCGTGCGTGTGTGTGTGTGTGTGTGTGTATGTGTGCATGTGTGTTTATGTTCGCGCTCATACGCAAGTCTGTGTTTCACAGTGGGCAGTGTTGGATAAAGCTCGGTATTGAAAGCAACATGCAAAAGAAGGCAAAATAATACATGAGTTTGATTTTTAGGTGGGCGAGATTTTTTTTTAATGGTAAATTGCCATTATCATCAATAATTACCTTAAATCTCTCCCAGTCTATTGTAATCACTTGAGACCCAAAAGGAAATGAAAAAAAAGACAGATAGAAAAATTGGGGTTACAAGTTAAAAAAACAGCTCATTCGATTGACTTACACAAACTAAATAATTCAACATTGCATGATGTACACAAAAGCACTGCTTTACATAAATTAACCAAACGATGATCTTTTTCAAAAGTTTCAAAGAACATTAATGCATTTGGATTGAAGGAAAATGCATAAATAAACATACATAAGGCACTTTCTAAAAATGAAAGAACAGTTTGTACAATCTATAATTTTTTTACACCATATACAGTGTCCATTTTAAGGCCTCGGTTCTTTTTTGTCTGATAACTCGATGCATGACACTGAGACTGTGGATTGCCATTCCATCAAGGATCTCACGTGACTCGACAGCAATTCCAGCAGTTGGAGTGCTTTTTCCGCCGTTTTCTCAATGCAACAAAGATGGCTTCGTCAAACACTGCCTTCAGGCCTTTCTGGGTAAGTGCAGAACACTCCAAGTAACAACATGCCCCGATCTGCAAACAAAGGAAGAAGGAGGATTGGTGGTGGGGAAGGGGTTTGGGGGGAGTGGATGAAAAGTTGAGGAGGGGTGAAGAAGAGCGAGAGGTTAGGGAGGGGTGGGGTCGAAGCGGGGGTGGCACAAGTTCTCAAAATGCCTGTTACTTTCAATCTCTTCTAGTATAATGAAAGGATCAAGTGAAGTACAGTCCAAGCTAAGTCTTGATGTAGAAGCCCTTCCATCATCTTTTACAAAAAAAAGACGTGTGTGTGTGTGTGTGTGTGTGTGTGTGTGTGTGTGTGTGTGTGTGTGTGTGTGTGTGTGTGTCAGTCAGTCAGTCACTGTTCATTCTAAAGGGTTCCAGATGTCGTAGAATAGTATAAATGGTACCATTGGAAAGCCAATGATCTATTTACTTGGAACAAATGATTAATGTCCGTTTAATCATGAAGGTGTATGTTTTGAAAGCGAGTTTCCCAGGATTGAGGAAGAAGAAGAAGTCGAAATAGGAGCTTAATGTTGCAGTTCCAACATTAACATTTATTATTTCTATGACAGCAGGAATCCTATTAGTATATTAGTAGCAGCCATTGAAAGAGCACATAAAATTACATCTACCATGCAAAATACAATGTTAGTTTGTGTGTTTGTCTGTTTGTACAGAGGTCACACCCCCTCCTCCCCCCCCCCCCCCCCCCTTCATGAAGACGATTTGAATCAAGCTTTAAAGGCCAATCTTTTAACACGAATGTGTCTACTTTTGTCTATAGAACAGTCTATTTTGAGGAAAAAAAACAAACTCGAAAAACATTTTCCATAAAGGAGTAATTAAGTCTCTTCTATTGGAATTGTAGATGGTGGCTTGAAAACCGAGCCTCAAGGGCGGTGTACAGAAGTCTTTTTTAAAAGTAACAATAATACAAGGCGCAGGCAGGTGAAATTTGCTGCACATGATGTGCAACACGCGCTGAGTTAAACGAGTGTTCATTTACATCCGTATGATCTACTATCTTCTTTGTCTACTCCCGAGTCTCGCTCTCTTATATAGTGAATCTACTATATAACAGAGCTGTTGGTCTGTCTGTGTGTGTGCCTGGCTGTGTCGCCATTTTTCTCAGAGTTGGCTGAATGGATGTTCGTCAAATTTTCAGAGGTTCATCAGTGAGTGCTTGGGAGTGTTTTAGGCAAAAAAAAAACAAAAAAACGTTTTTTGGGAGTTAAAAAAATTAATAAATCGCTTGATTGTGCCTGAGGCTTTTTCAATTAATGACAGTTATATACAAGTACACATTCGCATAAATAAAAACAAAACAATCACCAGACATTTGAACACAAATAAATCAAAGAATTCAGGAAGTGCACGAATTTGGTAGTACGGCTTCTTCTTCTTCCTGATCGGCATCACACTTAACTCAGAAACGTGAGCCACATTCACCCACCAGCATATAAATGAACCCCCTTCCTCTCCTGCCTCCCTCCTCCCTCCCCCTTCCACCTCCCTTCCCCTTCCCCCCTCCTTCCCCTCTCCTCCCTCTCCCCCTCCCTTCCCCCCCTCTCACCCCTCCCCTCCCCTCCCCCCATCCTCCTCCCCCTTCCCCCTTCTTTCCTCCCCTCGCCCCCTCCCCTCTTCCTCCCGGCAACACCGGGTACTTCTGCTCGTGTCTAATAAATAAATAAGATATAAACACATGTGACACTAGACCGAGGCTTCAGACTTTGGCACACTCATGAGGCTGCACCGTCGAATAAACTTTCAACTTGTCATTTTTGACGGGCTTTTATACCTGTGTAGTCATATTGCTCAGTGTGTTCCAAAAAGACCTGGAAAACTTTGGTTGTTATTATATTTAGTATCACAAATGATACAACAATACCCTTTGTTTAATATGATACAGAAACTCGTAAAGTTTTCTTTATTTTCAGGTCTGGTGGTTTGATGTTAAAGTAAATGGCGACTCCACAGGACAAACCTCAGTACGTCAAAAGGTTCATCGAGACGAGACCCGACATGCAAGTTCAGCGTAATTTCCGTATAGGGTATGGAAGGAATCCGCCATCATGGACAAGTATCAGAGAGTGGTACACGGGGTTTAAGGAGACTGGAAGTTGTCAGAAACAGAAAAGTACCGGCCGACCAAGCACAAGTGCATCAGACGTTGAAAGAGTTCGTGAATCATTTCAACAAAGTCCCAGAAAATCAATCCAACACACCCCCAGAGAACGGGGACTACCAACTACCACTGTTCACAGGATTTTGCCTAAAAGACTGAAGCTTTATGCCTATAAGGTGCAGATTCTGCAGAAACTCAAACCAAATGATGGACCGAAATGCAAAACATTTGCCTTGGAAATGCCCAATCGCGGAAGACGAAAAAGAAGATGAAGATAGCGGATGACGAAGATTACCTGAAAAAGGTCATGTTCACAGCAGAAGCTTGCTTTCTTGTATCGGGTAAGGTCAACTGGCACAATGCGAGAAACTGGGGCTCTGAAAACCCCCACGTGGTCATTGAATATATACGAGACAGCGTAGTATGGCCTTCTCCATGACCAGTTAATGGGTTTGTTTTTCTTTGCGGAGGATACAGCAAACTCAACAATTTACATGAACATGTTGGAAGGATTCGCCTTCCCACAGATTGAAGACCTGCATCCCAATATCATTTTTCAACAGGATGGCGCTCCCCCTCATTGGGCCTTTGTCATTCCAGCCATCCTGAATTTAAAATTTCCAGGTCGCTGGATTGGCCGAGACAGACCAACCACCTGGCTCTCACGGCCAGCCACCCTTGATTTTTTTTC
Organism: Myxine glutinosa; assembly: GCF_964187855.1. NCBI lineage: Eukaryota > Metazoa > Chordata > Myxini > Myxiniformes > Myxinidae > Myxine > Myxine glutinosa. The sequence continues at coordinate 55,997,736 of NC_136269.1, read as the reverse complement.
TGTGGGTGTTTGTCAAAGATGTTGTCTGCAACACCAAGGTGGCAAACCTGCAGGATCTTCATTCTCGGATCACAGTTGCATGCCCACTGGCAGACGCAAACACGCTGAGCCAAATATGGCAATAACTCGTGTACCACCTTGGTGTCCTAGGCGCAACAAACGGAGCTCACATTGAAGTGTATTGATGGTGTGCACAAAACTTTGAGTTTCTGCATCATATAAACCAAAGGGTCTCGTATCATTTGTGTTTCTAAATATATTAACAACCAAATTTGTGCGGGTCTTTTTGTAACACCCTGTATAAAGGTACTGTACATGGAACTAGCACACAAACAACATCCACAACCAGTATGTCAGCAGCAGCAACGATAACGTATTATAAACGAGAACGGCACTCGGTAGAGAGCATACCTCCATGGCTCCGCCAGGCTGAACAGTTTCTGAATTCGGACCTGAACCAAAATCTAATCAGCTTGTTCTTCTCACCTAACCAACTCATCCCCCAAGTTTAGTCATAACTCGTCCACAAATTTTTAAATATCATGTTATATATCGCTTTTCTCCCAATCTCTCAATGGTGAAGAATCACTTGAAAATTAAATAAATCTCGTATCCGAATCCATATTCAGATCTTCACCAAAATCGAATCAATTTGGTCTTGTCACACACCCAACCTGTCCACCAAGTTTCGTCCAAATCAGTCCATAACTTTTGGAGATATGCTACGTGTCGGTTTTAGCCCAATCTCCCAATGGTGAAGAATCACTTTTAAAATTCTCTGATCTGGATCCGGATTCGAAGCTTCACCAAAATCTAATCATGTCGTCCTTGTCACATAAGCTACCTCTCCGCCAAATTTCGTCCGAATCCGTCGACAACTTTTCGAGATATCTTGTTCACAGACAGACAGACTGGAGTGAAAACATAACCTCCATCCACCTTTGGTGGCGGAGGTAAAGATCCTTTTTTCACGTGTTTTACTGCATTTTCCATCCTCATTATTATTTCTTATGCAGCCTGTGGCTGCTGTTCGCATATCATTGTTGGGAGTATGGCTGTGACAATGATGCAGTTCCCCCTGTTTCCAGTAATCTAGTACTCATTTTGCTGACATCAGAAGGATGACAGGCTGAGTCAACCCGCCTGGGGTTATTTAACTGTACAACAGGGGCTCAAACTCAAGACCCAGAGATCTTAAGCCAGCCACCTTGATCATTAAGCCAACACCAGGATTATACATTCTCATTGACTCTCACAGATATAAATGCAATATGTTTGTGAAGTACAACATACTGTCTTTTGATTAAATCCGTCAGCACGCCTCATCCTGCATTAAAACAAGTGTCTTTGGCCATATTAACAGAAAATGGTGAGTGATGAACTAGTTTTTCTATATATGAAGGTCCTCGCGTAGGTTTTGGGTGCTGACCTGCACAGGCCACTGTGAGAGAATTCTAAACTATGCCCTTTTGATTGTGAGAATTATTTATATGATGGTATGGTAAACATGACCTATAAATTAATTCTGAATAATTTACCTCCTTTGCCAACTTCATGCCTTGTTGAAATGTTATTGGCTTCTCTTTCATCTCGGAAAGCCTTGTCAAAGTTTTTGATGCATCCCTTAAATCGATCTGTACAGAAAGAAACATGAAACGTATGATTGTCAGTGTAAAAATATGCCATCTCAATTCTTCCTTGTTTCATTTATTCATTTTACAGTCACATTGGGGGTTGAAACCCATTGGCTCTTTTACAGTGACCTGCAAAAGTATTCACCGCCTCCAAAGTTTTCACATTTTGATACCACCTGAACTTATTTCATGATGCTTTCAAATCAAACTCAATAGTCTTCACAAACTACTCCAAAGTGATAAAGCCAGGAAATGCAAATAAAATGTGAATAAGTTCGATTAATAGAGAAAATCAGATGTTTCTCAGTTGCATAAGTATTCAAACCCTTTGCAATAATTAAGCCTAAATCACTTCATCAGTAAATTAGTTGTTTGAAAGTTTACAAAATAAGTACAATAGGTTTCACCTGTATGTAATCAGTGATTTAACTTGTAAATTAAGCTCCCACTCTAATCCAAGTAGTTTCAAGGTGCAACTCACTTGGTAAACATCCAAGGCAAAAATGAAGACCAAGGAGCTTTCCAAAGTAGTCAGACATAAAATGGTGAAGAAGCATCGTTCAGGAGAGGGTTATAAGAAGATTTCAAAGTCGTGCATTATCCCTTTGAGTATGATGAAATCCATCATTAATAAGTTGAAAACGTATCATACCACCACGCTCTAGCCAGATCTGGTCGCTCATCCCAACTCAGCAACCGGGCAAGCAGGAAACTGATTTGGGATGTCACGGTAATAGACTAGACGGATTTATGGAAAAAGGCCATGTATGAGCTTCTAGGTGCATTTTTGGGTAAAAGTTGTGAACCTCACTTTTTAACATAATTAGGGTAGCTGAATTCGATTAACCCGGTTCCCAAGCCGAATTTTGAGTTTTGAATTTCCCACGTGCACAATGTGAACATCTTTGGATGATGTCAGGTACATCAAAGAAATGGCATTATACCCCAATTGATGCTGTTTTAAACAATCTACCGAGTTTTTCCACAGCACTGCTACCATTTCACGCATTAACTGGGTGTGACACCACCTCCTATTTTGCAAATCACACCAAACAAACATCATGGAAAGTCTTCAAAGAGCACCATAAACTGCTGAAGAACTTAGGCATTGGTGAACTCGCAGAGGAGACAATCAAATCTGCAGAAGCGTTCGTCTGTAGAATATATAATGTGCACAGAACAACCTCTGTTGATTCAGCGCGACATATGTTGTTCTCCAAGACTGGTAAACCAGAAGCAATGTCACCGACAAGTGATGCTCTTCATTTCCATTTGATGCGAGTACACTATCAAGCCATGGGATGGAGAAATGCTTATTGTGCCATACCTGACCTTCCTGCACCTGTGGAAATGGGATGGAAACGTGGTGATTCAGGACTCGAGCCTATTCTGATGTCACCGAGTCCAATCCCCGAAAGTTGCCTCGAGATGATTTGTTGTGCATGCCAGAAGCAATGCAAGACTCGATGCTGCAAATGTCGCTATTCAGAGTTGAGGTGCACATCAATGTGTGCCTGTCAGCAACAGAGTGATGATCAGACCCCTTGTATGAATTTGATGTAGTTTGGCAAAACAACATGTGTGGCATTCCTGAATGTTTGTGCTTCATGGCCATGTATACTTAATTTTAGAATAAATGGTTGTATGAAACATTGTCTTATTAAACCCATTTCCCATTTTATAGTGTCAAATTTCAATATCAGTTTGAATGTCTCTTTCAATATGTCGCAAACCATAATATAGACCAGACGGATTTATGAAAAAAGGCCATGTATAAGCTCCTAGGTGCATTTTGGGGTAAAAGTTGTAAAGTTAAAGTAAAAGAGCTGCATGTATATACATGATATTTAAATGCTTGGTCAAAGAAATTGTCCAAAAATGGCAATTTGGCGGCCATTTTGTTTATGCTGATTAGAAGGTCAAAAATTCAAAATTCGGCTTGGGAACCGGGTGAATCCGATTCAGCATACCCTAATTATGTTAAACAGTGAGGTTCCCAACTTTTACCCAAAAATGCATCTAAACATTCACATTTCTCAGAAATCTGTCTAGTCTATAAATCTAACAATGACTGAAAGATCTGCAAGGGTCTATGTCCGAGATGGAGGTCAGTGTTCATCAGTCGACAATATCCCATTCCCTTCATAAAGCTGGCCTCTATGGACAGGTGGAAAGAAGCCATTACTGAAACGAAGGCAAATAATGGCAAAGAAAGAAGCCATTACAGAAAAAGATGCATCTAGAAGATCGTATGGAGTTTGAGGGGGGAAAAAGCATCTTAATGATACTGCAGGCAGGTGGAGAAATGTTTTGTGGTCAGATGAGACAAAAAATGAACTTTTTGTTCCAAATTCAATGCATTATGTCTGGCGCAGCAAGCCTAACATTGCACACCACCCAGTCAACCCAATCATACTGTCAAGCATGGTGGTGGCAGCATCATGTTATCGGGCTGCTTTTCATCAGCAGGGTCTGGCAAGCTTGTCGGGATAGAAGGGACAATGGACGGTGCAAAGTACAGGAGAATCCTTGATGAAATCCTGCTTGAGTCGGTCATGAATCTGAAACTGGGTTGGAGATTCACATTTCAGCAGGACAATGATTCGACGCAGAAAGCTCAAGCCACACTGGAGTGGCTGAAGAAGAAGAAAATAAATGTTCTTGAGTGGCCCAGTCAGTCATGACTTGAGCCAATTTGAACATTTATGGTGAGACTTGAAGATTGCAGTCCATCGAAGATCCCCATCAAACTTGGCAGAACTAGAGCAATTTTCAAATGAAGAATGTGCAAAGATTTCACCATCACACTGTGCAAATCTGGTAGAGACCTACCCCAAAAAGACTTGTAGCAGTCATTGCTGCAAAATGTGCTTCCACAAAGTACTGACCAAAAGGGCTGAAAATTTTACCAGTGAATTTTGATTTGTACATGTTTTTTTGAATAAAAAAAAGTTCATTTGAAAATATTATTTCTACATACTTCTTAATCACACTAAATGTGGTATTATTGTGGTATGTGGTAGGGAGTGTATATTTTTACAGGCCACTGTACCTCCTTGCCTTTAACAAAACTCTGTTAAATCAGCATCTTAAGTACTGGACCATAAATATGAATAATCTATCCCAATGGATTATGAATGCATCGTGGAATATTTCTTAATAAAGTGTGAAAAGTACCTGCGTGCCCACAAGCAGGTACGGAACTTTAGGGCAACATTTCCTGAGCTCAGTCACCCACTCTTCTTTAACATTGTGAAAAGATGAGGGATTGACAACAGAGAAGCAGATCATGAAGACATCTGTATTGGGGTAAGACAAAGGTCTCAACTGGTTGTAATCTTCCTGAAAATGGAGCCGGGGTGAAAGGGGGAGAGGAACAAGGGTTGGGGTTAAGGATAAAAAAGAAGGGAAGAGTTGTTATTGACAAATCAAGTTAGGAGGGATTTAGCACATATTAAGCTAGTTGTGGTTGAATGATTTTAAGATAAAATGTACAACTGTATTCTTTTGACAACTCTTTTACCATCTACGTGCAAAGACGGACACATTACTTGGATGTATCAAAATCACACGTGTGTAGAAATGACGAGTTTAATAATTGGAGTACTTTTCACTCCGATCTCTGCATTGATCAAGAGCATGTTGTCAACATTTTTGTTTCCGTTTTTCATCTGTTCTAAATAAAAATCCGGAATTTTTATTTTCAACTCCTCCAGTTTCCAGTTTTCGTCTAATCTCAACCAAAAGACTAATACGTACTGAAATGAAAAGCATGGAAGCGTAGTAATGCTGGGAAGTCAAAAGCTGTAGAAAAGACGATGTTTGAAGCGACCAAAACTGATGAATTTTTACGGCGTAGCCCATAGGGCAAAGCCATCTAGAACAGTGTTTGTCCGTCCATCTGTATGTATGTATGTATGTATGTACGTACAGTATGTATGTATGCATGTCCCCTCAAACGTATACCAATCAGAGCTGAGGATCTGGTCACATGGCAGGGTGACGTGATTATGTCTGATGTCATAATGGCGGCTGACTCTCCACACATCGCCATTTTGATTTATATGCCGTTCATGCCGAACATATCATCGAACCTGTCATATATCACAATCGCCATGCTCTACCTTGACGTTTTTCATTCAGTGTGAAACACAAACAAACCGATTGCTAAAATGACCATGAACATCAAAAGCATCGGCATTACGTCTCTTCCAACAATACGGTATGGTACATATATAGTCCGTGGGCTGAGTAGGGTTTACATGCACCCCCCCCCCCCCCCCCCACAACTTAACTTCCCGGGTATGTCCATGTACCCCCCACCCTAGGGGTTAGGAAAAACCATGTTAACAGAAAAAAAACTCATTCCCTCATAGTTTGACCTCTGGTGACCTCATTAGTGACCTCATTTGCATATACCACATATCATTGTAAAGAGTGTCCTAGGACAAACATTTTGAGGGGTCATATGCAACCATAGGATGACTAGGTAAAAAGTTATGGCCATTTGAATTTCGCCTACCCCTAATTTTCGGAAATCACTGACACAGGGGGGGTAACATCAAAATATGCGTAGGAGGTACCTTGGGAATGAGTTTTTTAATGAGTTATTAATAACGCGGAAGTAAGGAATTAGCCTCAGTTTTTTGACAGTAATATCATTTTCGAAATACAGTAATGATAACGTAACGTTAATATTATAGTAAATCGAATCGCAACACTAATCCCTTTGTAGTGACTGCAAACGTACGGCCTACTGCAGGTTAAAATATATCACCTTCTACATATGAAAGCCCGCTTGGAGTTTGCAAAAAAACACCTAAAGAACTCTCAGACTGTGAGAAACAAGCTTCTGTGGGCTTTCATGTGTCTTTCACTGAGGAGAGGCTTCCGTCCTGCCACTCTGCCAAAAAGCCGAGATCGGTGGAGTGTTGCAGTGATGGTTGTCCTTCTGGAAGTTTCTCCCATCTCCACACAGAATCTCTGGAGCTCAGCCAGAGTGACTATCGGGTTCTTGGTCACCTCTCTTACCAAGGCCCTTCTCCCCCGATTACTCAGTTTGGCCGGGCGGCCAGCTCTAGGAAGAGTAGTGGTTGTTCCAAACTTCTTCCATTTAATAATTATGGAGGCCACTGTGCTCTTGGGAACCTTCAATGCAGCAGAAATGTTTTTGTGGGCTTCCCCAGATCTGTGCCTCGACACTATCCTCTCTGAACTCTGCAGGCAGTTCCTTCGACCTCATGGCTTGGTTTCTGCTCTGATATGCATTGTCAGCTGTGAGACCTTATATATATATATATACAGGTGTGTGCCTTTCCAGATCATGTCCAATCAATTGAATTTACTACAGGTGGACTCCAATCAAGGTGTAGAAACATCTCAAAGATGATCAAGAGAAATGGGAGGCACCTGAGCTAAATTTCAAGTGTCATAGCAAAGGGTCTGAATACATATGTAAATGTGATATTTCAGTTTTTTATTTTTAATAAAATTGCAAAACTTTCTAAAATTCTGTTTTCTCATTGTCATTATGGGGTATTGATTGTAGATTGATGAGGGAAAAAATGAATATAAACGATTTCAGCATAAGGCTGCAACATAACAAAATGTGAAAAAAGTGAAGGGGTCTGAATACTTTCTGAATGCACTGTATATATATATATATATATATATATATATATATATATATATATATATATATATATATATATATATATATATATATATATATATATATATATATATATATATATATTAGGGTGGTGCTCAAAATAATTTTTTTTAAATATTTACTGGGACATGGCTTTATGTTGTTCCTTTTGTTCCAAAATGAAAAGACACCAAATATGAAAGCAATCTGATTTTATTTAGGGGTGCCACATCAGCCTTCAAACTAAAGGTGTCTACAAAACTTTTCTATATATGGATCGAAAGCAAAACCAGAAGTTTGTTTTATGAAAATCCACCCTCCACTCACTTTCTTTGTATTCTAGCAAACACAAGTTACAATAGCTGCACAAATAGCACTATATTGCTATGAAAACTCAAATTCAATGATAACAATCCAAATGTTCAGTTCATAAAATGAAGAGACACCAGATCACATAATATTAAAAAACCCAAATATAATGAGAAATGTAACTCCTATTTCTGGGCCTGTTTCACCACTGTTGCCTTCTTGGCATCAGGGTACATCTTCCTGTGAGCAGCAACAACTTGGAGCAGAGCTTGCTTTTGCTCTTCATCCTTTGTAAGGAGCTTATTGTAGTCTTGTATCAATGCGACACCCCTTCACCATGACTAAGCCACTGGTGGCTTTCTTTGCTTCCTGAAAGCTGGTTTCTTGCTCCCATGAACCAGGATCCTTATCCATCCAATCAGTTGGGGTCCCTAGGATGCTGAAGAAATGCTTGGTGTGTTTTGTTATGAGGCCAGCGATTGACAGGGCGGTTCCTCGTTTGATAGCTGGTCTCTTTGGAGAGGGGTTTTCACCGTCATTTTTCAATGCTTCAATCATATTGATCTTGCTTTCTTTGTCAATTCTGGTGTCAAATAATGCAAATGCCACTAGTACTGGGCTCATGTACCACGTGTGGCGGCCAAATGCCTTCAAGGCTGCCTGAGCCATCTTCTGATTGATTTGTTCAAACTTTTCCAACTTCTTGAAGAGGTTAATGTCATTCAGGGGAGCCTCAATAGCTTGTGGAGCCCGAAACCAAGCCTGTACATACACAAGGCAGACAAAAATGTTGAAGGCTCGGAGTTCTCTCGCCTCTCGAAGTGTCAAGTGGAACTCTGACCGAAACATGAACACCTGTAGTGAATATAGTGCTTTTGCCATCCATCTGGCTCTGTGCATTGCTCCTGGAGCCATGATCCGGATTCCACGAGGTGGGATTCCTCCCATGTAGATGACAGTCAGTTCTAGGAGTTCACGATAATCATCTCGTGGCTGCTGATCTTTCAAACACACAAGAGCAAATTCCAGAGCTTCATCCATCATGTCATTGTTCTGTGCAAACTCAGCTGCCGTATCAGGATCTGTGAATCCATTTTTTGGTTGGTGATGGGCAATGGACGGCCACTTCGCCTGAAACCGCTTAAAAAGCTGGATGTCAGGGCCTGATGAAGGACCGAAAAGAGTGGTGAAAACATCTCCCAGAATGATTTCGTGCGCATGATGGCGGCAAGCCAAATGAAGTAGTTCAGTCTGTAGCTTCTTTTCAATGAGGACAGCAGCCCCTCCATGAACACCTGAATTGCTGGCCGTTGTGTCAAAAGACAAAGCCTTCACCTTGCCCACAAGGTTCCAGCTCTTCAGTGTGTCCACTACAGCGGTTGCCATAGCTTCTCCTCCCCCGTCAGGTAACTTGGGAACATTCAACAGCTGCTCCATTCCATGGTACTGGTTGGACACAAGGATTGGAAGACGATCCACCTTCACATGCACAAAATCTCCAGTGACATCGGGAAGAAGCTTTCCATCCCAATGGACCACTAAAGGACCCTGTACATTATGATGAAATGCTTCTTTTATTTCGTCCATGGTTTTGCATCGATGCATCATGCGATTCCGCCGCACTGTCCATCGGTTCAGTGCCAGCTCTGCAGGATCCCATCCTACTGCTCTACAAATGGATGCCAAGTTGTGGACAGCCATTCGGTCACTTGTTTTCGTACGATCCAAAGAAGCTGCGACTTCAGGAGTGACAATGTTGATAGGCCTTCTTTTCTTGGGACGAGATATCCCACCATCAGATGATGAAGAACCAGCCTGTGCCATGGTCTCAGAGTCAGAGTCTGAGTCTGTGACTTCCATAGCAGTAGCACCCTTCATGACCATTTCCTGTCTCTTATTTTCCTTCTCTGCCTTAGTCTTCTCCTTTTCTTCCCTTTCTTTCTTTCGCTTCGTTTTTGCTTCCAACACAGTGTCTACAGATCCCATTGAAGCCTTCCTCTCTGAGAATTGATCATGAAGAAACTTCCTGTCCTCGGGGTTGGTGATTATGGCCTCCAAGATCATGGCATGCCTAAGATAAAACGTCTTCTCCAAGGAGGCCTTGAAGGATGCTTCCTTTTTCTCTTGGGTCGCACCACCCCGCTTTGCACCTTTTTGGAGGCTCCTCCATTCTTCATATAGCCTCTCCAAACGATGGATGCAGTGCTGCTTCGTCATTGTAGGTAGGTGAGCCTTTTCCCAGAACTTCACAACCTCTTCAATGGTGAGGGTTGCACTCTCCCGGGCAGTGCGATTCTCCTTCTTCAGATGATGGAAAAACAGGACAAGAGATTGATGCACAGTCGGGAGCTTGGCACCTTTGATGGAATCTCCAGAAGTGGACCCAATGAGATACACATTATCCTGAGCCCGAGTTTGCAATGAAACACTGTTACTAGCACATGCCATATCTGCAAAATAAGCAAGAATGTGGGTAAAATCCTGTTAATTCTTACTCCACAGGGTCACTCTCTACAAAAGAGCCACAGTCAATAAGTTAGGCCTACATATTACACACTAAAAAAGCGTACCCCTGACCCCGGGAACCTGTACAAAACATGCATGAAAATTGCCCAGATAATGATCATAGGAAGTCTCAAAACTGTATGTATAATATATTGTATATAACTATATATATAATGTATAATGTGTATTTATGTATATTTATTATTTAATGTATATTTTATGTATAAATTTAATGTATATTTAATTATAATGTATATATATTGTATAACTATATATTTATTTATTATATTTAAATTTTAATATATTTTATTTATTTTTAATATATTATTTAATGTATTATATTTGTCTATATTTGTATAATTGTCTATCGTATAATTGTATATATAATGTATAATATAATATATATTATTATTATTTAATGTATATTTACTATATATTTATTTTTAATATTATATTTAATGTATATATATAATTATGTATTTATTTTGTGTATATACAGCCCAAAAAATGGGAATTCCTATTTTTGCATGGGGGAAAATTCATCACTGATGTGGCACCCCTAAATAATATTGGATTCCATTCAAATTTGGTGTGGTTTCCTTTGACACCAGAAGGAACACAAATAGACCATGTCCCGGAGAAAATCTGCATTTTGATTTTTTGAAGCCCACCCTAATATATATATATATATATATATATATATATATATATATATATATATATATATATATATATAGTCATGTTTGTAGGGGGTAGACAATGATTACCTTAGAACCAGGTAGAATGCATAGGTAGTGCGCTCCGACTGCCGTGAAGAAGAAGAAACCTCGATGTATCATAAGTAGGAAATTTGTGTAGACCTGATGTCCTGTAAGTGTATCTTCGTCCCCATGAGAGGGGTGGGGTTTGTTAATTAGCGAGAGATTATGGAAAAATAATCCCCTGTGTGTAATTGCCTTTGTAAACTTTTCCTGTGTTCCTTATGACACCGCACTACACCCACCTTGTAAGAAATCGGCCATTAACCACACTAATTAAAAACCAAGCGGAAACCAGGCATCAAGCACTATCACTGATAACACTGACTTGGTGAGCGCAGAGGCACAAAAGGTCCGTGAAGCCACGCCTCAAAGAGCAGTGATTGGCAGGGATTTGATTGGCACAGAGACTGCTAAGACGAGAATCGCTGATGGGAGCGGAGACGGAGTGGGATGACATCATTGCCTCACGTACAAAATAGGTGGAACGGCAGACATTTTCCCTTCTCGTTTTGGATCTGGTGGTGAATGGTCTTGTGCCGACATTTTGTCTTCTAACTCCTTGTCGTTCTGGATCCCATAGCGAACGGTCGCATTTTGTCTTCTTGCACAAGGGAGATTCATCATGAACGGTCGTGTTCCGACATCTTGATAGTGATCATGAGGAGGAGTAACTGCGGACCGAGAACTGCGGTTTCCCAAGCAAGAGCGACGAGTGGACGGGCGCTGCCTGCTCGCTGCGCTCTCGACGAAGCCAGGAGTGAGTGGACACGCAGCGAGGCCTAGTTAGCGCCAACGAACGCATTTTCCCGCTGAGACGTCAGATGATATTTGACGATTCCTGACGAGATACACCAGCTGATTTGAGCTAAGTGCCACAAACTAAACGTATTTATTTTCCAGTTCTTTTATCCCTTGTGTTGTAATTGAATCTGTATAGGGACACCCCAGTTAGGAATTTAGTTTTATCATGCTTTCCTTGTTTAGCCTGGTGTTGGCTTTGCGGTCAGGGTGCCGGCTTGGGATCCTAGGATCCTGGGTTCGAATGCCGGTCGATCGCTGAATTAACACCAGGGGGGTTGACTCAGCCTGTCATCCTTCCGAGGTCGGCCAATTGAGCACCAGCTTGCTGGGATGAATAATCCCGGTGTGTACCCCGGTTTAGCATCGGTACACCGTATCCCTGCGCATCGTAAGAGCGTGACCAAGGGTTGGCGTCAGGAAGGGCATCCGGCCGTAAAAAACATTGCCTCAAACAGGGAACCATGATTGTCATGGGGCCCGCAAGGCTAACCCCCGCTCTAGCGGGGAAAATGGCCTTAAAACGATCATTCATTCATTTCATTCATGCTTTCCTTGTTACCGCCATTTCTTTCATGAAACCTGTTTATTTTTGTACATTTTAATTCCGTGTCGGTTTGAGTTGATTAATTGCAGGGTCGAGGACGTCGGGTGGACTCGTGAAGGTAAGCTCTTTGGCCACCTTTCCCTCGTGTGTAACGAAGGTCCATCATTGAATTAAACGCCTCAGAGTGTTAAGCTTGTTTGGTCATCTGTGTGTGTCACCGTGCAGTGTTCACCATCTGTATATATATATATATACGAGCCGAAACCTGTGGAACATCCACGGAAGGGAGGATGTGGTGTATGGATAGAGTGCACCATTATGGATGGCATAGGGGATTTGCTTGTCCGAGTAAGAGTTAGGAAGAAAGATGAGAATGAAGAGTGCGTATATGAACAACGATCGCCGACACCGGCACAAATGCATGCTCTGGATTCTCCACTCAGTGGACGGCTTGCTTTCGCCTTCGCCCAGCAGATGCCAATACGATGGCGTTGTAAGATGGTGTCGTATCGGCAGTTAATCGGATGCTTTTGGGCCCCAACGTCGGCTAATTCAGATTTTTCGAGTATGGCTGTACGTGATAAACAAAGAGCGCGGTTCGTAGATCGTAAATCCATTAGTGCCGTGGGCATCGGGTCACTGGGTGCGGCGTAAAAGGGATAACAAAGTCGAGTCCTTACACGTCATCAGGACGGCACACTGCAAAAAATCTAACCAATGAGGACCAATTGATCAACTTAAAAGACGATTTTGGTCCTCATTGGTTAGATTTTTTGCAGTATGCCGTCCTGATGAGGGTTAATAAGCCCGAAATCTGGATTGGCGGCTCTGCTTGATGTTTAGCCAATGGGGACCAATGAATAAATCTCTGTCTGTTGACAGAGTGGCCGGGCTGAGGCCTCCGGGTCGGAGGTGACGCTTTGGTCTCGGACTTCGGTCCACAGGAGATCGGGACAGCGCTCATCACGCTGTTATATCGTTGAATATATATATATGTCAAGTAGTAGATTTGTTATTGCCTAAAGTTCAGTTATAGACGTTGGTCGCTAATGTGTTATGATTTAAATCTGGTTTAAAAATGCTATTTCATAAAGTTAATAAAGGGTTTTTGCTTCGTTTTAGTTTTGGATGAGAAAAGGCTCGCTGAGGTCATGCTGAACAAATTGTATACGTGTGCTTTTTTCGAGGCTGGTCGTAAAACCACGCCCACATGCGCTTGTTTTTGCGTAATGCTAGTAGAATGACATGATCGTTAACCATATATATTTTGTTTTAATCTCAGCAACGCATGACTCTGTATAAACATGCTTTGGATTACTCATGTACACAAACCCATAAAATATATGGGTTTGTTTGGCTAAGCATACACTCTTCTCTTTGTGAGTTACAGTTCTGTTTTCTCGGAGCCCAGAGAAACAATTGGTCCAAATGATAAGGAAAGGCTGACTCCCCCGAATGATAACGGTGGGAGGGACTCTCGCCAGTCGCTTCGTTCTCTCGGAGATTTTCTGATAAATCGTATTCGTATATAAGTGAATGAGAATCAATGCGTTTTCAGGAAGGCTTGACGTGGCATGAGACTGGCTCTTGCTATAGATGTCTTGGCCTCCTCCGGATCTGTATAAGTTGGTTCTTTAATAAAGCTGCGCCATTCCAGGCTATTGTGGACTTCTTTTGCAAACGAAGAGCTGATTCTTCACAGATGGTACCAGGAGTGGGGTGTCAACAGACGCGGAGGACGGGAGACGGAGCCCGAGGGACAGGAGGAAGGCTGACCTGAGGCCGGCGCCGGCACGTTGATTTGATTAAAGGTGGGAGTTGTTTTATATCAGAGGGCTATTATTCCAAATTCGTACCTTCCTCCTTCGAGCGGGTTCAGTCTCCTTGTCTTCCGCGCTGTCTGCACTCGAACAGAAATTGTAAGTAAAGGCTCATTTAGGCCTCAGAATGACGTAGCTTTGTTAAAGCCAGGATAAACAAGTAAGGATAAACCAGTAAGGACTTAACAGTAAGCTTAAAGTTACAGTTAGCACCAGGAGGGGAAAATGAGGTCGGACAGCCATATAGGTTGAAACCAGGTGGCCAAGATTTTTCCAGGAAGGAACAGCCCAGAGACAAGATGGGGTATGCCATTGCATGCCAGGGAACGAAGGGCTGTGGCTAAACTTAGATAGAAAGCCATAGAAACTTAGACGGCCAAAGGGACATGGCCAGGAAGGGTGAAATGCGTAGGTACCAGGTAGGTTTGACAAGAAGGTAGTGACAACTACGAGGTCAAGTCAGGAAGCTCTAGACTAAGTTCTAGACAAGAGGTCCAGATAAAGCAGGCCAGGATCTGGTGGACAAGAGAAAATAAATAAGCTCACAGGAAATGGGCCAGGTGGCCACAGGGTGAGAAGGACAGGTTAGGTTTTGAAATATTGAAAATTGAAGCAGGAGCTGCATTGTAGGAATTTGAAGCTTCAGAGCCAAAGGAAGCAAGTTCAGGAAGCAAAGTTCAGGACAAAACAATTAAGGAGGTAGTTAAACAAGTAAATCAGCGAGTGATGCCGCTGGACCAGATACCAGACCAAGACCCCCCCAACCCCCCAAGACCTGAGCTCAGTCCCGGGGCTCTAGGCAACAACCCCCACCCCCCCCAAGACCTGAGCTCAGCCCCGGGGCTCTAGGCAACACCCCAACACCCCACCCTGCCTTCCCTTTTTTTTCACCTCAACCCACCCCCCGTCCAAACCCGTCCCAAAAAATCCTTTTCCTTGAATGAGAGACGTAACATGAATGAGGAATGAATGTATATTGGGATGTTAATTGACGTGTGTGTCTGGCCAATGTGTTTGTCTGTGTGTCATGTGCAAAGCAGAGGGTTTCGGTGTGAAACTTTGTAAGCGATCTGCTCGACTTGGGGGAAATTCAGGCCGGGAATGTCCATTTTAACGTCTATCCGAGAGAACAGGCGAGGTCCTGAACTGAGTCCGGATTTTCATCTGTTTGGGAGTTGTTTGGGAAGCGAATTGATATAAATCGGGTCAGGAAAGCACCCGGAGTGCCCTTGTCGATTTACTGTTGATATGAAGCGGTTTCTTGGAGATGGTTGCAGAATTCGAATCAATATGTGTGTTTTACTTGAATTGAAGAGTTCATTCAATGGCAGATATTGTGTATTGTATGTGTGGGATGTATCGCTGAGGCAGCTCACCTTTGGAATTGGTGTCATATAGTGCATTTTGGATCAGAGAGGTCAAGCGTCGGAGATCCTGTTTTTTTTGCAATGTAAACCCCGCCGCGAACGCGAATAGAGCGGCGTGCAGGGAGTGTTGGGATTCGTGTGGAGGCACGAGGGTGCGCGCCAAGACGGGGGGGGGGGGGCGGCGTGGCGTCGTCGCGTTGAGATGGTTGTGCCAGGTCGATCGGCGATCTCTGAATTTAAATCGGATTTTTGTCATGTGTGTTGTGAAATTAAACGTCTATCCGAGAATCCTGGCAATGTTCGTTTAATTATCTGCTCAGAGTGCCGGCGATAACTCGCCCACTCTCAGAGGAGGATGTGTGCCCAAATGCATTGTGGGTCATTTCGACTTTGCTGGATGTCGGACGTTCATGTCAGACGAGCCATGTCGGAATAGTGGCCGGCTGCGACATATATGCCAGGCAATGTCACAGGACGAATACGTTACTTATAAGATGGATTTTTATTTAAGATGGATTTATAAGATGGATAGATGGATGGATTTATTTAAGATGGCTAAAATAAACGATTTCAAGACAGAGTAATTAATTTCCGGAGCCAAGTTCCAACAGGAAGTCTTGTTCATACAGTAAGGTACAGTGCGGAGTGGCGGCTGGAAGATGCATCGATGCATTTGTGTTGACCAATTCGAAGTTTGACCTTTCGAAGTTTATTTGACCTTTGTTCGAGATATGTAAGGGAAAGGTCAGAGGTAATTCACTAACCTTGGAAGAACGACAGGCGGAGTCAGTCTACAGGGTGTTGCTTTAACGACAGGATATATAGGACTTAAATCTGGAGAATATCGGGACATTATATTGTGGGTAAAACCAAAATCATGTACATAATTAGTGGACAGAGAATATCGAGTTTTTTGTTGTTGTGGAAGCGTCAGTCAGGTACAGTACGCTTGGAATTTAATTTAACCGGGTCGAGTACAGTAACGTGTTCGATCGAGCTGTGGGGATTTGAGATGGATTTGAGTCACGTTAAATGGAGGACATTTGTGAGGATGAAGAGATGCAAGTAACGTGGATTAAATTGTGGTATCACGAGTTGGGTGCCAGAGATATTGTGGTTATTATAACTCACTGATTATAGGGGGCGCCGGGCGCACCGAGTACAGATCGGGTTGCATGATGGAGCACGCATGCATGGATTTTGGCTTTGCGAGGCTCCGGATAGAAATTGGCATTTCGATGCTGTGGATTATATTATGCCTGCCCGGAAAGGGGATGTCCTGTGCTGGGGCTGGCGACAGGCCTCTGTTATTTGTCTGTCTGTCGGTCTGATTGTAAGTCTTTGGTACTGGGAGGGCTAATTGAGTGCTTAGGCGTCATTGTTCCATGGAGGCAGGTCCGGGGGTTTTGGTCCAGCCTGCAAGGAGTCCAGGGGCTTGTTTTAGGGCTGGGTCGCCAAAAATGGGATGCTGTGCCCATCTGGATGTAAAATTATCCATCAAGGACGGGGAATAATGTGCAGTGTGATTGGGTAAGAGGTAAAGGCCATAAAACACCAACCCCATGAGGAACGAAATAAATGGAGAGATGTTGGGATCACATGATGGTTGGGATTGAAGAACAACCTACTGGGATTTCAAACCTGTGTTTGGGTCTGGGGCAACTGGGTGATGGGCAACAGTGTATGAGTGAGTAATTATGATCTGTTTAAGTGTAAGAGGCGGTGGAGAAGAAAGGGGTGATGAAAAGTTATTTGTTTTAGTGTGAAGTAGGTTGGTTGCTTATTTGTCACAGTAAGATGAGAGTTGTGTTTTTAAGCTTGGTCTTTGAATGAATTGTTGCTTGGAATGTGTTGATTGGAAAAGTGATTTCTGATCGCTGATCCGATCTGGTTTTGAATTGTTTGATTTAATTTTGAATTGATTGGAGGTAATAAGGATTTGTGTTGATTTCCTGATTTGAGTTCATCTGGAAACAAAGACAGATGGGATTAATGTGTATATCAGGAACAATTTGGAAAAGAAATATGGATATATGACATTACTAAAATATAACCAAGCAATTGAGAGTTCTTGGGTTAATGGGATATAAATAAATGCATCTACAAGTTGATGGTTTATAAAAATTTAGTTCTGGATGATACTTAAACGATGAACAATGTTGGCAATATACAAAGAATGTGACTTGTTTTTTGGGGGGCAAAGTTATGAGTGGTTGTGGGCAAACGAAGATTAATTTAGATTTATCATAGTTAAGTTCGAGGAAGTTGATTTGAAGCCAGAATTTCATTTGGATGCCAGAAAGGAGAAAGGAGATGCTGAAAGCCAGAAAGGAGATGCTGTTGTCTACTCTGAATGACAGGTGGCGGTATCCAGGGCGCTGAGGAGTTTGTTCACGTTGTAAAGTTTGTTTATTTAGTTTGTTTATTGTAGAGAAGAGTGCTTTTGGGATTCCGGAGCCAGAGTGGATAATTTGAGAGTAGTAGGTGGTCCATGTGGGGCTTGGGAGTGAACTGATTTGGGTTTAATAGGCACAAGCTGGTCTAAACAGGGTGAGGAGGATGGTGTGATTGATGATGTCAAAGGAGGCGTTGAGGTGAGGAGGATGAAAATGTTGAGGTTGCCGGCATCAGAGGAGAGAAAAGGTCGCTGGTGATTTTGAGGAGAGCAGTTTCAGTACTGTGGCTGGAGCAGAATCCGGATTGGGATGTTTCATACAGGTTATTGGCAGAGTGGTGATGTTTGAGTTGAGTGGCCACAGCACGTTCCAAAACTTTTGACAGAAAGGGTAGATTGGAGATGGGTCTGAAGTTATTTAGGGTGTCAGGGTTTAGTCCAGGGTTTTTCCAAAATGGGGGTGAAGTTTCACGAGTTTTTGGGGAAATCGGTATGTGAAGCTGGATTAAGTTGGAACTGCTTGATGAGCCATGGAGATGGATTGGGTTTTGTTGTTGGTTGTCTGGGAGTTCGGTTGTTGCATTGCCAAAGGTTTCTGTGTGGTGGACACACTCGTTGGCTGTTGTCTTGTGTGACGTGGATGGAGATGTATGTGGCTGTGTGTGGCTGCCTGGAGGGGAAGGCGGCTACAGTGGTTGATATTGGTTGTGGGTTGTCCGGGGTGCTTCGATTTGCATAAGGGGCGAAGATTGGGATATTACATTATTTTAAGTAAGTATTGGTATGAGTAATTACAGAAGTAATTATGAGTTATTATGAGTAATTAGTGGTATGAGTATTAGTTATGAGTTCCAGGTGTTGAGCTAGTTATGCTAGTTATCCAGCTAGTTATGAGTAAGTGATTATTTTAGTAAAGTTACATGTTTCGCTGTGTTGTGGATCTGCGGACAAGCTAGTTTGATGGGTACCCTGGGGTCTTCGGCGTGTCTATGTGTTTGGCTGTCTGTCACACCGGACTCTTGAATGGGTTTTCATGAGACGAATTTCAGACATAACAGTGAGAATCTATTTTGAGCGAATCACAGTGGGTGAGGAAAACATTGTGTGTGACCAGACACCAGAACTGACCAGAATTGAAATTGGAAGTAGACCAGGTTATTTCTATTATTTGTTTATTCGTGAAAATAAATAAATAATAGGGGGAGGTTAATGGAGGTTAATGGTGGTTTGTTTGTGTTAATGGAGGTTAATGGTGGTTTGTTTGTGTTAATTCTAGTTGAAACTCTCGCTGAAGTAATTTTCGTTTATTTTTATTTTTTGATTCGATTTGAGAGTTGAGATGATTGATTTTTTATTAATTTTATAATTTTATTTTTATTGATGTTGGAAACAGGTAATGGGATGCTGAGAGAAGGATTGAATTTAATTTGAATTGGACTGGATTAAATGGGATTGAATTTTAAAAAATTGAATATTGGATAAAATTGGATCCACTTGAAAAAAGTGAATCTATGAATTGGAGACCTGTAGACCAGGCGCTCCCAGGAGACTTGTGGACCAGGTGTTCCACCAGAGGAAAAAGACCAGGTGTTCGTGGAGCACTTCACCTGCAAGAACGCCTTGGAACCAAGGTGGAAGGGACCAGTCCAGGTGTTGCTGACTACACCAACGGCAGTCTTTTGCGAGGGCAAGACTTCGTGGATCCACGCCACGCACTGTAAGTTGGCCATACAAGCACCAGACACCACACCCCCAGAACACAGTAAGGATGGGCCTAATCATAGGTACAATACTATTGATAGCGACAGCAGCTAGGGGAAACTCCGATTCCAATAGATGCAAAAACGAAACCCGACACCTCACCGTAACATGGGGACAAAGAGTATCACTACCATGTTTCGAACAGAAAGCCCTGCACACAAATTGGGTGAACATAAATTGGCTAGCACTGTCGGCAGGGCCTGGACGCGTTGGCATGGTACTACAAAAGCAACGAGAGTTCCGGGAAGACGGGCAAGCTAGCATTAAGACCTTGGCCCAACCAGGATACAAATGGGGAACCCCTGATTTTAAGCTACAAACACGCACGCGCCTAGAGAAAGGCATGACTATGCAGGTCCGGTGCAGCGTCTGGACCCCTGGCGCGGCCGGTGGCGAAAAGAACTACATACCATGCATCGAATACATACTCACGCCACAACCCCAGAATAAGGCCCCAAAGAAGGGTGAAAACACATATTGGAAAGTGGCCAGGGAAGTGGCAACAATTCAAAATAGGACACACTGCTGGTCGTGCATGCGCTTTCCCCAAGCAGGCACCACAGGAATACACATGATAGTGCTACCTCTGTCCCTCAATGACCTCTGCTCACAACCTATCAATTCCCCATGTTTAGTCACCACGCTGGAAAGAGAAGGGGTTGACAACGGCAAGAGTTGCAATCGACAATTTAATTATCGCCCGTCAATGATTGCCCATGTGGCCGAGAGGCCTGCCCCTGTCTGGGTCAAACCACAGAAAGGGACGGTCTGCCTCCAGGGTTCCGGCCACTTGCGTATGGGAGAATCAGAATGCGCCTACACTCTCCCCGGGAAGCTGGGACAAGGGAGCTCGGGGATTACATTACGAATAGTACTGCAAGATAAACACAACCACAACATAACGGCTATAACATTCTCTAGGGGGGTTAGTAGGATTAATGGGGTGGTAAAGGGACTCCAGTGCTTATCCACCCACCTGGTCCCACCCCATGGGACAATGTTTATATGCGGCGACAAGGCTTACCCCTATTTACCAAATAATTGGGGGGGCACATGTTATCTGGGTTCAGTCCTTCCTGACGTTGAGATACTGGATGAGCTAGACCCAAAGTCCTTGGACAGGCGTTATAAGAGGTCAGTCATAAACGAAGATGGAACCACTAAACTACACGGGAGTCTATGGGAAAAGGTGTTTGGTTTCTTCTTCCCAGGAGCGGGCACAGTCATGGATAGTTTCCGGATAGATAAATTGGCTTTGGCCCTAGAAAAGGTGGCAAACGACACCGCTACGGCTCATGACATACTATTGGACACGGTGATTCACATGCGTACAATGGTGATGCAGAATCGGGTGGCTTTGGACATGCTCTTGGCAGAGAAAGGAGGGGTATGCGGAATTATAGAGGGAAAATGTTGCACTTACATACCCGATCCATCTGAAGGAGTGTCAGCCGCAATAGTGAGACTAAGGGAAACTAGCCACGCCCTGACGATCGATCGGATCGCGCGCGAAAATTCTTATACATTTAGCTGGCTCACTGACTGGTTCCAGGGATGGACGGGCACCATAGTGAAGTGGTTATTGACCGCACTGGCTGTGATAATCGGGGTAGTAATTTGGGGGGCACTAATGAAATCTCTAGTCCTCCTCTGTATGAGAAAGTATTTTACAGGATGGAAAGTGAAGAAGCCGCCGACAACAACTATGGCTCTGACCACAGAGGCCGTCGACCTGAACGGGTCCTTCAACAAGGCAGTTGCGACCGGCGCTCCAGAAAATTGCATTGAATTTTGTGGCAACTGTGATACTTGTGTGGATCCCATGTGGGAACTGGCTGCTGCCTGTAACGGTGTATGTAATGACTGTGATACTTGTGCGGATCCCATGTGGGAACTGGCTGCTGCCTGTAACGGTGTATGTGATGACTGTGATACTTGTGCTATAAACCCCTTGCGTGTACTGGCTAACGCTGCTTATGTATTACAAGCTGACAGCTGCACGCCCCCTTCCGACCCAACTATGGATCTGATTGCGACGCTGGGTCTGGCGGTCGAGGGACCCGACGTGGATATCCTAGACCCGCAAGCCGACCAGGCGCCCAAGGGAGACTTTGACATAAAGGAAGTTCCTCTCTTTGCTTCATATGTATTAAGTTCAAATGCTTCAAGTGAATCGGATTTTTACGCTCTGTACCCTGACCAGGAAATTGAGACACAAGATACTGACAATATTATGTATTCCCCAGAACAGCAGCACGTGAGGGACCTCATGGGCATGATCGTTGATTAACCTCGAAGATCTGCAAGGACTGGGTCTGCAAAGGGTGGGGGGAGCAAGTTCCGCAGGGGAGGTGATGGGCCCTCTGGCGGAGCAGAACCTCATCTGGACCAGACACCTTCGTTGTGGATCCGAAACGTTAATGGACTTTCATGTTCTGAGCCCTCAGGCTCCGAGCACGCACCACACGACACGTTCGCCAAATGCACGGGCGAGGCGCTTTGGGCGCACGATATGCCCTTGGGAGATACCCGCATTACACAATTATTTTTTCAATACCCGCATTACACAATTATTTTTCAATAAAGCCCAATGTGGCACGTTGTCTCTTAAGATACTTTGTCTCGACGAGACAAGAGGAAGGAATGTCAAGTAGTAGATTTGTTATTGCCTAAAGTTCAGTTATAGACGTTGGTCGCTAATGTGTTATGATTTAAATCTGGTTTAAAAATGCTATTTCATAAAGTTAATAAAGGGTTTTTGCTTCGTTTTAGTTTTGGATGAGAAAAGGCTCGCTGAGGTCATGCTGAACAAATTGTATACGTGTGCTTTTTTCGAGGCTGGTCGTAAAACCACGCCCACATGCGCTTGTTTTTGCGTAATGCTAGTAGAATGACATGATCGTTAACCATATATATTTTGTTTTAATCTCAGCAACGCATGACTCTGTATAAACATGCTTTGGATTACTCATGTACACAAACCCATAAAATATATGGGTTTGTTTGGCTAAGCATACACTCTTCTCTTTGTGAGTTACAGTTCTGTTTTCTCGGAGCCCAGAGAAACAATTGGTCCAAATGATAAGGAAAGGCTGACTCCCCCGAATGATAACGGTGGGAGGGACTCTCGCCAGTCGCTTCGTTCTCTCGGAGATTTTCTGATAAATCGTATTCGTATATAAGTGAATGAGAATCAATGCGTTTTCAGGAAGGCTTGACGTGGCATGAGACTGGCTCTTGCTATAGATGTCTTGGCCTCCTCCGGATCTGTATAAGTTGGTTCTTTAATAAAGCTGCGCCATTCCAGGCTATTGTGGACTTCTTTTGCAAACGAAGAGCTGATTCTTCACATATATATATATATATATATATATATATATATATATATATATATATATATATATATATATATATATATATATATATATATATATATATGCGTGTGTGTATATATATACAGAATTGGCATTTAATATGGAATATTTTTTTTGTGGGGGTGAACTTACTTTTCAAGATGACTTAGAACCAAAAGTTCATTGGAATTATGTTGAAATTATTCTAGATTTTGTTAATGTGACCTTTAAAAGAAACAAAAACCACATTTGACATTTCGAAGCAAATAAATTGATCCTTGAAAGTGATGTAAACTGATATCGAACTCAATTCACGGACAGTACTGTGTTAAACTTCTGTACGTTTTCCAGAAGTATCTCTTTATTTTGCACATTAGCCAAAAAAATTTTCAACAAAAGCTAAATTATGACTGGGATTACGGACAGTAAAATTACAGTTCAGTACTTCATGTAACCCCCACGAGCATTCAGGAGAGCACGTACACGTCGAGGCATGCTGTTCACGAGATTTGCCAAGGTTTGGACAGGAATCGCTTGCCATGCAGTGACAATAGCCTCCTGCAATTCATGCACAGAGGTCGGCTGCGGGTCCAAGTTGTCGATTTGACGCGTTAATTCTGCCCACAAGTTCTCTATCGGATTCATATCCGGGGACATGGCAGGCCACTCCATATGCTCTACACCACGGTCAGCAAGAATGTGTTGGATCATGCGAGCACGATGAGGCCGTGCATTGTCATCTTGGAAGACAAAGTTTCCTCGAAAGGCTGCACGAGCAAATGGAAGCAATGTTTCTTCCAGAATGACCCTGTACTTGAACTGGTTCAGGTTTCCATTCAGAACAACCAGGTCAGTTTTGCCCTCTGCATGAAAAGCAGCCCAAACGGTCACCCCACCACCTCCAGCTTGGACTCTTGGCACTTTACAATCTTCGTTGTGGGCTTCATGCACTTGTCTGAGCACTCGGACGTGGCCATCTTGATGATAGACCAGAAAGCTAGACTCGTCACTGAAGGTCATGTGATTCCAGTGTCCTGGCTGCCATTGACGGTGCTCTCTGGCCCACTGCAATCGGCGCTGGCTGTGTTGTCTGGTCAGGCGTGGCTTTCTCAGGGGACGCCTGGCACGATAGCCTGCTTGAACCAGTCGTTGGTTGACTAGCCTTCTGGATACAGGCACATTTGTCAGTTGCTGTCACTCAGCCCTAAGCCGATTAGCTGACTTGGTACGGCCATTGCAGACTAACCGGTGCAGCTGGCGATCATCTCTCCTTGTGGTTCTGCGTGGACGTCCTGGCCTCGGTATTGGAGTAGGGACACCCCTCTGAGCATTTCGTTTCAGGATCTTTGACACCTGACCTTGAGTGATGCCATACTGCCGAGCAATAGCACGCTGTTTCATGCCAGAATTTCGTAAAGCCACCACTCCATGACAAACTGCATTGTCAAGTTGACGGACCATCTCCAGAGGAAGCGGCAATAACTTTTGTAGACGTGCAGCAGTTGTTTTCCACTAATACAGAATGCAACAACCCTTATATACCCGATTGTGAAGCCAATCGTCAAATGTACCTGTCCTCACATTTTGTCATGCCACCTGTGATATAATCCTGTTATTGACTTCTTGCTGCGAAAGACAAGCAGTGACATGGTTCTTTCAACAAAGACATCACCGAAGGGTAAAAGAAACTCACCAGATTGATATACTGAGTTAAGAAAGTAAACCCAGGTCAAGAAAAAAAAAAATTCCATATTAAATGCCAAGTCTGCATAGATATATATATATATATATAATATATATATATATATATATATATATATATATATATATATATATATATATATATATATACACACATACACGCATACACACACACACACACACACACACACACACACACGGAGGTGGAGACATGGGGAGGGCTCCGTTCCACCTTCTGAAACCAGCAAATGGAGATACAACCAACGACACACACACACACACACACACCCACACACACACCTGTTCTTTTTTTGTCTTATTCATTTCCAAACTCCTGGGCGAATTTCCCTGAAATTTGTTGTATCGTATTGTTTTCACATGTGGAAGGTCAACTTTAAAATAAAAAGTTGTCAATTGCAATAATACGAGTTATCTTACAAGAAACTTCAACACAGGGAGGAGGCCATTGGGCCCATCAAAGCCAACAAAGCCAACACCAGCCAACACCAGTCTTGGGGAGGGTAGTGGGGGGTGGGGAAGGCACAAATTCTCTTTGTAAATTTGTATCTTGGAGCACCACTCCAGGTGGGAGAGTGTATAACAAGTCCCACACTTTACAGTCCAGTATTCCTGTCCCCACGTTTTCCATTGCAGTGAAGTTTTTTGAATCACACAGCGAGAGGTATTTTGAATTACACGTTTGAATAAGGATAATAACATAACGCCCCCTGGCCACTCCCATAGGTAGCGGATGCTTCTTGTCTATTTAATGTGTTTAGTGTTGCAGATGTTTCAGTATTAGGACAAATAAGGAGAGACATAAAAAGGTCGCTGACAGGACAGACGCACACTCACTTCTAAGCTGTCTAGCCTGGGTTTGAGTCCCGAACCAGCTATAAACTGTCATCCAGGTGTTTCACAGGGTCAATTCAATGTTGCACACATCAATGTGTGTGCCGTCCCTCAGATGGACATTAGGCAGGCGTCCCATCTGCCAGCATTCGTTGGTGGACATGAAAGATACCATGGTGTCCTTAGCGAAGAGTAGGCGATCTATCGCCAGCACCATGAACAAATTACAAATTCCTGCCCTAACTAGTCGAACAACAGGCCTGGCCAGCCGGTTCATGAAGACTTGGGCCAAGATTCAAATGGCCGACCCCACAAGAAAGTTGGGATAATTGTGGCCAAAAAAGAAGAAGAATAAGAAGAAGATAGACATGAAAAACATCAAAGGCAATCTATGTTGTATAATGTTTCGTATTCAAAAAGTTCCATGAATGAGATACTCGCAATCGACCCAGGTACAGCAAAATAGTATGATGAGGCATACAGTCACGTGAAAAAGTAAGTACACCCCATGTAAAGTTTTGACTTTTTCAACATATTTCAACATACAGCTATTTGATCTTCATTTCAACGATATTGATAGATAAAGGTCTTTTTTTTAAATGTATTCTGAATCGAGGCTCGTGAAAGAGCTGACATTTACTTCACAAACAAATCCACCAGACAAACAAAATATATAAAAAGAGGGAGCGGAAGACAAGAGAATGGGAAGCACACAAACACTTGAGAGCACACAACATTTAAGAGCAGGGAGATGTGTGGGAGGGAGAGGGCTTGGGGGGAGGGGGTGGGAGAAGTATAAAACACAAGGACACCAAGGACTTCCAGGACAGAAGTTGGTATTTCAAAAAAAAAGGATTTGGGGTGAATTAACGGGGGTAGAAAAGATCAAGGTTTTGGATGGGGGAAGATAAGAGATGGTGGTGAACAGCTGTTTTAAAGACCTAGAGGGAGGAGTGGGACTGAAGAGGGTGAGGTTGTTTGTTCCAGAGGCGGGAGAAAAGAGGAACGAAAGAGTGAAGGTGAGCAGAGAGTCTTAATTTTGGCAGCTTCACCATAAGAGGGTTGCTGGAAGATCTTGTGCGACCTGTCGGAATATTTGGGGGACAGAACACAGACAGAGTTGGAGGAGATAGGCCGGAGAGGAGACGGTAGAAGACAGAAAGACCACCAACCTGCCTGCGGTGAGTGAGTGAAAGGCCCTCACAATCAGCTTCATCGCGGGAGATTCCAATGATTCTGAAAGCTTTGGTTTCAACAGCGTGAAGCCGAGCTAGGTGCGAGGCAGGAAAACCCACCCAGAGGGGAGAACAGTATTCCATTGAGCTGTGGATGAAAGTCTTGTATGTGGTGAGGAGCTCAGGTGTGCTAAGGAAGGACTTCGCACGACGGAGGATGCCCAGTCGGCAACTGGCTTTGAAGGCCAGCTTGGAAATGTGGTTTTCCCTTTTCCTTTTTTTCCTTTCTTGTCCTTTTAGATCCTTTTTTACATCTAGCATGTACGTCGCTAAAATGTTGTATTTCTGGAGGCACACGAAAAGGCCTGGTTTCTGCCTGCTGCTGCAGGCAGAATCTCCCAC
This sequence comes from Myxine glutinosa, assembly GCF_964187855.1. Classification (NCBI taxonomy): domain Eukaryota; kingdom Metazoa; phylum Chordata; class Myxini; order Myxiniformes; family Myxinidae; genus Myxine; species Myxine glutinosa. Next base: position 55,970,706 of record NC_136269.1, on the reverse strand, counting down.
AGTGGGCAATGGCCTTGGGCTAATGCAAGTCTATTTTCTAATTGTACTAAGATAGAGGTATTCCTCCCGGATCTAATTTTTATAGCATCTCAATAATCAAGAGTGGATTGGTAGATTTTGTAATCTGAAAAAAACTTCGCCCCTTTATATCTGTAAAAACACTTTTCATCTTGATTTTGATGATTTGATGCACCTTGTGCCGAGTACTCAGACTTTCCGCGCATTGAGGACAGTTTTCTTTATGTAAGATAAATCGATGTGTATTTGTGCTCAATACAACCCTACTACTATCTTTTCCCTATAACCAACCAACACATGACACACATGTTGCATTTTCACATAAATCAAAGGATCGAAAGATTTGTAATCTGAGGACATATTATTTTGTCAGCTTGTCATTGTGTTTTTATAATCGCTGAAAATTCTGAAATCCAAAGATGGTGGGTTAAACATTGTTGACGATTGTGCAACAGGCTTTTCTTTTGGGAATTTTGGTTCAACAACTGTGTGTCGTTGGTTATCTCCATGTGTGTGTGTGTGTTTATGTGTTTCAGATGTGGAATGGAGTCCTCCCAAGTCTCGAAATATCCACCTCCGTTTCAGTAAGGGGTCATGATTCATGAACTATGTATGCTGTGACGTTTTTTGTTCTCAAAGTTTTGTTCCGAGAGCTCTTTTGAGGATCATCACCGAGTCTCGGACAGCTTCTAACTGCAGTTCATTTGTGGCAATGTTCCCAGGGATGGTTTTTAAGATCCCTGTAAGGTTCTTCTTTATCATTCCTGTTGCCCCAATTATCACTGGTACAATTTTGGTGCTCATCAGCTTCCAGGAGCTTTTCACTTCATTTTTGTGATCTTGGTATTTTGTTATTTTCTTGATTTCTGCATTTATTAGGCCAAAACCGCTGATTCGTGACACCTCAATTAGAAATGTACCTTCTTTTCTTTTTTGTACCTCATCACTATATCCGGTCGCAATGCTTTGTTTTTTTTTTACCTGCAATGTGTTGAAAGTCTACAAGAGTTCCGCATGGTTGTTGCTGTTGTGGTTCTTGTGGGGGTCGATTTTTGAAATGTGCACCCTTTGGTCAGGCAGGTGCCGGACCCCACCCATATTTGCTGCTCGACTCCACCCACCCTGGCATCCAAAGAAAATAATATGGCCGCCATCTTGGTTTTCTGGTGGGCCTAAGACATCAGGCCTGTAGGCCTCTGTTGATTATACACTGCCCGGGTTTGTTGCATCAGATTTCTATTGGCTTTGTTTGGATTGAGTGTTACTCATGACCCTGAAAAATCGAATTATATGTCGATAAAAAATATTAGTAAGGTTTAATGAAGCCTGTCAGCATGCACAGCGTATGCATCCCTCAAACCATTCCTATGGTAATCTTGTGTTAAACATCATACGATTTTCATCGACTTCCATGTTGCTCACCATTCGTCCGAATGCATCTTTTGTTACCTCTTCCACAAATGAGTAAAATGTGCTTCACTCATGATGATTACACATATTAAAACTGTACCAACACATGGCAAAAGTCGTCTACTCAATTGACGTGTTCTTTACCCCATCAACTTTCATGTACAATGTATTTGTTCTGCATAAAATAAATGCAAATTGAACTAAAAGTGTATACAAGAGGACACCACATGTACCCGTAATTTTCATATGCATAGGGGCCCTTCTAAAAATTACGTAATGCTCGGGGGGTGGGAGGAAGGGGTGGAGGATGTATGCCCAGAACGTTATGGAGCATTACAGGGAAGTTGGGAGCGTGTTTCCAGTGGCGTTACATAGCGCTATTAACCAATGACTATTTTGTTTACCTCTATAATAGTCACAATTTTTGAATTCACATCTTGCATAATAAAAACGATGTAAAATAAATTGGGGGAAATTGTCGCGTGTGGTTATGTATTGCATTTATACACCATTTGAAACGTAAATCTTCAACCTTACATTTTCGGAAATAGGAGAGGAAAGTGATTTTACTCCTGGAATTTCAACAGTAGGTACAGTATATCGATTGTTAGCATTTGAAAGTCGATTTAAAGGGAAATAATCATGAAATATTTTAAAGAGATGTTTTAGAGGATGATATCCCTGAACCATTAGAAATTAAAATAAAATTTTTGGGAGAATAATAAACTGTATAATTGTATTTTGTATTCATATTCATTGACAGACGTGTACATCTGTGTTTCATCAGAATCACAAGTTATTCTTGCATTGAAGATGTCGATGTGCCAAATGTTAAACCGAGCATAGCTCATCATCCATCCAACACCATCCCTACTGTAAAGCATAGTGTGGTGGCAGCATCATGCTATGGGGATGCTTTTCAGTGGCAGGTACTGGCAGACTTGGAAGGATAGATGGAACAATGATGGAACCAAATACAGGCAAATCCTTGAGTCGCACCTGCTTCAGAGTGCAAAAGACCTGAGACTGCAGTGAAGATTTACATTCCAACAGGACAATGGTCCCAGGCATACAGCCAAAGCAACAGTGGAATTGCCTCAGAACAAGAATGTGGAAGTCCCTGAGTGGTCCAGCCAAAGCCAAGACTTGAATCCCATTGAGAATTTGTGGAAAGACTTGAAGATTGCTGTTCACCGATTATCCCAATCCAACTTGACAGAGCTTGAGCAAATCTGCAAGGAAGATGGGAGAAACTACACAAATCCAAATGTGCAAAGCTGATGCAGACATACCCAAGAAGACTTGCTGCTGTAATCACTGCCAAAGGTGCTTCGATTAAGTATTGACTCAGGGGTTGAATACTTATGTAAATTAGATATTTCTGTATTTCTTTTTTAATGATTTTGTAGAAATAAAAAAACAAAATTCCACTTTGACTTTATGGGGTATTTTATGTAGATAGGTGACAAAAAAAAATCTCAATTCAAACCTAAAATTCAGATTGTAAAACAAAATGAAAAAAGTGAATACTTTCTGTAGGCACTGTATGTTTTCAGGATCAGCCGCATTTTAAGCAGGTATTCTTTGGTAATTGTTTTGCGCATTTGTTTGTGACACTCAGTATTTGGTGGCCCTCTTCTATTCCAGGGTATTTGTATGATGCTTCGTTGTCTAGCTCCTGTATTGTTGTATTTATGTCGACCTTTATGTTATCAGTTTGTGTTGGTCTACCTTGTACGAATGTGCACTTGGCACACTTTACTAGGTCGAATTCCATTTGAATGCCATCAGAGTAGCGTTTCACTAATCTCAGTTATTCTGCTAATTCTTAGTTGTTTGTTGCAAAGAGTATTAAGTCATCCATGTACTGTAGATGTGTCACCCTTCTTGTCTCTTTGGATGCTCTTTTATTGAATGATAGAGACTTCGAGTGTATCCATGTCCTTGCTCATTAATGAGGTTTCTCAGTGGGTGCAGGGCCAGGCAAAATATGAGGGGTGAAAGGCTGTCATCCTGGAAGATCCTATGACGTATCTTCACTCCTGATATTTCGGTTTTTCCTGCTGTCATCCTGGAAGATCCTGCGACGTATCTTCACTCCTGGTATTTCGGTTTTTCCTGCTGTCATCCTGGAAGATCCTGTGACGTATCTTCACTCCTGGTATTTCGGTTTTTCCTGCTGTCATCCTGGAAGATCCTGCGACGTATCTTCACTCCTGGTATTTCCGTTTTTCCTGCTGTCATCCTGGAAGATCCTGCGACGTATCTTCACTCCTGGTATTTCCGTTTTTCCTGCTGTCATCCTGGAGGATCCTGCGACGTATCTTCACTCCTGGTATTTCCGTTTTTCCTGCTGTCATCCTGGGAGATCCTGTGACGTATCTTCACTCCTGATATTTCAGTTTTTCCTGCTGTCATCCGGGAAGATCCTGCGACGTATCTTCACTCCTGATATTTCAATTTTTCCTATTGAGTGCTTGTCGATGTCAATGTGGTATTCCAAAGCTCCATTGCTTTCTCAATCAGTTTGATTATTCAGAGGTTGATCTTGTACAGTTGCATGCATTTTATCATCCATCATCCCATGAGTGTGGAACACTATCAAATGCTTTCTTGTACCTTATCCATGCTGTGCCTATGTGTGAATGTGTGTGTGTAATATGTGTGTATATCATGTGTAATATGTAATATATATATATATATATATACAGTCACGTGAAAAAGTAAGTACACCCCATGTAAAGTTTTGACTTTTTCAACATATTTCAACATACTGCTATTTGATCTTCATTTCAACAATATTGAGATATAAAGGTGATATAATGTAACAAATATCATGAAACATTTACATTTTGTAGTCCATTGTATAATTTAAATAAACATAAATGCAAATTTCACATGTGGAAAAAGTAAGTACACCCCTACATTTATCACTACTTCAAATACCTAAAATTAGAATCAGGTGCACCAGCTCAGGTGCAAATGATTAGAACATCGTTAGAGAGGATCTTGGAGGAACCTGTCTTATTTAAACCTCAGACATTTAGTTTAGTTTGCTCTTTGTTGTTGAAGTATGCAGCGTCACCATGCCTAGATCAAAAGAGCTCTCTGAGGCCTTCAGAAAGAAGGTTATAGATGCCTACGAGTCTGGGAAGGGATTTAAAAAGATCTCCAAACAATTTGAAAGCAATCAATCGACTGTCCGTAAGATCATCTACAAGTGGAGAAGATTCCAAACAACTGCCAACTTGTTCAGGCCAGGCCTCCCCAGCAAGTTCAGCCCGAGAACACAACGCAAGATGCTGAAAGAAGTCTCCAAGAACCCCAGAATATCATCACGGGACCGACAGGTAGCTCTTGCCACTGTTGATGTCAAAGTGCACGAGTCTACCATTAGAAAGAGGCTGCACAAATTTGATATACATGGGAGGTGTGCCAGGAGGAAACCTTTGCTGTCCAGAAAGAACATCAGGGCAAGACTAAAGCTTGCCAATGAACACCTAGGCAAAGACCAGCACTTCTGGAACAATGTGCTCTGGACAGATGAGTCAAAGGTAGAGCTATTTGGCCACAGTACCAGAAGACATGTTTGGGGAAAACCAAAGACAGCATTTGCCCACAAGAATCTGATACCAACTGTAAAGCATGGTGGTGGAAATATTATGGTTTTGGGCAGCTTTGCTGCATCAGGGCCTGGGCAGCTCACCATCATAGAATCCACTATGAATTCTTCATTGTACCAGAGGGTGCTTGAGGATAATGTGAGGCCATCTGTCGGCAAGTTGAAGCTCAACCGAAAGTGGACCTTGCAACATGACAATGACCCTAAACATACCAGTAAATCCACCAAGGAATGGCTGAAAAGAAAGAAATGGAGGGTTCTGGAATTGCCAAGTCAAAGCCCGGATCTAAATCCCATCAAGATGTGTGGGGGGATTTGAAACGAGCTGTGCATGCAAGAAACCCCTCAAACACCGCACAGCTGAAAGAATTCTGCATGGAAGAGTGGGCAAAACTTTCTCCCAGTCGATGTCAGAGACTGGTAGACAGTTATAAGAAGCGCCGACTTGAGGTTGTTTCTGCCAAACGGGGCAACACCACCTGTTAGAGCCAAGGGTGTACTTACTTTTTCCACAAGCGAAATTTGCATTTATGTTTATTTAAATTATACAATGCATTACAAAATGTAAATGTTTCATGATATTTGTTATATTTATCACCTTTATCTGTCAATATTGTTGAAATGAAGATCAAATAGCTGTATGTTGAAATATGTTGAAAAAGTCAAAACTTTACATGGGGTGTACTTACTTTTTCACGTGACTGTATATCTTACTATAATTCACAAAATGTCTGTCTGTCCGTCTGTTCCCAGGTACCGCAAAAACGGCAGAACCGATCGCAACAAAATTTTGGGTGGGTAGTCCTGGGACCCCCTGGAGTAAAATAGGCTATATTGTTTTTCCAATTTTTTTCCAATTCCCAATTTTCCACTTTTTCCAAACATGATGGAATAATATTTACCGATATGAACAGTGATGTGGCTTTTTTTGTAATTCTACAAATACTGTTTAGATTTTGATGATTTGCGTGTGATATGATTTAACGGATGTTTATATCAATCGTTTAAAATATAAAAAGCCTTCAATTTTTGACATTTTGCCTTTGCATTTGGGCCTCCCAATTGAAGCACCGCCCGTAAGTCGGGTACCGTTGCTAGTATATATAATGTCAATTGCAGGAAAAAATCAAGCATGAAACTTCATTATTGTCTGTACGTTAAACACTTTTGTGTTTCTGAAATCCATCGAATCGACAGCTCAACCCACGACAATTGCCTGTGCGTTAAACACTTTTGTGTTTCTGAGATCCGTCAAATGGACGGCTCAACCTACGATTGCCCGTGCGTTAAACACTTTTGTGCCCAAAGAGGAAGAAGGAAGAAATATAATTGTTTTTGTTGTGAGGGTCCGAGGATAGGGGAAGGGAGGAGCGTGAATTCCACAGCACAATACCTGCTCGGGGTTTCTCAAATTTATTGTTTGGGGTTTGATGAGTGATTCTCCATAGAATCCATTTTCAATAAGATGACCAGTAATCAAGAGTGAAGTGGGATAAGCAAATATCCCTTTAATCTAACCGATGCACAGAACATCTGTTTGTTATTTTACGATTCTGTAATAAGTTATATTTAAAACGGACATTTCCCATTCTGTTTTATTTCAAAGAACATCGCAGGTGATTGCATGGGCAACCATTTTGTGCAATGAATATTGCAATAGCTTTGAAATATGACATTAAACTCCCTAGGCTGACTTTGACCGCTGGCTTGAGAAAGGGATTACTAACATCCAGAACGTGCGCTATTATGGATCCTTTCTTTGAATAACATTTTAAAAGAAAATGTTCATTGTTGAAAGAAAGTCCACTTGGGTTCAAGTTGCAAATCCAAAGTAAATATGCCCCTTTCCTACAACCCTCCTCCTTTTTCTTGTGAATCTCCATGGCTGAGTTGTTTTTTTGTTTTTTTTAAATCTGGAAACTTGGCTGTCACTGCAAAGAGGTTTATGACTGAGATAATGTCCTGAACAAAAGGCTGAGCATTCTTTTTTATTATTTTTATTTTTAAAGACAGTTTGGTATCTGTCCTATCGCTCCCTGCAAGCTGGTTCACTAGTAGACGTCAAAATAAATAAATAAATACATAAATAAAAAAGTGTTTCAAAACAACATTATGTAACACGTTCTCCTCAAATTCCGACATATAGATATGAAATGATGTGTATTTTAAACCAATAAATCAAATGCAATTTTGCAATAAAACATTAATGAACAAACGAAAACGACACTAAAGCCACACATTAGGGTTGTCATGAACATTCACTAGAGTGAGGACCTATAATTATGAAAAGAGACTCCTTCCAATAATTTCATACAGCTTTGGTACTACAGTTGACAATGCTGACAGTGGTCATCCTTTTAGGCATGTAAAAAGAAAAAGGAATGGTGGAATGTTCTACCTTTTTCTGAAAACGCTTTAGCCACTATTCAGTACAAACCTGGCCCGCTGTGTCATAGAGGCCCAGGAGATACTGCTCTGCACCGACCGTCACGTTAACTGCACCACAGACAAGATCGATGGTTATTAGTCAGACGTACAACGAGGATTGCAGTGCGCACGGTGCTTTATGCACTCGGTGCTTTCAGCCACAGCTGTTGCATGTCAACGTCTACCCTTTCCAAAACTAAACCTGTTTCGGACTTTGTGAGAAGCCCTTACTGTACGTCTCTGATAATGCTCATGACGTTTTCCTGGTCTTAAACAAACGTTTCAATGAAAGACAACACAGCAATGTCTCAATATGTTATCTTTCTTTCCATACAAGTTATCACACATTCTTAGCATCATTGCAAGATTGTTTATTTTCATTTCACTGATTAAGACAAAAAAATTGATATAACGAATTTATATATCAGAATACTACAACTACAACTACAACTACTACTACAACTACTACTACTACTACTACTACTACTACTACTACTTTAACACCTTAATTAATCCCACCTCTACTCCTCTGTTGGGGAAGTTTGGCTCCAATCTTTTGACGAACCGGCTGACTGACATTCGACTGGAGGTGATTTGGGTGGAAATTTGTCATATGTTCAGGATGTCGACTATAACTCACCTACTCTTCATGAAAGACGCCATGGAATCTGTTACGTCCACCAGCTAATGCTAGCAGACAGGACACCCGGCTTAACATCCATCCGGGGGGACGGTGCAATTGGCGATGCAATGCCTTACCTGCGGAGCACCAATCCGACAGTTTATACTCAGATTTGGGATCCAACCGAGGCTAGCCAGCTCAAATGTAAGTACACTACCTCTGCGCTATCCTGTCGTTTGTATCTCACAATAAAGACTGGTAGTTGAATGAAAGAATGAATGAATGAATGATCGTTTTAAGGCCATTTTTCAACTAGTTATTGGTAGTTGATGGCAGTTGATGGTAGTGATTGGTAGTTGATAATTTAGTTCGTAGTTGATGAAAAAAATGTAATCTCATTTAATCCGTGGATAGGACTTGTTTGACCGTGGTGTCCACACCAAAAGCTTTCGCTTGTGAGCGTACTGTGGGGGTTAAAATGAATCCACATTGCAGACAGACAACTTGGTATCTCCACCAAATGAAAATGACTTAATACTCCAAAAATTTTCAATGACTTCATATCCCGACCAAATTAAAGCGTGTTGCACACACAATGCAGTGCCCCCTACTGGCATGACAACATGGAGCTTTCCGACTGTCTTGATATAACCTGGAATGTCTTGATATGACGGATTTAAAAGTTTGGAGCACGGATGTAAATACAACCAGAAGGTTCGCAGGTAGCACTGAGATCAAAGTGCTGCCCAATTAAAAGGCTTCATCAACTTGCAGGTGTTCTGTGAGCGAGATGTACAGTGCTTGTGGTCGCCGCATCACGAGTTACTGAAATAGCCGTGCACTATAAAAAGTTTTTGAAGAGCAGACAATACAGTGGCAGAGTACACTCGACGGGAGACAAAGTTTTAACTGTTACTTTGATAGAGACGGGGGACGGCTGCTTAAAAACCACGAATCACGGCAAACACCTCGAGCAGGTAACCATGACTCAAGGTTGCGAGCACGGTAATCGCGGTAATAAATGGGAGATGCGAGACCTTTTCAAGGGGGAAAAAAAGTTTACATCGATCTCTCCTGTTCGACTTCGGTGAAAGGGCGAGAGGTGCTTTAACTTGACATAATGCATTTACTGTTAGTGTAACGGGTAAATTGTTACTGTAACTCGTGTAAACACCGACCGTGAGCATTTCTGCTATGAGGGCTGTTCAAAAAATGTTCAGAACAAGATACAAATCGTCCAAGAAACGTCTTTGTTTGAAACTTTTCTCATAGATCAGTACGTAACATATATGATTAGTTCCAAAAAAGTTTTCAGAACAAGATACAAATCGACCAAGAAACGTCTTTGTTTGAAACTTTTCTCATAGATAAGTACATATATGGTTAGTTCCAAAAAAGTTTTCCGAACAAGATACAAATCGACCAAGAAACGTCTTTGTTTGAAACTTTTCTCATAGATAAGTACATATATGGTTAGTTCCAAAAAAGTTTTCAGAACAAGATACAAATCGACCAAGAAACGTCTTTGTTTGAAACTTTTCTCATAGATAAGTACATATATGGTTAGTTCCAAAAAAGTTTTCAGAACAAGATACAAATCGTCCAATAAACGTCTTTGTTTGAACTTTTCTCATAGATAAGTACATATATGATTAGTTCCAAAAAAGTTTTCCGAACAAGATACAAATCGACCAAGAAACGTCTTTGTTTGAAACTTTTCTCATAGATCAGTACATATATGATTAGTTCCAAAAAAGTTTTCAGAACAAGATACAAATCGACCAAGAAACGTCTTTGTTTGAAACTTTTCTCATAGATAAGTATATATATGATTAGTTCCAAAAAAGTTTTCAGAACAAGATACAAATCGTCCAATAAACGTCTTTGTTTGAAACTTTTCTCATAGATAAGTACATATATGATTAGTTCCAAAAAAGTTTTCAGAACAAGATACAAATCGTCCAATAAGCGTCTTTGTTTGAAACTTTTCTCATAGATCAGTACATATATGATTAGTTCCAAAAAAGTTTTCAGAACAAGATACAAATCGACCAAGAAACGTCTTTGTTTGAAACTTTTCTCATGGATCAGTACATATATGGTTAGTTCCAAAAAAGTTTTCAGAACAAGATACAAATCGTCCAATAAACGTCTTTGTTTGAAACTTTTCTCATAGATAAGTACATATATGATTAGTTCCAAAAATGTTTTCCGAACAAGATACAAATCGACCAAGAAACGTCTTTGTTTGAAACTTTTCTCATAGATAAGTACATATATGATTAGTTCCAAAAAAGTTTTCAGAACAAGATACAAATCGACCAAGAAACGTCTTTGTTTGAAACTTTTCTCATAGATAAGTACATATATGGTTAGTTCCAAAAAAGTTTTCAGAACAAGATACAAATCGACCAAGAAACGTCTTTGTTTGAAACTTTTCTCATAGATAAGTACATATATGATTAGTTCCAAAAAAGTTTTCCGAACAAGATACAAATCGACCAAGAAACGTCTTTGTTTGAAACTTTTCTCATAGATCAGTACATATATGATTAGTTCCAAAAAAGTTTTCATAACAAGATACAAATCGACCAAGAAACGTCTTTGTTTGAAACTTTTCTCATAGATAAGTACATATATGGTTAGTTCCAAAAAAGTTTTCAGAACAAGATACAAATCGTCCAATAAACGTCTTTGTTTGAAACTTTTCTCGTAGATCAGTACATATATGGTTAGTTCCAAAAATGTTTTCAGAACAAGATACAAATCGACCAAGAAACGTCTTTGTTTGAAACTTTTCTCATAGATCAGTACATATATGATTAGTTCCAAAAAAGTTTTCAGAACAAGATACAAATCGTCCAATAAACGTCTTTGTTTGAAACTTTCCTCATAGATAAGTACATATATGATTAGTTCCAAAAAAGTTTTTCCAAATTGTATATCGACATTTGTACGTACATATGGAATATAATAAAACGTTGACGCTTATTGGACTTGTGTATCTGACTCGTGAGAACTTTTTGAACAGCCCGCGTAACTCGTTGATAAACCCGTGTCGAAGTTACCCGCGTAGTGGTCAAACACCGTGGGCAGGTACTCCTCTGGAAAGGCGTCGTTCGCGTAGCTCATCAGAAGGCAGGTCTTCCCCACCGCACCGTCCCCGACCACGACGCACTTGAGATCGGCGGCGGCCGAGGTGGTGGAGCCGTCCGTGTCACTGGGCTCTCGCAACCTCAGCAGGCTCCGCGAGTCGACGCGCCTCGCCATGACGCACGAATCCTCCGCGGACTAGGGCCGACCCTGCGAGCCCTCCCGCTCCTTGCCGAGCGGCCGCTCCCGGCGCTTGGGGAGACGTGCTTCCCGCGCCCGGCCGCTGCCGATGCGGCGTCCCAATGCGCGGGCGCCCCAACCCCGCCCGCCCTCTGGTGCCGCGGAAACTTCTTTGAGGATACAGAAGGCAACTTCATCTCCTCCTTCGTTCCCCGCCCTCCGTGCGTCAACGGATCGGTCGTTACATCATCGCACGGCTCGCCTTTCGTTTTGGAGGCACGACCGAAACACACATACACAACATCGGGTACTTCCCACACCTTCACGCACTCATGGACCAATAAAGGATCTCTGTGTGCGTGTCCTATACATCAATGCAAGGGGCGAGCAAATAAACCCTTGGATCCGAATAAAGGGGAAAACCTCCATTGTAGTCAAACCCCCAAAAAGTAAAACTCTAGCTGTGCATTAATCGGTGGACATGGATCGGTGGACATGGAGGGTTTGCGACTTGTGCGGAAGGTCAAACAGGAGGTACGAGCTCTGGCAATAAAGTTTCAGAACAATTTGCCACCTGTGACAGTATGGTAACGATTATGGTCGAAGGTTACTCGCTTGTTGCTCCAGTGCTTTCTACTGCACACAAATGCTACTCTGTACACGTTTATTAGTGTGTGCATTTTCTTTTCTTCCTCCAAAACATTAAGTTATGGTTCTTAATCTTTGTTTTTTATTTAATTTAAATGTAAACGTCAAATCGTATGCGTCAAACGGTAGGTACTATGTGTAGTTGCCTAGTTTATATGACTTTTGGAGCACGTATTAACAACACGTGTCTATTTTGCACAATATATATATATATATATATATATATATATATATATATATATATATATATATATATATATATATATATATATATATATATACATACATACATACACTACATGACCAAAAAAGTATGTGGACACCCGAACATCAAACATCTCATTCCAAAATCATGGGCATTAACATGGAGTTGGTCCCCCCCATTGCTGCTATAACAGCCTCCACTCTTCTGGGAAGGCTTTGCACTAGATGTTGGAACATTGCTGCAGGGATTTGCTTCCATTCAGCCACAAGAGCATTAGTGAGGTTGGGCACTGATGTTGGGTGATTAGGCCTGGCTCGCAGTCGACGTTCCAATTCATCCTAAAGGTGTTCGATGGGGTTGAGGTCAGGGCTCTGTGCAGGCCAGTCAAGTTCTTCCACACTGATCTCAACAAACCATTTCTGTATGGACCTCGCTTTGTGCACGGGGGCATTGTCATACTGAAACAGGAAAGGGCCTTCCCCAAACTTTTGCCACAAAGTTGGAAGCACACAATTGTCTAGAATGTCATTGTATGCTGTAGCATTAAGATTTCCCTTCACTGGCACTATGGGGCCTAGCCCGAACCATGAAAAACAACCCCAGCCCATTATTCCTCCTCCACCAAACTTTACAATTGGCACTGTGGATTCCGTCAGGTAGTATTCTCCTGGCATCTGCCAAACCCAGATTCATCCGTCCAACTGCCAGGTGGTGAAGCGTGATTCATCACTCCAGATAATGCGTTTACACTGCTCCAGAGTCCAATGACGGCAAGCATTACACCACTTCAGCCGACGCTTGGCATTGCGCATGGTGATCTTAGGCTTGCGTGCGGCTGCTCGGCCATGGAAAAACATTTCATGAAGCTCACGACGAACAGTTGTTGTGCTGCCGTTGCTTGCAGAGGCAGTTTGGAACTCGGTAGTGAGTGATGCAACTGAGGACAGACGATTTTTACGTGCTACATGCTTCAGCACTCGGTGGTCCCGTTCTGTGAGTTTGTGTGGCATACCACTTCGCGGCTGAGCTGTAGTTGCTCCAGACATTTCCACTTCACAATACCAACACTTACAGTTGACCGGGGCAGCTCTAGCAGGGCAGAAATTTGACGAAATGACTTGTTGGAAAGGTGGCATCCTATGTCGGTGCCACGTTGAAAGTTACTGAGCTCTTCAGTACGGCCCATTCTACTGCCAATGTTTGTCTGTGGAGATTGCATGGTTGTGTGCTTGATTATATATAACTGTCAGCATTGGGTGTGGATAAAATAGCCAAATCCACTCATTAGAAGGGGTGTCCGCATACTTTTGGTCATGTTGTGCATATATTGGAAGGTTCCCCCCTTCATGAGGACAATTTGAGTCAGCTTTTAAAGGCCAATATTTCAACACGACCGTGTGTTCACTCCGGTCTATTTTTGAGGATAAAAAACTCGAAAAACATTTTCCATAAAAGAGTAATTACGTGTCTTCTATTGGATTGTAGACAGTGGCTTAAAACCGAGTCTCAAGGGCGGTGTACAGAAGTGTTTTTGAAAATAACAATAAATACAAGGGGCAAGGAGGTGAAATTTGCTGAATGTGATGTGCAACGAGTGCAGAGTAAACCGAGTGTTCATTTACATCCCCAGGATGTCTAATAAATAAAGAAGATATATGCACACCTGATGTTCGGCCAAGGCTTCAGACTTTAGTTCGCTTAAAAGGCTGTACCATCGAAATGAAACGTCCCAGAAGATAAAGAAAATAGGCTCGCATTTGTACGTGTGGTGTTTTTGAAAGAATGCATCTTGCTACGAAACATCATATTCCCAATCTCCTTGTATATTTTGCTATTTCTCCAACCCAGGGGTGGCATTAGCCATTTGGGGGCCCCATGCAAAACACAATAATAGCCCAGTGGGCCATGTTAATCTGTCATCACACCAAAATATGAAATTTGGTGTCCGGTCGACAGTCTGCCTGACGTCAATGTATTCGGTAGTTACTTGTGCAATATCAACGAACTAAACTTGCCAAGGGGACTACAGGTCATATGGAATAGGTTGTATAGCGACTTCCCCCCCCCCCCCTCACCAGGAGTTCCGAAGGTGGAATGACATAAATTACTGTATTGTGGCGGACACAAAAGCCCACTGGCGTGGTGACATCATTCCACGCACCAAGTGGGCGGTGGCCACGCCCGAGGGGTAGGCGTGGCCTCAGGATATACACCGGGCGACCAGCCCGAAAGAGTTCAGTGTTACAGTGTAGTCTTACAATAAAGACGTTCATATGTTACCGCTTGTCCGCTTCCTCCTTGCTCACAAGCAGCGCGCGTAACGCCGCGCTTTACTGGTGACCCTCGACGTTGGATCTGCCGTAGCGATCCTTCCGAACACGACGCCATTGCAATGGCCAACGACAAGTCAATGGCGATTAAACTTCCCGAATTTTGGGAGGCCCAGGCCGAGGTCTGGTTCGTTCAAGCCGAAGCCCAATTTCAGCTTCGGCCCCTCACCAACGACGACCTGCGCTACTGCCATGTCGTCGCCTCCCTCGGGCCCGGTACGGCCGCTCGAGTTGTGTCCGTCCTTCGCCACCCACCGGACGGCCACAAGTACGAGGCACTCAAGCGGCTACTCCTAGCCACGTTCAGCCTCACGGACGACGCACGGGCCGACCGCCTCCTGGATCTCCCCGAGCTCGGTGAGACGTGCCCGTCGGTCCGAATGGACCATATGCTGTCACTGTTGGGCGACAAAGCCCCCGGTTCGCTATTCCGGGCGCTTTTCCGTCGCCAACTTCCAGCGCAGGTTCGCCTCGCGTTGGCCGGGACCGGGCTAACGGAACCCCGAGCATTGGCGGCCGAGGCGGACAAGTACTTCGCCGCTTCGGACACGCGGGCGAGCGTTGGCGTGGCCGTCACGGCCTTCGACGCTGCTGTTCCACAGCATCATCTTCTACAGCACGCTGAGTTTCAGCAGCATGCTGATACGCACCTCGTGAACGCCGCCACGCCCCGCCCACCGCCGCGGCGAAAACCGCCACCGCGGGGAAACCCGTCGACTCCACCGGCCTGGCGGAGCCAGCCGCGCTCCTCCAGCTCCACCACCTGGTGCTGGTTCCACGCCAAGTTCGGCCACGAAGCTCGGCGGTGTCATCCGCCGTGCTCCTTCAACGGGTCGGGAAACGCCCGGGCCGGCGCTCAATTGTGGCGATGAGCGCCGGCCGTTCGAGCAGCCTGCTGTTCATAACGGACACCTTCTCCGGGCGCTGTTACCTGTGCGACACGGGAGCACAGGTGAGTGTCATTCCCGCCGGCACGTCAGACAAGCACGCCGCGGGTGGGGGCCCCGCGCTGCTTGCCGCGAACGGGACGCCCATCCGTACGTACGGAAAACGCTGCCTCTCTCTGCGGTTTGGAGGGCAGGTTTTCCGATGGACGTTCGTCACCGCCGACGTGCCCATGGCACTGCTTGGCGCGGACTTCCTGTGCGCTAATGGGCTCCTGGTCGACGTCAAGCGCAGACGGCTTGTCCAGGCCGAGACGTTCAGCTCGCTCGCATGTGCGTTGCCCAGCTCAACGAGCGGCTTGCCAAGCGGCTTGCCGAACGATTCGGTTCCGGCCACGTTGGTCTGTACGCTTCCGGCAGCGGACGCATTCACCCGCCTCCTCGCCGGCTTCCCGGCCCTCACGCGGCCCACCTTCTCGGCGGGGGCCGTCAAGCACGGGGTGGCCCATCACATCCCCACCGTCGGGCCACCGGTCTACGCCCGGGCACGCCGCCTCGAGCCGACGAAGCTGGCGGTGGCAAAAGCGGCGTTCGCTACCCTGGAGCGACTCGGCATCGTTCGGCGCTCAGAGAGCGCTTGGGCGTCGCCGCTGCACATCGTGCCGAAGCCCGGCGGGGGATGGCGACCGTGCGGGGACTATCGCCGTCTCAATGACGCCACGACTCCCGACCGCTACCCCGTCCCCCACATTCAGGACTTTTCCGCCCGTTTGGCGGGCAGGTCCTTCTTCTCGAAGGTGGACCTCATACGCGGCTACCATCAGGTCCCCGTCAGGCCGGAGGACGTCCCGAAGACGGCGGTCATCACGCCATTCGGACTCTTCGAGTTCCTGCGCATGCCCTTCGGTCTGAAGAATGCGGCTCAGGCGTTCCAGCGACTGATGGACAGCGTCCTGCGCGACTTGGATTTTGTCTACGTCTACCTGGACGATATCCTCGTCACCAGCGCGTCCCGCGAAGAGCACCTACGCCACCTCCGCACGCTCTTCGAATGCCTGGGCCAGCATGGCCTGATTGTGAACCCCGCAAAGTGCCGGTTCGGCGCCGCCACAATCGATTTTCTGGGGCACCGTGTCACCAGGCACGGAGCCGTCCCCCTGCCGGCCAAGGTGGAGGCGGTGAAGGGGTTTCCGCGCCCCCGCACAATCAGAGGGCTGCAGGAGTTCCTGGGCATGGTGAACTTTTACCATCGGTTCCTGCCCCGTATCGCCCAGCTCCTGCGCCCCCTGCACGAAGCTCTCCGAGGTAAGCCGGGCAAAGGCGACGTTACCTGGACCGAGCAGATGGACACGGCGTTCACGGGCGCGAAGCTCGCCTTGGCTAACGCCACCATGCTCGCGCACCCGGCGCCCGATGCACCGATCGCCCTCACCACCGATGCCTCGGACTACGCGGTGGGCGCGGTGCACGAGCAATGGGTGCGTGGAGCTTGGCAACCGCTGGCGTTCTTTAGCCGGCAGCTTCGCCCGCCCGAACGCCGTTACAGTACCTTCGACCGCGAGTTGCTCGGACTTCACTTGGCGGTCAGGCACTTCCGCCATCTGCTCGAGGGCCGGGCGTTCACTGCCTTCGTCGACCACAAGCCGCTGATCTTCGCGATGGGCAAGGTCACCGAGCCGTGGTCGGCCCGGCAGCAGCGTCACCTCTCGGCCGTGTCCGAGTACACGACGGACATCCAGCACGTCGCGGGGAAGGACAACCCGGTGGCAGATTGCCTTTCCCGGGCCGTCGCCCACGCAGTCCACCTCGGCATCGACTATGCCCGGATGGCAGCGGACCAGGCCGCTGACCCCAACGTCCAGGCCTTGCGGACCGCCGTCACGGGCCTCCGCGTCACCGAGGTGCCGTTCGACGGCGCGGGCGCGGCCCTCTTGTGCGACGTCTCCCTCGGGCGTCCTCGCCCCATTGTGCCCGCGGGCTGGCAGCGCCAGGTGTTTGACGCCATCCACGGCCTGTCCCACCCGGGCGCGAGGGCCTCCCAAAGGCTGATCGCCGACAAGTTCGTCTGGCATGGCCTCCGGAAGGCCGTCCGCGGCTAGGCCAGGACATGCCTCGCGTGCCAGCGCGCTAAGGTGCACCGGCACACCCAGGCCCCGTTGGCCCCGTTCACGGTGCCGGAACGCCGGTTTGACCACGTCCACGTGGACCTGGTGGGACCTCTGCCCCCCTCGCGGGGTTTCACCCACGTCCTCACCATGGTGGACCGCACCACCCGGTGGCCGGAGGCCGTGCCCTTGGCGTCGACAACGGCGGCCGATGTCGCGCAGGCTTTCATCGCCACCTGGGTCACCCGGTTCGGCGCCCCCTCAGACATCTCATCCGACCGCGGCCCCCAGTTCACCTCGGAGCTCTGGGGGGCGGTTGCGCAGGGGCTCGGGGTCCGGCTGCACCGAACCACGGCCTACCACCCACAGGCTAATGGCCTGTGTGAGCGATTTCACCGCTCATTGAAGGCCGCGCTCTGGGCCACCCTCCGCGACGGCGGCTGGGTCGACAGGCTCCCCTGGGTCCTGCTGGGCCTCCGGACGGCGCCCAAGGAGGACCTGCGCGCATCCGCGGCGGAGTTGGTCTTCGGGCAACCGCTGCGGGTGCCGGGCGAGTTCCTCCCCGACTCCACGGCACCATGGTCCGCGGCACAGCAGCGCTCCGCTCTGCAAGAGACCGCCCAGAGGTTCGCCCCGGTGCCAACGGCATGCCACGGGCACCCACCGACGCACGTCGCCCCGGAGCTTCGCACGGCGGAGTACGTCTTCGTCCGCCACGATGCCCATCGGACACCACTGCGGCCCCCGTACGACGGGCCTTTCCGCGTGCTGGAGACCGGGGCGAAGCACTTCACCCTGGACATCGGCGGTACTCCTGACCGCGTTTCGGTAGACCGCCTCAAGCCGGCCCACCTCGATGTGGACCATCCACCGCCAGTGGCCCGACCCCCACGTCGGGGCCGCCCTCCTGCGGGCGGACCCCCGGCACCGCCCAGCCCCGCCGCCACGGCGCCCCCCGGTCCTGCACCCATCCCAGGGGCAGCCAGGGGCATCCCACCTGGTATCCCTGCACCCCAGACGCCGCCGATCGCCAGGGGGCGCTTCGGCCGGGTCATTCGTCTGCCCCGCAAACTGGCCCTCCAGGTGCGCGGGAATTCTGGGGGGGCGCGTGTGGCGGACACAAAAGCCCACTGGCGTGGTGACATCATTCCACGCACCAAGTGGGCGGTGGCCACGCCCGAGGGGTAGGCGTGGCCTCAGGATATACACCGGGCGACCAGCCCGGAAGAGTTCAGTGTTACAGTGTAGTCTTACAATAAAGACGTTCATATGTTACCGCTTGTCCGCTTCCTCCTTGCTCACAAGCAGCGCGCGTAACGCCGCGCTTTAGTATCCTCATAAAGGCATATACCGTGTTGCGCTGCTTCCAGTGGTGGTGGCGAAGGTATTACGAATGATGCTTCAGAACCCTCAATTGTATCACACGTAAGAGGACTCCGTGTTATTTTCCCACTTGCTCAGTCTATGTTGCTTTAAACCTCACTTGACTGCAAAAAATCCGGAGGAATTCCCATATTTTATTGCCCTTTACCCCCCTTGGAAAGGTGTATATTTATATATATAGCAGCTTGAGCGTCGATCCACCTTATCGTGGCATTTTTCCAAGGCACTTCAAATGACAAAACTAATAACAAGAATAATGATAAAAGCATAATAATATTATCATTACAGTATTGCAATATAATAACATTACCAATAATGATATTAACAACAATTAGCAGTAATAGGCGCCCGCGGAACTACGTAACTTCCGGTTAGTGCACCCTTCATGACAACAGTCACGTGATTGGATACGTTGAAAACAAACCACAAAAGGGCACGTGTTACAGCTGGAAATTATGGAAACGGTGTCGGTTATTTGATCATAACTCGCTTAATTCTTGTCTGATCTTTAAAATTTTAACTTTCCGACAAGCTAGAAGTAATTCTCTTTCCAACAATATAAAGTTTTATGAAAAATAATACGAAATGTTTGTATAGCCGCCCGCGGAACTATGTAACGTCCGGTTAGTGCACCCTTCGCGACAACAGTCACGTGATTGGATACGTCCTCCATCATGCGAAGTCCTTCCTTGGTACACCTGAGGTCCTCACCCCATACAAGGCTTTCATCCGCAGCTCAATGGAATACTGTTCTCCCCTCTGGGCTGGTGCTCCTGCCTCACACCTAGCTCGTCTTCATGCTGTTGAAACCAAAGCATTCAGAATCATTGGAATCTCCCGCGATGAAGCTAACTCCAAGGGCCTCTCACTCACTCACCGCAGGCAGGTTGGTGGTCTTTCCGTCTTCTACCGACTCCTCTCTGGCCTTGCCCCCCCCCCCCCCCCCCAGCTCTCTCTGGGCTCTGTCCTGCAAATATTCCTACAGGTCACACAAGATCTGCCTGCAACCCTCTTATGGTTAAACTGCCAAAATCAAGACTTTCTGCTCACCTTCACTCCTTCATTCCTCTTTTCTCCCGCCTCTGGAACAAACTCCCTCACTCCCTTCAATCCCACTCCTCCCTCCAGGTCTTTAAAACAGCTGTTCACCACCATCTCTTATCTTCCCCCATCCAAAACCTTGATCTTTTCTACCCCCGCTAATTCACCCCAGATCCACTATTTTGAAATACCGACTTCTTTCCTGGAAGTCCTAGCAGTGTCCATGTGTTTTATACCGCTCCCACCCCCTCCCCCTTCCCATGCCGCCTCCCCCCAAGCCCTCTCCCTCCCACAGATCTCCCGATGTCCCTGTTTTCTACTGTTGTACTTGTGTGCTTCCCTCTCTCTCCCCATCTTGTCTCCTGCTCCCTTTATTATATGTTTTATTTGTCCGTTTTTTGTGTGATTAATGTTAGCTCTTACACAAGCCTCCATCTTGTAAAAACGAAAAAAAAGATAAAAAGAAGAAGCTGATCCATGGGTGTGTTCCATTACCGATCGGCTTGCTTCAGAACTTGCTTGCCAGGCCAGCCGTTCCTTATCAACCATTTCGTTGGAGTGCTAGTTTGAGTGCTTGAGCCACTTGGTGAGCTCAGTCTACAAGCTGCATGGGAATGGAACACATCCCAGCACATGTGCTAGGGCGAGGACCCTTTCCTGCTTCTGTCGCTTGTGTAACGAAAAAAGGTAATTTTCGTAATCTTGTCACCTGTGCTCCTATCTAGTTCAACATCTGAGGGAAAACGTTTTTTAAAATCGATCCATCACATGACGATGCTTTCTTTCCTTGAGATGGATCATTCCCTTTGCGATATGTCCATCGCCACTCACCAACTTGACATGTTGAGTTGGCAAAGTGAGAGTGAACCACAATCGGTCGTTTGGGGTCCCTTGTTATCTGGTGGCCCCTGTGAAATTGCACAAGATGCACACCCAAATGCCGCCCCTGCTCCAACCCATCATTTTGTCTGGCTTTTGTCCGAATTATTATACACTAGGGCATGCCCGTACTATATCTATATCTAAAATTATATCCCCCCCCCTCTATTTACATGAAATGGTTTGGTCCAAAGCGAACGGCTTGCGAGTGGTGACAATCCCCCCCCTCTATTTACATGCAATGGTTTGGTCCAAAGCGAACGGCTTCCGGAGTTTGGTAAAGAAATCGCCATCGCGTGCACAAACGCGCAGGAAAGCGAATGAATCGCAAATTCGTTTTTATTAGTTGTAAAACATAGTTTAACGCCAACATAGTTTGCAAACGTGAAATAAATGAATACGCTCTCAAATGTGCCATCCGAGGCAGAGTGTGCCCGCCACGTTCGGCACACGCGATCGTTCGCTGCTCTCTGATTGGTTGAATCGTTTTTTGGACATAGCTCGGTAAGTAATTGTCCGATTAATATGAAACCTTGAAAAGGCACATCCTCGGGTCCCCAGCAATATACCTGGCAAGTTAAAAGTATATCGGACCCGTGGTTGTCGAGAAACAGCGGTCACAGACAAACGTACAGACAGACAGACAGAGATTACTGGAATTATAGATAGATTTCATAAAGGTTGTGTGTGCATGGAGTTCCTGCCATTTTTGGCGCGCTGACGTTTGAGCTAATTGGGATTCCTGGAGAATTGAATTGGTTATAATTATGTTTTATAATTGGCTTTATCGAACCAGCACGGGATATGGATGACGGCATCGATTCGTCCAAATTACGTCATCCTCTTAGGCATTGATTTGTACAAATTTAGCCTGAAGCCGGCTATCTGCTGGATGTTGATTCTTGGCATGTGCAGTTCCCGCCTCTCAAGGGGGAATTAGATCTCCTCGAGGGGAAATTAGAATTTTTTTAGACTATATATATTGGATGGTTTTCTTGTCCCGGTGCCTCCTCCCTTCCCCATGGCTGTCTATTAATGTAGAGGTGGAGGGAGGAAGCAGGCCTCAGACTGTTTCTTGACCGTCATTGGTAGGACGTTTGAGTGATAATTGGGTCAGCTATGCCGAGGATGGCAAGAAGCCCCATGCCATGATTGGTGGACCTACGGGATGGGCAGACCCTCCCCTCCTGCCCTATGGCTGTTATTGGCCAAAGGCAATCACTCGGCAGGGAGGGGGGGGGGGGGACAGGAAGGGGCGTGGTCCTTGTTAGGAAGAAGGGGCGTGGTCCTTTTCTTTCCTCACTATCTGGCTTGCGAGAAGGGGTGGTAGTATAGTTGGCCGGTCGGGGGGTGAGGGGGGGGGGGGTGTCAGAGAATTGCTCACAGGTAGGACAGTTGGTGAACCGGGGTGAGTTAGAAGAGGTGGAGGGATGGGGGAGGGGGGATAGTTAGTGGTCTTGGAGGTGGGGGGCAGGGGAGCTGGTGAGTCAGGGAGGGGTTAGGAGGGATAGAGGGAGGAGGGTCAGAGGGCAGGAGAACTGTCGGGGCAGGACAATTGCCTGAGTGAGTGTGGGGGCAGCGTGTGGGACGTCGTGGCAGCGAGGGGTGGTGGGGGAAAGGTGGAGCAAGATCATTGGTTGGGTGGGTGGGGGGGCAGCGACTGGGTCTGGGAGGGAGGGAGGGAGGTGTGGTTGTACCACATCAGCAACCATTGAACCTCACAATCCACAATCCCAAGGTGGTGGTAAGCAGAGCGCCTTTCCACCCGGACATAAACACCCCAGGGATATTGCACTGTATCACTCCACCAGGATCTGGACATAGAGGACCCAAACGAACACATTTGCTGCCAAAACACATTTCAAGCCTTGGAAAAAGCCAATAACATATCGAAGTCATTCACCAACAGCAGAAAATGTCCGAATAAAGTTTCCTCGAGAGGAGGAAAGGGATATTCTCCCCCCCCCCCACCCCTTCACCCCTCACCCCTTTCACTAACGCCCGCAACCATCAATGCCGCGGTCCTGTCAGGCTAGCCGGAGGTAAGTCCCGGGCCCAAGTCCTTCACAAATTGGCGAGGGCAAGTCCCCTATAGTCAGGGCCCTTAGGGATATTTTGGGGCCGTTTGGTTCAAATTCTTCCAAAAGCACCAAATTTGGCCCAGATGTTGCCCATGCCATACTCTTTCGATTTTTGACGGGCGCCAAGACGGGCGCCCCCCCCCCCCGGGGGCCCCATATTGGCGAAATACTAAATGGCCGCCACCCGGATTAGAGGAAAATCAGTTAAATAACCAAAAGGGTTGGAATCATGTATGATACCACTTTTCAGGGGTTTTCGAGGTCGAGGAATCCAATTATGATGTTATTTTGATGATTCGAGGTCAAGGTCAACCCTCAAGGTCATCTTAAAGGTCATTTTTGAGTCAAACATGTCGGTTTTTGAGTTTTTTGTCAAGATTTACGCGAGGTTCACCATTTTATGTTTCTGGGTTGGGTAATCGAACTCTGACCTTATTTTTGACAAATAGAGGAAATATTTACATGTCTATTTCCTAATTTCCAGGCACATGCAGTTCATCAGTCTAATTACAAAGGTACGGCTTTTGATGTTTTATGAACTGTTTGCCATATCCTTGTGTTTAATTTTTGTGCGATCATGATCCGGGTTCATGTATACATGATTGTATACATGTCATAAATATGACGTCATAGGTCATGTGACCTGGCGGCCATATTGGATTTTATGAAAACCTTAAAAATGGATTGCTGCCTTCATTTTTCGATCGATTCATTTTGAACTTTGACCACTTATAGTACGCCATGTGATTGGATGCATATCCTATTTATGACGTCATAGGTCAGGTGACATGGCGGGATGGACCGGTATGGTCCCCGGATCATACCGCCCTTGGCGCCCGTCAAAAATCGAAAGAGTATGGCATGGGCAACATCTGCGCCAAATTTGATGCTTTTGGAAGAATTTGAACCAAAATATCCCTAAGGGCCCTGACTACAACGAACACACGTCAACAATGCATCAGAACCACCACCTTCAGATGGGAGGCCCTGGCAAACAAACAAAAATATCCGGACAGAGGAACACAAAATGGCGGAACACCAAAAAAATGAAAGATTTAACTCCGACAAGAACAAATCAAAGCAAGGAACTCACCTCAGGAAGGATAAAACCTCGAAAAAAACAACACAATTCTCACACATCTCAGCCAACCGAATCAGGAGGGAAATGCGAAGAAGGAAGAACTCAAATCCACCGCCGGGAGGGGGGTGGGAACGGGTGATGTCGACGGGTGATGTCGACGGGTGATGTCGACGGGTGATGTCGACCGGTGATGTCGACGGGTGATGTCGACGGGTGATGTCGACGGGTGATGTCGCCGGGTGATGTCGACGGGTGATGTCGACGGGTGATGTCTAGGCCATGCCCATAAACTGCCACAATATCAATTTGAATTTAATTTAGCGATATCATCATTAGCCATGGTAATTAAAAACACCAAGAAGTAGCCCATGTTCAACAGATGGTCCATTTTGGACTATGTGTCAAGTTTGGTGGCAATTGGCTCAGTAATTTGGGTGTGATTGGTGTTTCACATACACAGGCACACCTGGTTTAACCTCGAAGGAGTTAGACCAGGTTTCACCTGAGGTAACCTCTGCAGGATGAACCTTGAGCATGAGGTGCACCCCGCGATAGCCATGAGCGTAGGGTAATTAGGATTATTAGCCCCCGTTGGACTTAGTCCAAAACGGGGACATATGGATTGGGTCTCGTCTGTCTGTCCGTAAGTGCATGCGTCTGCAACCATATGTCGCAGATCATGAAAATGCATCGTCATGAAAAAAAGAAAAGCCACAAACATGAAAATGCATGATGATCATCAGATTATGGACTGGAACAGTCTTGATGGCTGTAGCAATATATATTGTGATGGCAGCACGAGAGGAGGGGGTTGGGGAGGCCGGGTGGGTAACTCCAAACCTGGCATGTCTATAAAAAGACAACGGACGGACGCTGTCGAAAACATTCACCTCCTGTTGGATCTTCGCACCCAAGATCCGTTTACCATACTGGTGAGATGAATGGAGTCGCTAGGGAACCGTGTCAGCGACTTACTTGCTACTTAATTGGTCAAGCAAACCAACACCTCGTGCTACACTCGGTGGGTTACCATTACAATTTGTAGTCTCGGACTAATCACCTCGGGAGCCATCTCGAGATATCAAACATGAGCAGGACAAGTCAGGGCATGAATCAACAGTTTCATTTATTTATTACACAAGTAAATCATTGAAAGAGTGGGAAATGATGGGAGTAATGGCAAGGGACAAATTCAAAGGGAGAAATGGTGTGAAAACAAAGACCTACAAATGGCGGGAAAAATCAGACATGGGCATCGCAAGCAATTCAAGGATATTTAAAGGCACAAATAAATTTTCCTTACCCCTACACAAATATTTCGCCCGAGGCAATTTTCAACAATAAATTGACACCTTTCCAGTACTTGGATCCAGACACCCAAATAAAAATACAGATAGGTTGGGAAGATTGGTAAAGAAGGTAGAGTGTGAAAGAGAAAGAATGGGGACTTTGTCTCGCCCCGGTGCACCTTCAGAAACCTCGGTCGAGGCGACTGGGCACACTGCTCAGTAATTCAGGCTCGCACTCTCACGGACCCTCTCTTCCTCCCACAACATGGTCGTATGGAGAAACTGCGGGAGTTCCATTCAACCAACGTGATGACCGGTGTGGCTCCGGGAATCTCAGTGTCAATATGAGGGTAGATGGCATCTCCAAGGCAGCGTGACCCTGGCCTTGTTGTTGAAAGGGCTGGCTGGGTCTGTGTATGTATCAGTAAAGCCGCGGAGAGGACGGAGAGAAAATAAATGAAGAAGACGAAGAAGCATCGCAGTGAGTGAAAAAGTGCGTGTGTGGAGATGTGTAAGATGGGAAGAATTGTGGTTTAAGAGCAAAGTGGAAAGAAAGTAGAAGCGAGTCATAGGGCGAAACCTTGCTCAGGTTGACGGGCTCAGGAAAAAGGCGGAAAAAGATGAACAGTGACAAAGCTCAAACTACAGGCTGACCTCCTACAGACTTTTCATGAACAGACTGACTGACAAACCTCAAATCACCTGCGCGTCCTCCTTATATTTCATTTTCCCTCCCCTTGTCCTGACGGTGCTGGAGTCACTTTCCTCTTGCTGGTCGCACCCGATTGGTGTAGCCATGCCACATTGACATCACACCTGGGAGGAGCAAGGGGAGAGAAGCTCCCAGGAATTTTGAGAATTTTTAGACCTTGCCTTTATTAATTTGTAACCTGCGTTCGCTCCTCCACACCAGCTACTTTCCTCTCGCTGGTCACACCCGTGGTTGGGAGTCATGTAATTGATGTGAAACCGCTTAAGAGTGCATGTGTTGTAATTGGTGCAAAATGTAGAGGTTAGAAAAGATAGAGAGGGTGGAAAGAAACAGAATCTTATACTAACTCACATATGCAACACATTTATTCCATGTATACAATGTAACTTAATTGCTGAACAGAAAACTAAAACACAACTGACTTTACTTTATGCATGTGTGCTTTGTCCTGCCTGAGGAGAGCACAACATCCTCTTGTGAGCTCACAACTGTCATATGTACGCCATATGTATATGTGTTAATTTCAGATACGGGATAATTTCAGAACCATGTGTACCATCCGACAGGCCCTGAGCAAAGTCAAAGACAGAGTGGATATAAATGATCAGCAGGTGTCGTGTACACAATTCCATGCAGCTGTGAAGCAGAGTATGTGGGATAGACTGGAAGGATTTTGGACTAACGCCTCAAAGAACATTGTAAGACATTTGAATGTAACCATCCTGAAAGGTCGACCATCGCAAAGCATGTCCTCAAAATGGGCCACACTCCAGTAAGAGATGATGTTAGCATCTTGGCTGTAATGCCACATCGTGCCAGGAGACGGATGTTGGAAGCATGGCACACAGTGAGGTTAAACTTACCAATGACAGAAGAAACGGTAGCCTTCCCTATTACACTCCTTTACTGCATAAGGGAAGTAGTGACCCACAGAAAGAAGAGGCTGGACACATTGACACGTGATAATTTCTGATTGGAATAAAACACCACAATACTGCCGTGAACATTACCAGCATGGCTCACCATTGGTCGGTTAACCCTTAGAACGGATTGGCTGCTGTGCATGAGATTCTGAAAATTCTGCTTTGTGATTGGTCATCCAGCATCGCCCATCCCTTCATTAGTATTCATATGGCAGGGAAATCAAGGAATTTTTCACTCCTGAGGAATGTCAATGGATGCATGCAGCACGTGTTGGAGATTGAACCGTCGAGATAAACAAAATTTTATTTGTTCGATTGTAATAGTGCAGCGGCATAGCAAAAATTTAAGAAGAATTGTGCATTTTGTGATGGAAGCACCAAATTTGGCACAATGATAGAATGTTATATTTAGAACATTTTCAGATATGGAACCACTTTGAAATTCACCCAAGGTTGGGAAAGGTTGGGAAACCCATGGCATTATTAATCATACTAGGGCATGCCCGTACTATATATATATCTAAAATTATATCCCCCCCCCTCTATTTACATGAAATGGTTTGGTCCAAAGCGAACGGCTTGCGAGTACGGTGACAATCCCCCCCCCCCCTCTATTTACATGAAATGGTTTGGTCCAAAGCGAACGGCTTGCGAGTACGGTGTTTTTTATCGGACCCGTGGAATTATAGATAGTAGTTTTAATTAGTTTTAAAACATAGTTTGCCCGGCATATATACTAGCATAGCATATATACTAGCATTAAAGGAAGCATATATATATAGCATATATACATATATACATAGCATTACATATATATACATATATACATATATATACATATACCTAGCCCGTATACATATACCTAGCATATATACATAGCATTAAAACATAGCATATATACTAGCAGAAGTACCCGGCATTGCCGGGTGGGGGAGGGGAGGGGGAGGGGGCGGGGGAGGGGAGGGGAAGGGGGAAGGGGAGGGGAGGGGAACGGGGGGGAGGGGAGGAGAGGGGGGGAGGGGAGAAGAGGGGGGAGGGGAGGAGGGGGGGGGAAGGTGGAGGGGGAGGGGGAGGGGGGAAAGGGCGGGGGAGGGGAGGGGGGAATGGGAGGGGGAAGGGTGGAGGGGGAAGGGAGGGGGAGGGGGAAGGGGAAGGGGAAGGGGTGTGGGGGAAAGGGAGGGGTAGGGGGGAAAGGGAGGGGGAGGGGGGAAGGGGGGAATGGGGGGGAGGGGAGAAGAGACGTGAGGGGGAGGGGTGGAGAGGGGGGAGGCGGAAGGGGAGGTGGGAGGGGGAGGGGGAAGGGGAGGGGAAGGGGAAGGGGGAGGGGGAAAGGGAGGGGGAGGGGAGGGGGAAGGAGGAAGGGGAGGGGGAGGGGGAAGGGGGAGGGGGGAAAGGGAGGGGGAGGGGGGAAATGGAGGGGGAGGGAGGGGGAGGAGGGAAGGGGAGGGGACCAGAACGGGGGGGGGAGGGGAGAAGAGGAGAAGAAGGGGGAGGTGGGAGGGGGAAGGGGAGGGGGGAGGGGGAGAGGGAGGGGAACGGGGAGGGGGAGGGGTAGGGGGGAAAGGGAAGGGGTAGGGGGGAAAGGGAGGGGGAGGGGGAAGGGGAAGGGGTAGGGGGGAAAGGGAGGGGAGGAGGGAAGGGGAGGGGAGGGGAACGGGGGGGAGGAGAGGGGGGAGGGGAGAAGAGGGGAGAGGGGAGGGTGAGGGAGGGGAGGGGGAGGTGGGAGGGGGAAGGGGAGGGGGGAAAGGGAGGGGGAGGGGAGGGGGAAGGGGAAGGGGAAGGGGTAGGGGGGAAAGGGAGGGGTAGGGGGGAAAGGGAGGGGGAGGGAGAGGGGGAGGGAGTGGGAGGAGGGAAGGGGAGGGGAGGGATATAGATGGTTACTGGCAATTGATCACATCCACAAATGATGTAATCCACACAATTTATGTACTTTACATAACGTTAATAGGAATACATGGCCGTGTAGATGGGAAATACAGTTTGTTTGAAATACAGTTTGAAATACAGTTTGTGTCATCTTCTGTCTCTCGCTGTCTGGCCCTCGCCAGACGTTGTAGTCTAGTAGGAAGACTAGGTCCCCCTGCACCCCCCGGAGATATACTTCTAATCAGTGTTTCTAGATTGGAAAAAATGTGTAGAAAATGACTAGCTATGGCCCCAAGCTGAAAAAATGTCCCACATACCATTTTTATGCAAATTACTGCTGCCATTATCAAAAAAACGATTTTTGACATATCTCAGCCAATATTGCAGATAATTGAAAAATGAAGGTGTCTAGACCCATGTTTTGAAGGGCATAGATCATGATAGAACTATTCATAACATGATTACATGTGTCTATGGTATACTAGTATGCATATTAATGCTGTAATTACAAAATAATCAGTTTTACAAATGATAAGGATACGTTAATACTGCAGATAACTTAACATGGTACATAAGGGGTCTAAACCCAGGTATTTTCAAGGTTAAATGTCAACAAGATGCTCCTGAGTCTTGCATAGGGGCGGGACATTGGCAGTAACATTGGTACCACTCAACTTTTCTTCCCACCATTGACTTTGTATTGCGAGAGATTTTCACTTGCTTATTTAAAGGTTTCTCACCCAGCCCACGTAAAATCTACCAACTCCTGCTGTTAACTCCCAAACATATTTTTTTATGTTATCCAATCACAGTGCAGAAATGACAGACTAGAGATCCAAATTAGTGCTGCTATAGCTGCCATTTTACATTTCCATCCATGTAACATGCGCGCTCGCGCGCTCGTATCAATTGGTAATGTCGCGCGCTCGTATCAATTGGTAACGTTGATGTTATTGAATACCTCAGTTGAAAGTTCAGTCTTCCATTCCATCTGTGTGTTGTTCTTGGTATTCATCCTCCAATCTAGCCAGGTAAGATGCTAACTATAATGTTACTCACACTCTTGACTTCAGTTTCTGCATGAAATCATAAACAGGCAGAATAACAGCTGAGCCAGCTAGCACCATGTTAGCTAACGTTAAAGCTAGCCTCATCTATGTACAGTATGTTCCTAATGTCGGTGTAACTTAAACTTTTGTTAATGCCAAACATGAGACATATCTGTTGACTTCTGTATATGAATTGAACCAGAAAGAGGCACGACAGCTGAGCTAGCTACAGTAACTTAGCACAATGTTTCATTGGCCTAGATAGCTAACGTTAGTGTGGAAGAATTTAGATGTTTTAGCTATTAGCACTTTTGATGCCACTAAACATGGTTTAGTCAGCTAAAAAGTACCCTAGTGTAGAACATGACTCAGAACCTCTGTTACCTCACTGAAAACTCAGAGCCTCCTTTCACAGGCACTTTTAACATCATTCGTGATTTCTTATTTGTCATTTAACAGTGATGGTAGACATCGACAGCAAGCATGCCCAAAAGAAAACGGAGTGTAGAACCTGCAGCCCAAAGCTCTCCTCCTACATGCATCCTTCATGTACCATCCATGTCTGATCATGGGGATTTCACGCCCCTCCGTAAAATTAAAGGATCTGCTTCAGAAAAACTGCAACTGCTTCAAAAGATCCGGGATAGACGTCTCAACCAACCGCATGACTCCCCATGTCGTATGCAATCAGTATGTGATCAGATCCCGGCAACTTTTCCTGATGACCTAGAAAGAGTAGGATATCACAGCAAGTGTTATAAGCACTTTGTCCGCCACTTTCATCGTCTGGGAGATGATACAGAACCAGGGCCATCAACCTCATCATGGCATCACTCTCCTCGTAAACCAGGAGGTTCTGCTGAACCCATCTTCCCGCCAGAGTGTATATTTTGTGAGAAAGTTGAGACCAAAGATGCTCATCGCAATACTGAGAGGCCTACAACCTTCCCATCCTTTAAAAACAAAGAAAATGCATGGGAGCAAATCGAAACACGGGCTGAGAAAATGGGTCTCTATCGACTCCATCGAAAGGTGAAAAACAAAGACCTCTTTGCATGTGAGGCCAAACACCATCCGTCATGTTTTAAAGCTTTCCGCACAGCATTCTACAACTATGAGCGTGCGATTCACAGAGCCGAAGCACCAAAGGAGCAGGCTTGCATGTCAGCCGCCCATGAAAAGGCATTCAACTCAGTACTGGAACACATTCAAACCCAGGTCATCCAGCAGAATAAAGTTCTACAGCTTTCTTCCTTGCGCTTGCTCTATGTCGAGGAACTGAAACTGAATGGATATGAGAACTCAAATTATCGGTCAGAGAAACTACTGAAACGCCTACAGAATGACCCAATCAAGGAGCATATCCACTTCACGAAGGTTGATCATGACAAATGTGATGTCATTTCTTTCTGGCTTGTGCACAGCTCAAACATAACAGTTTCCAATGCTCTCGCACGAGCATTCACACTCGGAAGCACAAACAAGAACCAAAATGTTGCCCTCCAACTTCGCCAGGGTATTCTACAGGCTTTCAGAGAGTGTAAAGACCAACCATGGCCACCAACAGCTGAAGACATGGAGCTCAATCCTGAAGACATCCTACCTCCAGACCTTGTCCGCTTTCTCAGCGTGCTAATGACTGGCAAGGAGGGCATCGAGACAGAAAAGGTGAAGCGTCTGGTCTTCTCCATTGGACAAGATCTGTGCCGTGCAGTGTCAGATGGAAAATGGAAGTTACCAAAGCACATTCTCCTCTGTGTGACTGTAAGGCACCTGTTCCGAAGCAAACAGCTCACCACAATACTACACAGGCTTGGACACTCTGAGAGCTACGATTTCGCCTTGGAGTTGGAAACTGCTCTCGCCAAGGTCCTGGATGAAGTCTCAACTTATCGTACACCACAAATTGTGACAGGAGAGGGCAACCTTGTATTCCACTGTGAGTGGGACAACTTGAATAAAACCACTACCAGTGTGCACGGCAGCAACATTGTAAACAGTGCTGGAGGAATCATGGTGCAGGAGGTCAAGCCCGGGTTCGAGAGCAGCAAGGACCGAATGCTACCTACCATCAATAGGTCACAACAGCGTAGCCTGAAGGTCGACACACCAAAAACTCTCCCACCCTTGCACTTTACTCGCGTTGGCCCGAAGTTCCCTGAAGGCTCATCATTCACACCGCCAGCAGAGAATGACACAGTCTATGCCACTACGATGCAAGAGTACTACATCTGGCTCTTCATCAGATACATCGGAAGCTGTGGCCTGCAGCCTGTGCCTGGGCTAGGGGGTTTCACCTCTGCAACTGGTTCTCCCCCACCCAGCAAATCAACAGTCGACTACTGCACGCCTATCCACCAACCGATCACAGACAACGCAGTTGTTCGTGAGCTACTGAAGCGTTCCGAGGCAGCAACTGCTGAGGTGGGTCAGAGATGGGTCCTGAATACATTTGATCTGGGTGTCTGCATGAAAGCCCTTCCCATCATCTGGCGCTGGCCAAATGAATTTGCTAGTCATGTAGTAACGATTGGACCCTTCCACACATCCATGAACTACATCGGGATGCTCACTGGACACAAGATGCGTGGTTCTGGATATGCAGAGATTCTCTTTGAGGCACAACTAGTAACAAGTGGATCTCTCAAAGGTGTTCTCAGTGGAAAGGCCTACGCAAAGTCCCTCTTTTGCCTCAAAACAGTGTGTGAGGCAATGGAGAGGCTGTTGATGGAGAGATTCACTGAGGAGGAGAACATCATGATCTCTGACCCTGCTGTGCTTCTCAGAATGACCCAGTCTTGCAACCGAGAGCACCTCGATGAAGCCCTCAAAGACCCCTCAACTCTACTCCTCATCAAAAAGTACCATGATAAAAAGTCCAAGGTTGATCTGGCTCGCCTTCCTCCATGCCAGTCTGCCCTGAAGCCGCACATCCAGCGTGTGAACCACCGCGTAGCATTGTACAAAAGAGCCGATCAACCTATCATCGAAAAGCCAAAACCTTATGAGGAGCAAGGATGGATAAGGACTGATGAAGGACTGTTGAAACCAATGTGGTCCAGTGGTCCCATCCTACCAACCTCACTGGTGGATCTTCTGAACACAGGAGAGCACGAAGAGGAGGAGGAAGAGGAAGGAGAAGAAGAGTTTGACTCTGACGATTTCGATGAAAATGATGATGACTGACTCAGTGTAGAATCACTAATGCTAATGATGTTTATCTAAAACAAGCAAGAGAAGAGTGGTCACATTGAGTGCTAGGACTATTTTGACAGTTGTAATATTTAGAAAAATAAAACTTTGTGTTAACGTCTGTGTAGACGGACCTTAATATGAGTCTATTATTTCGTAAAACTGTGATTATTTTGTAAATAAAGCACTAATTAGCATACTAGTATACCATAGACACATGTAATCATGTTATGAATAGTTCTATCATGATCTATGCCCTTCAAAACATGGGTCTAGACACCTTCATTTTTCAATTATCTGCAATATTGGCTGAGATATGTCAAAAATCGTTTTTTTGATAATGGCAGCAGTAATTTGCATAAAAATGGTATGTGGGACATTGTTTCAGCTTGGGGCCATAGCTAGTCATTTTCTACACATTTTTTCCAATCTAGAAACACTGATTAGAAGTATATCTCCGGGGGGTGCAGGGGGACCTAGTCTTCCTACTAGACTATTGTTGATTGGCGTTTAGACGTGCCGTTCTCTCATCTTCTGTCTCTTGCTGTCTGAATCTAGAGACACGTTCTTGATTGGCTTGTCGATGGTGAAAAGTATCTTCATCGGTTTCATAGAGTCTCCGATCAGCGATTTTCCTTGATCGGGAGGTTGAACGCGACAAATTTCTTTTCTTCGGTGCCATTGCCTTTATCACAGTCAGTCTTCGTCAAGATTGCAACTCTGCATCTTGTCGTGGGCGTGGCCAATGTGGCCTCATGCTCCCAGGTGATTGGCTAACTCGAGCTCGAGCGAGCCATAATGCGCTATGTTATGGCAAAAAATATGGATCTAAAGATGAAAGAAAAAAAAACCTATGTGGTGTGAATGGCAATGTTCCTCGCTGAAATGTGAAAAAACGCAATTGCTTTTCGCTCTGAATTACGTGCGAACGCGTAACTGTGACTTTATGGCGGCAAGGTTGGAACATCACGAGATCGCTCTGAGCGAATCAGCGCACTGCTCTGCTACCGGCTCAGATTCTGTGGATAATATTGCTCGCTGAAATGCGCTGAGGTAAAAATATGGTAAAAAAATATTATGAAATAATTTTTGTTAGGTCGGCCATGTTCTTCCCAGGCTCAATGGCCATGTCTATGCCAAATATCAAGCATGTGAGCCTCTCCGTTTAGGAGTCTATCGGTAACATTACACACACACACACACACACACACACACACACACACACAAACTGTGTTTTATATATATATATATATATACACACATAATCGGAAGAAATTAAATAAGTAGTGGACAGGTGTTCTTCTTAGTCCTCCTCGAGTTCAACAAAAGGAGAACAATTTAATTGTTAATGTGCATTTAATGGTCGGTCGTTGAACTCAAGGAGGACTAAGAAGAAGACCTGTTGGTCAAAAGCTTGTGTGAGAATTCAAGATCGACCATCTTGAAGCTACGTCCACTACTTATTTAATTTCTTCGGAGTATTTATTTGATGCAAATGAGGCAGCCAGAGCTCGTATTGTGGAGTTTCTGCTATTTCTCATAGTTTATATACAATATATATATATATATATATATATATATATATATATATATATATATATATATATATATATATATATATATATATATATACGTATATATATATAGATAGATATATATACATATATATATATATATATATTGTTGCGGATCTCAGCGACGGCCTTTCCCCTTTACCAAGGGGGGATTAGTCCCCTTGTCTTTTACTAGCCGACGAGACCCGGGACCTATGACGTCACTCCTGGACAGCGCGAAGTAGGGTCGTAAGACTAATCACTAATACCTAAGTACTCGCGCCGCCCAGAAACGAGGAAATAAGCCCCGCCCGAATCACGGGTGTTGGTGGAAACGCCGAGCGGTAGCGAACCCGTGACCCGAGCCGTTAGCAATGACTAAACCCAATTCAAGCGGTTCTTAATCGTGCCACGCTTACCCAATGGAAGAAATGACTGAAACGGTCAAATTTGGGAAGAAAAGGAATAACAGATTTATTTGCACTTTGTACAAGAAGAAGAAGAATACACAGTGCAGCATTAAACAGTCTTAACTTATCCCTGGACAAACGGGCCCGTCACACTCAGACACACTCACACGGGGTTGCAGGCGAACAGGTCGATGGTCCAGGGATGGCGTCCAGGCAGCTCTTCCTCCAGTTCCCAATTCGCACAGTGAGGTAGATGAACCCAGCGGCCAGGAGCTCTCCACGTGTCGTTTGGCGTGCACAGAATTATTATAGGGCGGACGTTAGGCTGGCTTTGGCGGTTACACTCACGGCTCAGCCGCGTACGTAATAAGCGAACAGTTCCAATAACCGTGAACAATGCACTCTTCAGTCTCTCAATGCGTATCTCAATGCGCTCTCTCAATACAATTCTCTTGCAGCCAGCCCTCTCACAAAGCGCAATTCACCCAACGAGTCCTTCTCATAAGTCCTTTTGTAAGAGCCTCTCCCTTCTCATCTGAACTCCAACACCGCGCATCCCTTTCTCATCTCTGCACTTGCATGCGAGTCCTTTCAATACCAATGCCTGGCTCTAGTCCTTTGTAAGCGCCTCTCCCTTCTCATCTCTCAACTACTCGTGCCGACAAGTCCTGTTCAAGGGCTTTGTGCGCTGGCTTATATAGCCTTGCCCAGCGAACCCTCTCAAACTTACTAGACACTCTGTACTACGCCCTATCAAGCCATGCCCATCGAGCTCTGGTTGGCTGTTGCCCTTACCGTCACCGCCTTCTGACATGCTGCTTGTCGCGGCCACACCTCGACCCTCGCACTCCTCCCTCTTTCTAGGCCTACCTCATGTCATTGGACTAGTTTCGAGCGAAACCAAGGGCAGCGAACGCTGCTGGCGGCCAAAGCGCAACAAATTGAGGGATGCCAAATGGGGCGCGGGATCGATTATGCCCATGATGGAAATTGGAGGGTGGCCGCAAAATGAAAGGGGCCTAAGCTTATTCTTTACACAACGCAGATGTCACTAGGGAAATGGCCTACTCTTACACATATGATGACATAACTAATTCTAATGGGCCTACGTGTTGCTTGTGGACTAACTATGGGTGGCAAACCTTTAACCGTTAATGATGTTATATGTACAATTCTCAAAACCTCAACACTGCCCCCCTCCTTCACTAGGCTCGTCCACGAGCCTAACCCACACAAGTGAGCACGGCCGGTTTTTAGCAAGGGTCAGGACTACTTTTTAACTTCCGTGTGACACTTAGATGTGGTTCCCCTCTACATTTAACCTAACACCCGGTGTGTGACAGTTTTACGACACTAGATATGTCCCACCTACTGTGTTGTGTACTAACTAACAGATTCACACCCACAACTAACCGAATTACGGAAAGGATTCTCAAACTACACATAAAGCCGGTGGGGAGCATGTTATTTACAAGTCTACTCTAATTATTTACAGTTCTACAACCCAGAACCTGTTCTTTTGTGGGAAAGAATTTTGAGAGGAGAGAAACAGAATGCACTGCACTGCACCAATACACCGAAATAAATGCACCAAAATGCACAATCATGCACAATCATCAAAAAATGCACATTAATTCACATGTCATAATAAATGTTTGCTGCTTGGCTGCTGCTGGGCTGCTGCTTTGCTGCAGCTTGGCTGCGTCTTGCGTCTTCCTGCTTCGTCTTCGGTGTGCCATAATAAAACTTGAGATCTTCCTTCCTGACACACCGGAATAAATAAAAAGTGCACAAACCGTGTCCGCTTTTTTTCATTATTTGCAGGGCCATCTTATGGTCCATCTGCGTGACTTTTACGCCACTTAAAAACCAGTGGTCCGCAGGGCAAGATAACACTTGCAGCAAATGTTTGCTCGGCCAAGATGCCAGGCCACAGAACGTGTGGTCCATTAGGTGTACTGGTGCAGCCAGAGGTAGCAGAGTGCAGCTGCACAGGTGGAGCAAAGTGCAGCCGAAAAGCTCAGGGTTCCTGCACACTCCCCTCAACAAAAATAATGGGTCCATGGGTGGAGAGGAAAGACAAAGCAGAGAGATTAGCGGAGGCAAGGGCGCAAAGGTACACACCATACAAGGCAATGCAACATGAGGAGCACGGGCGAGCGAGCGGAGAAAGCTCGTCCCTAGCCGTTCGTACCCCCCATGTCAGCCTACACTACCCTTGCCCTTCCCTGTATTTACACTTTACAATTCGTCGCTACGTCTTGTCTTTTCTATCCCCCCCTCACGCCAAATTCGTCATCCAATCCCTCCCTAGAAGGAAGAGATGGATAAACACAATGTCACTTTCCGTCGAGATGCGTCTTTACCATCCAAACATTTGCAAAATCTGGTGTGGAGTTCTGTCTCCTTGGTGAGTGGATGTGGATGGTGCGAAGATATTCTCATCCTAACTATACTCCAGTTGACATTAACTCACTTACACTACCCGGGGTCATGCCCTGCCAATCGGCATCTTTAAACTATGTGGTTCAAAAACCAATTCCCATTGACCATCCTGTGATGCCATCCAAATTTGGGGTCTCACTCTCCCAATTTTTCGCTACTGTGCCTTCGCACAATTTCAGGGCTGGGTCATGTGGCTCTACCAGCAGGTCTACCTACCTGCACCCCTCCGCCACTGAAGTCGCCACCCGAGCTTACCATGCTCCTTACAACTACCCTAAATCAGGGAAGGCCCCTCCTGGCTCTCTCACCCCTATGATGCCCTCTCTGGCATTGGGCTACCCGGGCCCTCTCCTAGGATCCACGGGCCCCACTGAACACTACTCCGACTCTACCTGACTGGCTCTCAGGGCCTACCTGCAGCCTCACCTGGCCGACAGACTACCAGTGACGGAGTGCCCCAATAACTATATGCACCAACAGGCCCACACGCCCAGCCATTTCCACAGACTCACGCACCCATCCAAGCAATACCTTGCTACTCCCTGTACCACAGTTGTCAATATCCAATAATTTACCTGAACCCTCTACCTAACTTTAAACTACCCTCCCCGGTATTCGTGAAGGGCTCCATCTTCCCCCATTCACACCTTCGCACCATCCACTCCACTCCATAGTTTCCACCATACTCACTCCACGACCATCCGGCTAGTTTTCACTGCCATCCCCATAATCTAAAGCTCATGTGCCCCCAGTGAGGGATGGTAGATCTGCCATCCCTCTACACCGGATACCATTCGCCATCACTACTGCCATTTGTCCACTATTCTTGAGCCTCGTCGGGTGGGAATACATTTTTGTTACAGCTCGGCTTCGAAAAGCCGAGCAATGCATGCGGGTGGTTGGTCTCCTGTTGGTTGGGTCCGTCCGGCATTTTCGATTCTGGGGAGGAGGCATGCTTGGCCCGAAGTTCCAGGCGCCATCTCGGCGTGGAGCCTTTCGGTCTCCGGCACGATGGCCCAACCTCCCCCGGTCGGAGCACCGCGCCCGCCAGGGGGCGAAGGTCCGACATCTCCTTCCTCCCCTCAAACCGTGCCGTTTGCCGCTTTTCCCACGGCACGGCACCGACCATACAGGGCGGGACCCGGCCCGAATCGTGCACGCTGCCGCGGCAACGATCCCCGCCGGCCCCTGCAGCACACAAAGTGCACCACGCCCTGAGAGCTCGAGTCGGCTATCCGTCGCCCTAAACGCTGCCCCGGTCTGCGTCGATGCTCGAGTCGCATTCTTACACCCACACGCGACCCTTTCCATACTCATTCCACACCAAGGCGCTCCAGCGCCTCTCATACACCCAATAAATTCTGTTACGGCACGCTCTCGTGCACTCACGCCGCATATGTTATATGTACAATTCTCAAAACATCAACAATATATATATACAGGGTGAGTCAGAAGTAGCGCCCGATTTCTGTTTATATATACATGTATTTCTACCTTCTTGTACACTGTAATACAAATGGCAAACAAACAACTGTCAACTGACAGATATATATATGTATACATATATATATAAACAGAAATCGTTATATACATTTGTAGCTCTACCTTTGCTCTACCTTTGACTCATCTGTCCAGAGCACATTGGTCCAGAAGTGCTGGTCTTTGCCGAAGGTGTTCATTGGCAAACTTTAGTCTTGCCCTGATGTTCTTTCTGGACAGCAAAGGTTTCCTCCTGGCACACCTCCCATGTAGATCAAATTTGTGGAGCCCCTTTCTAATGGTAGACTCGTGCACTTTGACATCAACTGTGGCAAGCGCTACCTGCAGGTCCCGTGATGACATTCTGGGGTTCTTAGAGACTTCTTTCAGCATCTTGCGGTCTGCTCTCGGGCTGAACTTGCTGGGGTGGCCTGGCCTGAACAAGTTGTTAGTTGTTTGGAATCTTCTCCACTTGTAGATGATCTTCCGGACAGTCGAATGATTGATTTCAAATTGTTTGGAGATCTTTTTAAATCCCTTCCAAGACTCGTAGGCATCTATAACCTTCTTTCTGAAGGCCTCAGAGAGCTCTTTTGATCTAGGCATGGTGACGCCGCACACTTCAACAACAAAGAGCAAGCCAAACTAAATGTCTGAGGTTTAAATAAGACAGGTTCCTCCAAGATCCTCTCTAACGATGTTCTAATCATTTGCACTTGAGCTGGTGCACCTGATTCTAATTTTAGGTATTTGAAGTAGTGATAAATGTAGGGGTGTACTTACTTGTTCCACATGCGAAATTTCCATTTATGTTTATTTAAATGATACAATGGACTGCAAAATATAAATGTTTCATGATATGTGTTATATTATATCACCTTTATCTATCAATATTGTTGAAATGAAGATCAAATAGCTGTATGTTGAAATATGTTGAAAAAGTCAAAACTTTCATGGGGTGTACTTACTTTTTCACTTGACTGTGTATGTATATATATATATATATATATATATATATATATATATATATATATATATATATATAATTATATATACGTATATATATATATGTATATATATATAATGTATATATATATATATATATATATATATATATATATATATATATATATATATATATATATATATTCATATGTATATGTATATGTATATGCATATGGATATATATATGAATATATTTTTATTATTCATACCATAGCCACTTCTGGCGGCCATTGGCGATAGAAAGCACATCCAAGCAATCTACCTGTAAGCAATAATGTTGGGGGGCGCTACTATGCATCAGATGTGGAATTCTCAGTACATTGGTACTCCTTTCACTGACCTCGGGAGGATGACAGGCTGAGATAACCTCCCCTGGTGTTAATTCAACGGCAGACCAGGATTTAAACTCAGGACCCTAGGATCCCAAGCCAGCCACCCTAACCATTAAGCCAACACCAGGCCGATATTCGTGGGGGATACATTCCTGGAAAATGCCGCGAATGTTGAATCCGCGAATGTGGGGGCATCGTTTCATTGGAAAAAGGATGGTTAGGTTCCTGGCGGTTCGTGATTCATAAAGGAAAGCCAAAAATCCCATGAAAAAACGCAAATATGACTGCAAAAACCACGAATACGAGGAGCACAGAGCTGAGAATGTCAACGACAACCATGAATATGCCCACAAAAAACCGCAAATGTCGAATGGTATGGTGGGGGTTCACGTGGGCATGTTTTATGTTTGACGCATGGAGAATGTTTTTAGAACGTTAATGTGCGCAGCTGGTGGGAAATGGTTTGTGCGTGGCTGGAAGTGGTTTATGCCTGGCTGGAAATGGTTCATGCCTGGCTGGAAATGGTTTATGCGTGGCTGGAAATGGTTTATGCATGGCTGGAAATGGTTTAGGCATGGCTGGAAATGGTTTATGCCCCGCTGGAAATGGTTTATGCCTCGCTGGAAATGGTTTATGCATGGCTGAGAATGGTTTATACATGGCTGGAAATGGTTTATGCCTGGCTGGGAATGGTTTATGTGTGGCTGGGAATGGTTTATACATGGCTGGAAATGGTTTATACATGGCTGGAAATGGTTTATGCATGGCTGGAAATGGTTTATGCGTGACTGGAAATGGTTTAAGCATGGCTGGGAATGGTTTATACATGGCTGGAAATGGTTTATGCGTGGCTGGAAATGGTTTATGCATGGCTGGAAATGGTTTATGCGTGGCTGGAAATGGTTTATGCGTGACTGGAATTGGTTTATATGTGGCTGGAAATGGTTTAAGCATGGCTGGAAATGGTTTATGCGTGGCTGGAAGTGGTTTATGCCTGGCTGGAAATGGCTTATGCCTGGCTGGAAATGGTTTATGCGTGGCTGGAAGTGGTTTATGCCTGGCTGGAAATGGCTTATGCCTGGCTGTAAATGGTTTATGCCTGGCTGTAAATGGTTTATGCGTGGCTGGAAGTGGTTTATGCGTGGCTGGAAATGGTTTATGCGTGGCTGAAAATGGTTTATGCGTGGCTGGAAATGGTTTATGCGTGGCTGGAAATGGTTTTTGCATGTGTTACATATTTATGTGAATGTATGTGAATTACCATGCAGGTGTTTGCTTCCGTGTGTAGTATATTAAGTTGTTGTGTAGTTGTTGTGGTTGGAGGGTCAGGAGCCCTTCTGAAAGAGTGGCAGGAAACGGAAGTGGCCGGAAGCGGAAGTGACGGAAAAGGGAGGAGAAAAGACACGAGGAAAAGGAAGGCTTCTTCTTCCTCGCCCCGCGACGACGAGAAGGGGGAATCGACCTTACGCTGCGCGGAAAACGCGCCGTTGCGAAACGTCTGGCGAGAGGAGTTACCTGGGCGGTAAATACCTTTGGACACGTCCAGTCACTGTGAGTTCGTGCACGAAACCAAGCGTCCGGGACAGTTTGCCCCGTCTACAAAGACGCGTACGGGTCCGCACGTTGGGCCTCGCTCGCGTCGGAAGCCGCGCTGGGTTTTGCCCCGTCTACAAAGACGCGTACGGGTCCGCACGTTGGGCCTCGCTCGCGTCGGAAGCCGCGCTGGGTTTTTGCCCATCGACAAGGACGCGTAAGAGTCGCACTTGGGGCCTCGCGCACGTTGGACGCCGCGCTGGGTTTGCCCCGTGGCTTGGCAAGGAGGTGCGCTGCAGCCGCGGCCCCAGTCCGAGACGGCACGTTTGGAGCACGTCCGCCCGGGGCTCGTTCAACCGCCCGTGTGCGGAGAGGAGAGACATTGACCACGGAGGGAGTCAGGAGTGGGGCTCACGTGAGGAATGTATAAGATTAAGATGGCCATCTTAGAGTTTGTGTAGATGAGTCCACATGGTTGTAATATTGATTGTGCATTGTTGATGGTTGTTGATTGCTCAGTGAATATATTATTGATTATTCCGGATCCTTGGTGTGGGGTTTCTTCTGGACCGGAATTCATATTGATTGCGTTACGAAAGCGTATAAACCATATATCTTTCTGGCGGGGTCCCTCCCACGGTCCGGGGGTCACCAAGACCAGGTAGTTACCGGGAGGACCACGTAACAGAATTGGGGGCTCGTCCAAATTACGATTTGCGGTTTCGCAATTGGGTATACGTCCGGGATCTAAAAGTGTATAAAATAATAAAATAATAATATTTTTGGTAATTAAAATTTATTAATTAATTATTAATTGGTAATATTTTTTTTTTTTTTTGAGAAATTGGGGAAAGTCTTGGGGTGAAGGTTAACAGGTGTTAACGATAGGCACCATGGCGTTTGTGGCACAGAACTTTGGGGTAACCCCGAGTGAGG
This sequence comes from Myxine glutinosa, assembly GCF_964187855.1. Lineage (NCBI taxonomy): Eukaryota > Metazoa > Chordata > Myxini > Myxiniformes > Myxinidae > Myxine > Myxine glutinosa. Next base: position 55,927,973 of record NC_136269.1, on the reverse strand, counting down.
CACAGTTCCGAGCGTTGCTAAAGTCGGATCTCTTGAAATTGGCCAAACATTTTAACTTGGAGGTCCGAACTAATTTGAGGAAGGCAGAGTTGCAGGCCACGGTGATACAATCTATGGTGGGATTAGGAACATGGGACGAGTTAGCCTGGGAGTGGCTACCCGAAGAACCAGAAGACGTGGAGCTCCGGAAACTGGAGTTGCAATTACGGAGCCAGGAACGGATCAAAGAAGAAGAAAGGAAAGCAGAAGAGAGAAGAGAAGAGAAGCAAGCAGAGGAAAGGAGAGTGGAACGAGAACTCCAGGAAAGGTTAAAAGAAGAAGAAAGGAAAGCAGAAGAGAGGAGAGAAGAGAAACAAGCAGAGGAAAGGAGAGTGGAACGAGAACTCCAGGAAAGGTTAGCAGAAGAAGAAAGGAAAGCAGAAAAGGAAAGAGCAGAAGAAGAAAGGAAAGCAGAAAAGGAAAGAGCAGAAGAAGAAAGGAAAGCAGAAAAGGAAAGAGCAGAAGAAGAAAGGAAAGCAGAAAAGGAAAGAGCAGAAGAAGAAAGGAAAGCAGAAAAGGAAAGAGCAGAAGAAGAAAGGAAAGCAGAGGAGAGGAGAGAAGAGAAACAAGCAGAGGAAAGGAGAGTGGAAAGAGAACTCCAGGAAAGAAGAGAAAAGGAACAAGCAGAGGAAAGGAGAGCTGCAAGGGACCTCGAAGCAGAGGAGAGAAAAGCGGAAAGGGAATTAAAGGAACGTGACATGGAGCTTCAGCAAGAAATCAAAGTCAAGGAGCTGGAGTTAATGAGAGAACGGGGAGAGGCACCACCCTTGCTGACGGGGTCGACACCTCACCAGAAAACCTGGGATGTGGGCAGACATGTGAGGCTGGTTCCACCGTTCAGTGAAAAGGAAGTCGCGAAATTCTTCCCACACTTTGAGAAAGTGGCTCGACAATTAAACTGGCCGGAGGAGGCCTGGACCATACTCGTACAAAGTGTGCTGGTGGGGAAAGCTCAGGAAATTTATTCGGCGCTACCAATGGACCAATGTGCAGATTATGAGGTACTGAAGAAGCACATCCTCAAGGCCTATGAGTTGGTTCCGGAAGCTTACAGGCAAAAATTCAGGAATGCCAGGAAGAGGGAGAGTGAGACCCATGTGGAGTTTGCCAGAGTGAAAGAAAACATGTTTGATCGGTGGTGTGAGTCAAAAGGAGTCGGGAAAGACTTCGAGACATTGCGGGACTTGATCCTGGTGGAGGAATTCCAGCAGTGTGTCCACGAGGACATCAAAGTGTACCTGCAGGAAAAGAAGGTACCAAAGTTGTGGGACGCAGCCACCATGGCAGATGATTATGCCTTAACCCACCGAATAGGGGTCCACGAACCTAACTCCTCGCCTAGATCTCCGCAGGGGAGGTGGGGAACAGCAGGTGCGGAGAACGACCATACATGGCGGCGGCCTCGAGATGATTATGGGGACAACTATGATACCCCACCGGTTCGAAATCAGAGGGATGCGGGCCCAAGACAAACTTATAGTTCGGGGGGCCCGAGGCAGACCCCGAGTTTTTCCTCCGGGCCTACTTGCGCGTTTTGCAAAAAACCTGGACACTTGATGTCCAGTTGTTACCTCATGAAAAGGGACAACCCAGAGCGGAGTCCGACTATTACAACTCCGAATGCGATGGCTAGCGTAAGAAATCGCCATCAAGAGGGTTACCAACCATTTGTTTCCGAGGGGTTTGTGTCACTGGATGGAGCCTCGACTAACCGGAGACCGGTTAGGATATTGAGAGACACAGGGGCCCATCAATCTTTAATGCTTGAAGGCATTTTGCCATGGTCCGAGGAGACGGCAACGGGGGATAGTGTTCGTTTACAGGGGATCGGGGGCGGTGTTAGTGCTCCCCTTCAGGTCATCCAGTTGGAGTCCGATTTGGTGTCAGGACCGGTCACCGTCGGTTTACAAGCCACGTTTCCTGTAGAGGGTGTATCTGTGGTTCTCGGGAATGATTTGGCCGGGGGTCAAGTTTATGGTAACCTGAGGGTTGAGAAAGAGCCCAGCAGGGAAAATAACACCACACCAGCTCGGGATGGTGACAAAAGTGCCAAGTTATTTGTAGGGGGACTGAACTTCAAAACAGAGGAAGAAGTTCTGACCTCTGTCTTCAACAGATATGGGCCGCTGGTGGAAGTGCGGTTGGTAAGAGACTGGGAAACGCAACAGTCAAGAGGGTTCGGCTTTGTCACGTTTGCCAGCACAAAAGACGCCAGAGAGGCAGAGAAGAATTGGAATGGCAAGGATTTGGAGGGTCGGACCATAACAGTAGGGAAGGCATTTCGTAGGCGTCGAGAGGTCTACAGGAGAGGACAACTGGGCGGTAGTTTTGGTGGTGGCCGCAGTCAATATTATTATGGAGGCTCCCTGAGTTACGGCCGCTCCCGAAGGAAGAATTGGCAAAGTAGTGGCCGAGAAGAAGACCGGTATTCAGGGGACTACAGGGACCAGTGGTCCCACCCTAATTATTAGGGACGTTCCGAGAAGTTGAAGCACTGAAGGCGGCGGAGCCGCCGAGCCAAGATTCCTACACGAATTAACCGTGAACGCCGTTCCTAAAGGCGCCCATGTAGAGAACTTTCCTGCACGGACTAACCGTGAACTCCACGTTCCTCAAGGCGCCCATGTAGAGAACTTTCCTGCACGGACTAACCGTGAACTCCGCGTTCCTAAAGGCATCCATGTAGTGAATACTCGGCTTGGCCTCCCGGAAAAGTGCTATCGAGTGGCTTAACTGGCTTTATTTTTAAGTGATAACTGTGCCCGGGGGGAATTGATAATGTGGGGGGGTTGAGTTATCTGGTTTATTTCTCCAAATTGGCCGGCAAAGAAAGTTTTCGCTGGGTTCAAACTTTCTTTCTTGAAGGGGGGGAGTGTTACATATTTATGTGAATGTATGTGAATTACCATGCAGGTGTTTGCTTCCGTGTGTAGTATATTAAGTTGTTGTGTAGTTGTTGTGGTTGGAGGGTCAGGAGCCCTTCTGAAAGAGTGGCAGGAAACGGAAGTGGCCGGAAGCGGAAGTGACGGAAAAGGGAGGAGAAAAGACACGAGGAAAAGGAAGGCTTCTTCTTCCTCGCCCCGCGACGACGAGAAGGGGGAATCGACCTTACGCTGCGCGGAAAACGCGCCGTTGCGAAACGTCTGGCGAGAGGAGTTACCTGGGCGGTAAATACCTTTGGACACGTCCAGTCACTGTGAGTTCGTGCACGAAACCAAGCGTCCGGGACAGTTTGCCCCGTCTACAAAGACGCGTACGGGTCCGCACGTTGGGCCTCGCTCGCGTCGGAAGCCGCGCTGGGTTTTGCCCCGTCTACAAAGACGCGTACGGGTCCGCACGTTGGGCCTCGCTCGCGTCGGAAGCCGCGCTGGGTTTTTGCCCATCGACAAGGACGCGTAAGAGTCGCACTTGGGGCCTCGCGCACGTTGGACGCCGCGCTGGGTTTGCCCCGTGGCTTGGCAAGGAGGTGCGCTGCAGCCGCGGCCCCAGTCCGAGACGGCACGTTTGGAGCACGTCCGCCCGGGGCTCGTTCAACCGCCCGTGTGCGGAGAGGAGAGACATTGACCACGGAGGGAGTCAGGAGTGGGGCTCACGTGAGGAATGTATAAGATTAAGATGGCCATCTTAGAGTTTGTGTAGATGAGTCCACATGGTTGTAATATTGATTGTGCATTGTTGATGGTTGTTGATTGCTCAGTGAATATATTATTGATTATTCCGGTGTTGCGAATATGGAATTTGACCTCCATATCCGCTTGTAAATATTCCCCTATCTTCTCCGATACTCCCCAACTCTCCCCTTACCCCATTCCCTAGTCCCATTGTCTGTAAACAACACCCATTAGAGCCGATCTTCCCCTTCATTCCCCCATTAAATGTCGTGCCCAGGTCCCCCGCACCACACGTAGACAATTATAGGACATCTTGCTAGTTATTCTTAATCTATGTCAGTTAAGGACTTGTTTCCATTAATTATGACTCTTCGTTGCACCAGAATGTGATGATATGGCACCAGTAGGAGTTTAGGACCTTCCCATACCTCCCCGCATCTCTTCCCATCATCTCAAGCTCCAACAACAACCACAACAACAGCGGCTTTGCGTCCTCACTCCGGCTCGGTTGGCCGCCATTGAACATGTGCTCGACGGGGTTACCCAGAAGGGGGCTCCCTGTCGGCCCCTCGTCAAGGGCGGAGCCGGTAACCCCCGCACCCAATGAGAAGCCATGGGCCGATGCCATATGGGGCGGAGCTAACGAGCGAGGGCGTGACTCCCCGCCGGATATACGCGGCCCCGCGCCGGACGTGACGTGAGATGCGCCCCGAGCTTGGAAGGAAAAGACGCCACCCTCCCGAGCGCTGAGCGACCTCCCCAGCTTGAGACCAAAGTCGCGACCCACAAGCGCTGTGATACCTTCACGCATCTCTGGACACCACCGTACGTGATCCTGCCCTGAGCACAGGTGCACCTGGAGCGATCGCTACCCGCTTTCCTGGCCATCAAACCCCGTGTGAGTGAGCCTTGTCCCGCGTTTACCTGTCGTCTGTCCGGGGATAATATAAGTGTGTTTAAGTGCCCACCTTCCTATGTTTCCCTCTTGTCCCTGTAATCGAAACCTTCCGCAATTGTAATAACAACCTTTGAGAACCGTATCCCTGGTGTCGTATTGTGTGATTGTAATCCAGCCGGGTGTCTTCTTTTTCTTATTGAGCCAGCATAGCGCGATTAGTCAACCCCGGGTGCAATCGGGGTAACTTGTACGGATACGGCGGCCATCCCGCTCGGCCCACCATACCATCAAAGTCGTATCTGTAACAATTGGTGTCGAGGAGTGGGATTCGAACCCGGGACTAAATTAGTTAGGCCCAAATTTTGGGAGGGAAAATCGATTCGGAGCGCGTTTCCCGCGCGAAATTATAACGGCGAAATTTCAATTTGTTTTACGAAAATAAAAAAAAATAAAAACCGAGTTTTGAAAGTCGCGCTATGGCGGATCAAGACGGCTGGGGTCCGGTAAAGGAGAGTGAGGTAGGGTCGATCCAGGACCAAATTGAGGGACAAGAGGAGAGCGAAGCAGTGAGGGCGGCAGGTTCGCAAAATAGCGCCGTCACGCACGAAGTAGCGGGCGCGCAAAAAGGCGCCTCGCACGAGCGTGCGGTAGCCGAGCCGGCTGTATCAGCGGGCTTTAACATGCAGCCGATTGACATGCAGGCCCTCATTGCGCAGTTACAGGCAGCTGTACAGATGAGTATGGGGAGCCAAATTGAGCGATTGGGTGAGCGGTTGGGGAACCGGATGGATGCTCAGGGTGAGCGATTGGAGGGCCAAATGGGGGTAATGAGGGACGAAGCGAGGGGTACCGGTGAGAAGTTAGACAATAATTTTGAGGAGTTAGACAAGAAAATTGGGAAGTTAGACAATAATTTTGAGGGGTTAGACAACGGGATAAAAGAAGTGAAAAATGGGTTAGAGGGGTTAGAAAACAGTATGGAAGGCAAATTGAGGGACATGAGGGACCAAGCGGAAAGGGAAGTTAAACAAATGGAGCAGCAGATAGAGGGGGTCAGAATGGGGGTAGAAACCAAACTGGATGCTCACAGGGAGGAAATGGAGCAGATGAGGGTGGCATCTGGGCAGGAGATGCAAGTGATGGGAGAGGAGATCAGAAGAGGAGTGAGTGAGGAGGTCGGAGGAGTGCGCGAGGAGGTGAGGCACTGTGAGGAGCACATGGAAAAGGAGGTGAGAAAGGGGACTGTAAAGTTACAAGGGGGCATAGAGGACCTGACGCAGGAGGTGGAGCAGCTGACGGTGGGACAGACGGAGTTAGTGGAGCAGGTTCAAAGGAACACTGCGGTATTAGGAGGGTTAAAAGCGACACAAAACGACATAAAAAACGACTTGATAGCGACGAAGAGGGAATGTCAGATGGTACGTGAGGGACTGACAACGAGGTTGGACGAGGTGATAGAGGTAATGGAGACGAAGGACCGGCAGGTGAGGACGCACCTGGAAACGGTCAAGGTAGCCTTGGAGGATGAGCTTGAGGAGACGTACCGGGGAATAAAAGAGGTGAGGCACAAATTAGAAGAAGTGGAAGAAGGGGTGAGCGAAATTAAGAAGCGACGGAGAGGGGATAACAAAGAGATAAAAGAGGAGATAAAAGAATTGGTCCAAAGTCTGTGTTTGGATCGTGATGTGCTCATTAACCGGATGAGGGATTCGCAGGTGATGGAGGAGAAGCGAAGAGGAAGAGGACCCGGTGTAAGTGGTGACCAATATGGTCGTGCGTATGATGCGCCAGGGGATTTAAGAAGCTTGGGGGTCGAGATAGACCCGGGTGTTCGTGAGAGGCCGTTGGTGAAGTGTGCGACAGGTCTGGTGTGCGAAAGAGGAGGTGTGCGAGAAAGTCCGACTCTGGGGTGTGTGAGGAAAAAGTGCGTGCCAAGGAGTGAGTGTGCTGGCGAGAGTGAGTCGGTCGTAGCGCGTGTGCGAGGGAGCACGTGGAAGCGCGGGGTGGTGAGTGTTACAGAGGGTGTGACGGGAGAGTGTGCGCAAGAGTGTGCGCGAGAAAGGTGTGTGACGGACAGGTGCATGAGGAAAGAGTGCGCTGTCAGAAGTAAGGAAGAGTGTCCACCTGTGGTGAGTGTTACAGAGGGTGTAACGGGAGAGTGTGCGCGAGAAAGGTGTGTGACGGACAGGTGCATGAGGAAAGAGTGCGCTGTCAGAAGTAAGGAAGAGTGTCCACCTGTGGTGAGTGTTACAGAGGGTGTAACGGGAGAGTGTGCGCGAGAAAGGTGTGTGACGGACAGGTGCATGGGGAAAGAGTGTGCTGTCAAGAGTAAGGGTGAGTGCGTTGTCACGAGTGGAGGTGAGAGTAGTGAGAGTGACAAGGAGCGTGAGTTGGTTGTGACAGGTGAGCGAGGATGTACACCTGGGATGGAAGGATGCACACCTGGAATGGTAGAGCGTGAGTGGGAATGCACGCTGGAGTTGGTGGTGAGGCACGTGGATGGGTGTGCGAATGAGGGCACACCTGTGATTGTCACAGAGGAGGTGACCGAGGAGGGGGCGCGAAGAGGTGTATTGGTGAGGTGTGCTACCAACGAGTGTGTGCCAAAGTGTTCGGTGGTCAGGTGTGTGACCAAGGCGGTGAGTGGAATGGGTGTACCTGGGTGTGTAAGGAACGGTACGAGGGGCATGGAAACGGCTGGATGTGTGAGCAAGGAACGGGCTGCGGGATGTAAGCATGCAGGTGAAGCATCGACGTTAGACGGGGTAGAGTTTAGAACGACTTATAGCCGAGTCGGGCCCTCGGTGCGTGCCGGGCCTCGCTTTGAACGGCCGCGTCCGTGCTCCACTAGGCGGAGCGGGCGGCTGGATAGGAAGGGTCGTCATGGCGACCACGTTTTGTTGAGACGTGCCGGCAGGTCGAGATCGGGACATTGGATGGCTCCACGCCGAGGTGATGCGTGGGATCTCGGCCCGGGTAAGCCCCCGTCCCTGCACCGAGTGCCGGACGCATTCAGCCGCTGGCACAAAACAACCAGCATCCATTGCTTGGCTTTACGAAGCCGGGCTTTGGACAGGGATTGGCGCACCGAGAGGTATTAGTGAGTAGACTGGGTGATGAGGTTAGTGTTTTGGACCCAAAATTAGAGAAAAACAAAATTTGATGATTGGCAAGGGATTGGCAGTAGTGATTGGCAGATGATGGGTAGTGATTGGCAAATTTTTGATTTGCTGGATTTGGACGAACAAAATTTATAGTGAGAGACCCCCAATGTGGTGGGATGGCAAATCCATCATCCCTCACCTTGGGGGCAAAGGAGCTATAGCTTATGGGGTGTATGGCAGTGAAAACTAGCCCGGGTGGGTTAGGATATGGTGTGTAGGGATCTAGCGAAGATGACATTAGGTAACGTTAAGTTTAGTTAGTGACTGATACCTGTAGTGGGGACGCAGGTAGATTAGTATGGATGATAATGACGTGGGAGCGCAATAGTTTAAAGGGACGACTGGGAAGCGCAAGTTTCAGAAGGGAGTAGTTAGCTGAGATGATGCTGTGTGTGTGAGGATTGAACAGGTGTGATTGCACAGGTGTGCAACTGGACAGGTGTGTGGAGCAGTGTGTGAGTAGTGGGTGTTGTGGATCAGCGCGAATGCGCTTGGGGAGAGAAGGGTGCAGGTGGCACCAGGTGTGAGAGCACAGGTGTGCAAGTACAGGTGTGTGGAGAGAGTTGGAGTAAGTGGTACGGAGTGGTGTGCATGGTGCGAAGGTGTGGATGGGGGAAGAGTGGACCCCTTTCACGAGTACCCGGGGCGGGTAGTGTAAGTGTTAGGTAGAGGGTGCAGGTAAATTGTGGTTGGATATTGGCATTTGTGGTGCGGTTGCAGAATGGTGTTGTGAATGGGTGCATTAGTGTTGTGGAAATGGCTGGGCGTGTAGCCTGTTAGTGTGTGTAGTTGGTTGGGCACTCCACCACTGTGAGGATGTCGGCCAGGTGAGGCCGCAGGTGGGCTCTGGGAGCCGGTAGTTGTGAGTGGGTGCCTGAGGATCCCGGGTGTGGATCGGGCAGCCCAGTGCCAGAGAGGGCACGGAGTGGGGAGAGAGCCAGAGGGCCTTCCCCTGGTAGTTAGGTTAGGGTAAGGAGCAGGTAAGCTCGGAGGCAACTGCAGTGGTGGAGGTGTGCAGGTGGGTAGACCCACTGGGAGAGGTACACGTCGCAGCCCAGAAATTGTACGAGGGCACCGGGAGATGAATCGGGGGAGTGAGACCCCAAATTGAAGAGCACCACAGTTTGGCCAATGGGAATTGGTTTTTAGAACCCATAGTGTAAGAGGGCCAATGGTTTGGCCGGAGAAAGCCCCCGGGTAGTGTAAAGTTGTTAAAGTCATTTAGGAGATAGTTAGGATTGATGAACCTGTCGCACCATACGCAGCCACTTACCTGTGGTGATGATGATGACTCCACACCTGTGTTTTCTTTGTTTTGTGCAGGAAATGAGAATTGCTGTTGGATTTGTGAGACGCATCACGACGTGGATGAGACATTGGGGTGATTCCATCTCTCCCTCCCTAGGAGGGACTGATGATGAATTGGTGATGGCAAATTTTGATGTTGAGTTGGAGATGGCAAATTTTGATGAGAGTTGAAAATGGCAAATTTGATTGGTTAGGAGGGAGAGAAGACGAATTTGGTATATGGGAGGAACGGGGAAGACAGTAGGGATGTTTGTTGATTTGTAAAGTAGATGTTTATGGGTAGTGTTGTGTTGTGTGGATACAGTAAGGGGTAAGGGAGGGGCCATGTAGGTTACCTGGTGGGGGGGGGGCGTACGATAGGAACGTACCTGTCTCACCTGGTTCCCATGTGCCCCCAGTGTGCATTACCTTATATTGCGTGCACTTTTGCGCCCTTACCACCTTACTCACTTGTTTCTTCTTTTGTCTCCCACCTCCGAGGATCTGGCTTTGGGGTAGAGAGAGAGGAGAGAGAGGTGCTGGCTACGCAGTTGTGGGCCTGCACTTTCGCTGCTTGTTGCCTGGATCGATACACCATATGGACCGCAATGTTGGTGGCCACCCACAATGGACCGTAGTTCTTTTGCGGCCAAGCACCACCCGGGGATGGACCTATGGGTCAACGGGGCACCTATGCCATACAGGTGAACCACTAATAATTAACACCAAGTGCACCACAAGAAGAGCAAGAGACACCTGCAGGGTTAGGGGTTGTCGAATTTATTTTTATTTCATTGAACAATGGTGACTGCACCGATTGGTGGTGGGGTGGTGCTGTTGATGCTCGGAAAGGGTGCTCTGCACGTTATTAAAGGCCGTCGGCCACAGAGCACTCGTGGGTTGGTGTATCGATGTTGGCAAGCGCGCTCTCTCTATGCATAACATCTGCATGTGTTCCTCCAAAGACAGGTCCTGGATCGTAGTGTAAATATCAGCGTAGTCTTGTAAATAATGCTCCCTACCGGCTGTATGTTTAGTTTGAGGATTCTTTCCGGATTCGGTTATCCTGTGGGTGTGTTTCTGAGAGGAGAAGGGTGCAACGTCGCAGGGGGACATATTTACTCATTTGTGAATATCTATAAAACTGTCGCACTCAGGGTAGAGTTAATAGTAGAGGGAACTACATTGCGTGCCACACTAAAGTAGGTAAAAATTTATCGGGTCGGGACGCCCCGAGGGTAGAGAAGGGTGCAATGTTGCGAATATGGAATTTGACCTCCATATCCGCTTGTAAATATTCCCCTATCTTCTCCGATACTCCCCAACTCTCCCCTTACCCCATTCCCTAGTCCCATTGTCTGTAAACAACACCCATTAGAGCCGATCTTCCCCTTCATTCCCCCATTAAATGTCGTGCCCAGGTCCCCCGCACCACACGTAGACAATTATAGGACATCTTGCTAGTTATTCTTAATCTATGTCAGTTAAGGACTTGTTTCCATTAATTATGACTCTTCGTTGCACCAGAATGTGATGATATGGCACCAGTAGGAGTTTAGGACCTTCCCATACCTCCCCGCATCTCTTCCCATCATCTCAAGCTCCAACAACAACCACAACAACAGCGGCTTTGCGTCCTCACTCCGGCTCGGTTGGCCGCCATTGAACATGTGCTCGACGGGGTTACCCAGAAGGGGGCTCCCTGTCGGCCCCTCGTCAAGGGCGGAGCCGGTAACCCCCGCACCCAATGAGAAGCCATGGGCCGATGCCATATGGGGCGGAGCTAACGAGCGAGGGCGTGACTCCCCGCCGGATATACGCGGCCCCGCGCCGGACGTGACGTGAGATGCGCCCCGAGCTTGGAAGGAAAAGACGCCACCCTCCCGAGCGCTGAGCGACCTCCCCAGCTTGAGACCAAAGTCGCGACCCACAAGCGCTGTGATACCTTCACGCATCTCTGGACACCACCGTACGTGATCCTGCCCTGAGCACAGGTGCACCTGGAGCGATCGCTACCCGCTTTCCTGGCCATCAAACCCCGTGTGAGTGAGCCTTGTCCCGCGTTTACCTGTCGTCTGTCCGGGGATAATATAAGTGTGTTTAAGTGCCCACCTTCCTATGTTTCCCTCTTGTCCCTGTAATCTAAACCTTCCGCAATTGTAATAACAACCTTTGAGAACCGTATCCCTGGTGTCGTATTGTGTGATTGTAATCCAGCCGGGTGTCTTCTTTTTCTTATTGAGCCAGCATAGCGCGATTAGTCAACCCCGGGTGCAATCGGGGTAACTTGTACGGATACGGCGGCCATCCCGCTCGGCCCACCATACCATCAAAGTCGTATCTGTAACAATATTATTGATTATTCCGGATCCTTGGTGTGGGGTTTCTTCTGGACCGGAATTCATATTGATTGCGTTACGAAAGCGTATAAACCATATATCTTTCTGGCGGGGTCCCTCCCACGGTCCGGGGGTCACCAAGACCAGGTAGTTACCGGGAGGACCACGTAACACATGGCTGGAAATGGTTTATGCGTGGCTGGAAATGGTTTATGCGTGGCTGGAAATGGTTTATGTGTGGCTGGAAATGGTTTAAGCATGGCTGGGAATGGTTTATACATGGCTGGAAATGGTTTATGCATGGCTGGAAATGGTTTATGCGTGGCTGGAAATGGTTTAAGCATGGCTTGAAATGGTTTATGCTTGGCTGGAATTGGTATATATGTGGCTGGAAATGGTTTAAGCATGGCTGGAAATGGTTTATGCGTGGCTGGAAGTGGTTTATGCCTGGCTGGAAATGACTTATGCCTGGCTGGAAATGGTTTATGCATGGCTGGAAGTGGTTTATGCCTGGCTGGAAATGGCTTATGCCTGGCTGTAAATGGTTTATGCGTGGTTGGAAGTGGTTTATACCTGGCTGGAAATGGTTTCCACATAGCTGGGAATGGTCTATGCCTGGCTGGAAATGCTTTAGGCATGGCTGGAAGTGGTTTATGTGTGGCTGGAAATGCTTTATGCCGAGCTGGAAATGGTGTATGCATGGCTGGGAATGCTTTATGCCGAGCAGGGAATGGTTTATGCGTGGCTGGAAATGCTTTATGCGTGGCTGGAAATGGTTCATGCGTGGCTGGAAATGGTTTATGCATTGCTGGAAATGGTTTGTGCATGGTTGGGAATGGTTTATGCGTGGCTGAGAATGATTTATGCCTGGCTGGGAATGGTTTATGTGCGGCTGGAAATGGTTTCTGCGTGGCTGGAAATGCTTTATGCATGGCTGAAAATGGATTATGCCTGGCTGGAAATGGTTTATGCCTGGCTGGAAATGGTTTATCCGTGGCTGGAAATGGTCTATGCCTGGCTGGAAATGGTTTGTGCATGGCTGGAAGTGGTTTATGTGTGGCTGGAAATGGTTTAATGCCTCGCTGGAAATGGTTTATGCGTGGCTGAGAATGGTTAATGCGTGGCTGGAAATGGTTTATGCGTGGCTGGAAATGGTTCATGCGTGGCTGGAAATGGTTCATGCGTGGCTGGAAATGGTTTATGCATTGCTGGAAATGGTTTATGCGTGGCTGGGAATGGTTTATGTGTGGCTGGGAATGCTTTATGCCGAGCTGAGAATGGTTTATGTGTGGCTGGGAATGCTTTATGCCGAGGTGGAAATGGTGTATGCGTGGCTGGAAATGCTTAATGCATGGCTGGAAATGGTTCATGCGTGGCTGGAAATGGTTTATGCATTGCTGGAAATGGTTTATGCGTGGCTGGGAATGGTTTATGCGTGGCTGAGAATGGTTTATGCCTGGCTGGGAATGGTTTATGTGTGGCTGGAAATGGTTTATGCCTGGCTGGAAATGGTTTATGCGTGGCTGGAAATGTTTTATGCGTGGCTGAAAATGGATTATGCCTGGCTAGAAATGGCTTATGCCTGGCTGGAAATTGTTTATGCATGGCTGGGAATGGTATATGCCTGGCTGGAAATAGATTGTGCATGGCTGGAAGTGGTTTATGTGTGTCTGGAAATGGTTTATGCCTCGCTGGAAATGGTTTATGCGTGGCTGAGAATTGTTTATGCCTGGCTGGGAATGGTTTATGTGTTGCTGGGAATGGTTTATACATGGCTGGAAATGGTTAATGCGTGGCTGGAAGTGGTTTATGCATGGCTGGAAGTGGGTTATGTGTGGCTGGAAATGCTTTATGCCTCGCTGGAAATGGTTTATGCGTGGCTGAGAATGGTTTATGCCTTGCTGGAAATGGTTTATGCGTTGCTGGAATTTATGCGTGGCTGAGAATGGTTTATGCCTGGCTGGAAATGGTTTAATAGTGGCTGGAAGCGGTTTATGCCTGGCTGGAAATGGTTTAACAGTGGCTGGAAGTGATTTTATGCGTGACACATGGAAGATGCATTTAGAAGTGATGTGCGTGGCTGGTGGGACATGTTCTTTCATCACGAAAATATGAAAACTTTATGAACACGAACACACATGATCACAGTTTTGATCAAATGCTTACACGTAAAATTCCAAAAGGTTATCTTACTCTTTTGCTGCGAGTGTTGTGTTACTTTATCGAAAACAATCTGTTTGTGCTTCAATTTTGTGTGGTCGCCAAAGTTCATCTTGGTCCCGGAAATAGTTGCCGTTTTAACTGCTTGGAGTTTAAGCTTGAATGATGATACTGGTATGAATTTGGTAGAGCAATATGTAGAGCAGAGTAGATCTGAGTAGGTAAAATGCTCCGGGATGTCGCGATAGGTAGAACCCACTATGTACCTTTAAGTTAGTATGTGTAGGCGTATGCCGGGATAATTGCGTATATATTTCCTGTACGGGGACAGGAAGTGCTAAGTAGTTAGGGCGATAAGGGTAACTTTGTGTGTTTTCCCACCCCTGTGGTCAATCCAATGTCCCTTTTGGCATCGCACCTAGACAGTAGGAATTCATGCCCCTAGCGCACCTACATTAATTAATTCCCTTCCCTTTCAGATCAATGGAACAACACCGACCGAAACGCACCCTGCTGAGACACGATGAGAAGGGGGTGGATCTTTTGACGTCACGGGGAAGGGTGGACGAATGGGGGTCACAAGAGGGCGTTACGGTGCGGGAGGGAAGTGACGACACGAAGGAGAGGAAGAGAGTTCGGAGTTGATCACAAGGCAGAGCAGACGCCATTTGGGGGAGCTGAGAGGATTCAGTCGTGATAGAGTGCACTGGACATTTTTCCCCTCTAGTTCTTTCCTGCCTTCGTTCCCTCCATCTTCCCTGCGATTGGATCGCGTGCTTGCGTGGGCGGCTGTCGTGCCGAGGTTCACCCCGTTGGTGGCCGTATTCCATTCGTGGCCTCTTGCGTACCATCGCCAACCATTCACGATCTCCAAGGCGCCGGGCAGAGACGACAGCCCCAGAAACCGTGGTCCTTCGGACGGGGCGAGCGTTTGAGAGTTGCGGGGCGAGAGGACTGGGGTCGGCGAGCGAGTCGCGTCGGGGAGACCCTTCCCGCCCACGTGTCAGGGCCTAGCCATCCGAGGCCTGAACGATCTCCACGCCACGCTCCCGAGCGAGCAGAGCTAAGAACGCACCACACACACACTCCCTCTTTGTTCATTTCGTCGTCTGCCCTGTGGTTTGTTTAATAACTCTGTTGAGCGGGAGTACTCCATATAGGGGGTTTAGAGCATCATATTTCTTTGTTCTCGGAACCGTTAATAAATCCTTATATTATTTTCTGAATATATCAACGCAGTTTCCTGTTGGATTTTAATAGATAAGGCGGCGGAGCTTTGCTGTGTCCCGTCCCGCCATTCCGCGCGTTTAACTTTAGTTTAAGTGTTTGATTTGGAATCCGCTATTGAGTTCTCGCCTCGGGAGTTAAACTTAAAGCCTCGCAATTGGCCATCCGCAACTGTGGTGTTAATCGCGGTTGCGTGACAAGTGGTGTCAGGAGTGTCGGATTCGAACCCGTCGGACAACTTTTTTGTCCGCGGCGAGACATCGACACGGTCGGGCGTACATTGCGCCCGACGTTCGAACGCAAAATTTTTATAGGCGAGGCGGAGAAATTTGTATAGTCAATTGGACATACGGAGCGCGATATCGCGTCTTCGTCAAATTTAAATTGTGTTACTGGAATTATGAAAATAAATACGCGCGGGGGAAACAATCTTCCGGAAGGCGGATGTCGGAGATTGATGAGATGGAGGTACGCAGCGAGGCCTCCGTCAGCGTCGGGAGTGAGCCGGAAATAGGGGAATTTGATGCAGAGGTGAGCCTTGGAACCTCCCTCGTCCCGAGCACCAACTTATGCCCCTCCCCTACCGGGGAGCCGGGAACAAGTGGGACGGCCCCTAGAGACGACCAGGCTTTAATGAAATTTTTAAAGGAATTAATGGATGCTCAGAGTAATAAAATTGATGGGCTGGAAAATAAAATGAGTAATGAGATGGGACAAATGAAAAGTGGGTTGGAAAATAAAATTGAAGGGATGGAAAATAAAATGGAGTCCCAGGGGAATGAATGGAGGGAAGGACTGAAGGACATGAGTGACCAAATTAATGGATTAAAAGGGGAAATGGCAATTGTGGCAAGTGTACAGGTGAGCGGAGAATGTCCACAGTTCGATGGGGAATGTGTACAGGTAGATGGCGAATGCCTGCAGGTAAACGTGGAGTGTCCACAGGTGAGCGGAGAATTCCCACAGGTGAATGGGGAAGGAAATTTGGAATGTGAGAGTTGTAATGGGGAATGTTTCCCACATTCTGGCCTGGTTGTTTATCGGGACCGTGTGGATGTCAACACCCCAACCGGGGGATGAATTTGGAATTGTGCAGCACCAGGGCGGTGGTGCGGAGCAAGAGGGGGTAGAGTTTTTGGGGGTCCGTGCAATGGAGCCGGACCGAGTATTTATTGGGGATATTGATCAAAGCCTGGCGGGGCCAGGAATGATTTGTGGAAATGATGAGGATGATTTGATCCAGCGGCTGGAGACCTGTGACAGTCCCATGGAGGTAGAGCTTGTTCAGGCCCAAAGGAGCCTGGGTGATGAGGTGAGTTGGTCCGAGGAGGTGGTTGGAATGACCGAGGGGACGCTCACTGAACACTGCTATTTGGAAACAGAGGCTCCAAAATTGGACAACCAGTTGGGGGAGTGTGTTGGCTACGGGCTGGATTTGGATCTTGGAGGATCGGGAGATAGAGCTTCTGGAGATTTGGTCCCTGTAGGGAATTTGGATCAACTGCAGGGAGGGGCAGAACAACCGGGGGTAGAGGTTGTTCCCTGCAGCTGCGGTTTGGCAGTGGGAATGAAAATTTGTAAAAGAAAATTTAAAATAAAATTACAATGGGAAATTGATTTGGAGCAGCCATGGTGGGGATTGGTCCCCGGGCTGCGGGATTTGGACATGGAGAGGTCATGGGTGATGGCCTCGGGCAAAAGTTGCCCCTTTCAAAATTTGGGTATGCCAGCCAGCTGGGGGGCTGTGATGGCGAGATTTGGACGTGGGGTCCAGCCTTGGGTGTTGAGGTACGACCTGGGTCCTACGGGGGGTCTGGCGGAGTGTGGCGTCCCTTGTCCGTCGGGGCACCGTCCGAGCCGGTGGCTCGGGCCGGCAGGGTCACCGGACCCTGGTGGGGGTTAAGACCTCCAGGGGGGTCCGAGGTGGTTTCTCAAGCCTGGGATGGCAAATATTGAGGACCACTAGGGGGAGGTGTTGTGGGTCGCGCTTTGGTGGTGGCACTGCGGACGGCCAACTTGGGACTGATGTGGTGACCACCCGGGCATGCGGCCTGGCACCCTCCTCCAGTGACTCTGGGACAACCAGGATGTGGTGACCTGGCATGGTGGTTGGTCTATGGACGCGGGTCAAACCGAATGGACAGGGATGGAGATAGCCTGCCAGACAACCATTGGGGCACCTGTGGAACGTGATGGTGTGAGTGACCTTCCACAGATGCTCCGTTATGATTTATGGACTCTCGGGTTGGGAAGAGAGCCATGGGGTTGATGAATGGGGAGATGTGTAACGAGCCGAGCATATGGGCCATGCTTGGCTGGCATGTGTATGGCAAAGCATCTTTCTTTGGTGACGTTAGTGAAATGTGAAAAATGTTTGGCATGGGTAATCTGTGGGTTAGATGGAAATTTAAGGGTGGATTTTGAAATGTCATGGTGGACACTGTACAGTGACGCCATTATTGATCCAGGTGTGTAGACCAAAGTGTTGGAGGCTGTGATAAAATTAATAGGGTAGCAAGACACAGCTTTCAACTGGTTGTGGGGGCAACTGTGCTGATATTTGGGACGCGGGATCATGGGGATGCAGTTGTGTGGTCTTTGGGTCAACGTGGTGCTGTGCGTGTCCGAGGTGTGTGGACCATGTCTTCTGGGTGGGTCTCCTGGTGGAGCATGGCTGTTGACTGGACCTTGGTGTGGTCAAGTGCGGGTGAGCACTGGGGGGGGGGGGGGGGCTGCAGTTCTGTAGTCGGACTGGGGGATGATGGGGAGGTGCAGGGGACGTGGCTGTAGGGATGCCACGCACTGCGACCGTGCCCCCCAGGGCCGAGGTTGTGTGTGCGGTAGTGTGTGTTGTGGCAGCAAGTGCTCACCACATTGGCCAGCTAGGGCTGATGCAGCTGTGTTCCTCGCAGGGGGGCCGAAGGATGGATGGTGGGTCGCACCCTTATGGACACTCATGGGCCATGTTGGCGTTTTGACTGCTCACCTTGTCCCGGTGACCCTTGCACGGTAGAGGTGCAGAGCTGTCGTGGCCACAGGTAGTTGTGTAGCGATGATCATGTTGGATGCGGATCCACATACCTGCCAGTGTTGTGGGGACAAAAGAGAAATTTGGGAGTATTTGGTAGGCTCAATGAGAAATTTTGGGATTTTGAGGGTGGATGAAACTCTTGGACCGACCAACCTGCAACTACCTGCACTTGAGGTGAGTGCTTTGAGGAGTGCTGTCTCAGGCTTCAGGACTTGCTTTGGAAATTGGGGACATGTAATTTGAAGTTGGGAGGCGGGTGAGAGTGATGACATGGCCGGTGAGGGGATGGAATGGGAGCCACACAGTGTCTTGTGGGTGGCGTATGTTTTTGTGTTGTGGTTATGTGTTTTGATGTGGTCGTGAGGTTGGAAAAATGTGAGCGAGTGGTGATTATTGAGTTTTGAAATGCGTTTTGAAAATGGAAATGTGTAATGATTCAATGATTTGAACTGTGAATGGGATTTCACATGTAGCAGGCCATGGCAAACTTTGAAACACCTTTTGTACTACCATCATCTATAGAATTGTGCTGAGTTGTGTGGAGAATTGAATGGCAGCGGGGGAGGAAGTGTGTTTTGGGGTCTTGTGGGTGGGGAAGGTGTGTGTGTCCGCAGGTACAGAGCAAGCTCTGAGGAGCGATGCCTGCGGGCCCCCCTTTGCGGCAATTACCCCTGGCAGCCGGTGGTAACTGGAAATTGGAGCTCGTCGGTGGAGGGTCTGGTTGGGTGCCGCGGGGTGAGGAAGTTCCCCGGTGACCCGTGTTGCTGCGCGGAAGCAGGAGGCAAGGGAGCCTGGTGTGTGGAGACCCTCACCGGCGAGGTAATGGTGGAAAGGGGCTGTTGGGCTGTCACGGGGCCAAGAGGTAAAGGGGGGGGGGGGGGCAATGAACTTGTAAGTCGGTTGACTTGTTTTTCGGACTGCGGGCACCACAGCCTGATGCGCCCCCACCATCTTTTTGTGCGGTACCTCCCCGCTGCCTAGTTGAGGAATGCACACACACGCAAATGACATCAATGCCATGGTCCTGCAGGGGGGTGTATTGAAATAAATGCCTTGATGATTTTTGGAATGTAATGATGAGTTTTGGAATGAGGATGAGTGGTTAAGGGGTCTGTGTTGCATGAATGTGGGCGAAATCCACTGAGCCATGTCACTTACCTGCAACATCTGGACAGGGCCCGTGGAAATTTAGGGGGTACATTGGGATGGCCCCACAGGTAAGGTTGTGTCTTGTGGCATCCACCGGGGGACTTGGTCTGTAGACCGGGGTATGTACAAAGGTTAGAGTTTTGAGTTTTTGAAAAGATGGTTAAGTTTTGTGGTTAAGTTAGTGTTGCGTGTTGTTTGTTTCCTCCCTCCACAGGAACAATGAAGAAAATGTACATACTTGCATGATGGTTAAGGGGTTTAGCATGTTAAGGAAGTGTAGGTAGGTAGTCCGACTCACTTCCCACAGCCCTTCCTGATTTATTTCATAGGTTAATTAAGTGTGTGACAGTAAGTGTTAAGGCTGGAATAGTAGCGCCTGCGGTGAACCTTGCAGGAGATACGGTTCCAGGGGGGGGGGGGGGGGGGCTGTGTTATGAATTTGGTAGAGCAATATGTAGAGCAGAGTAGATCTGAGTAGGTAAAATGCTCCGGGATGTCGCCATAGCTAGAACCCACTATGTACCTTTAAGTTAGTATGTGTAGGCGTATGCCGGGATAATTGCGTATATATTTCCTGTACGGGGACAGGAAGTGCTAAGTAGTTAGGGCGATAAGGGTAACTTTGTGTGTTTTCCCACCCCTGTGGTCAATCCAATCTCCCTTTTGGCACTGCACCTAGACAGTAGGAATTCATGCCCCTAGCGCACCTACATGAATTAATTCCCTTCCCTTTCAGATCAATGGAACAACACCGACCGAAACGCACCCTGCTGAGACACGATGAGAAGGGGGTGGATCTTTTGACGTCACGGGGAAGGGCGGACGAATGGGGGTCACAAGAGTGTGTGACGGTGCGGGAGGGAAGTGACGACATGAAGGAGAGGAAGAGAGTTCGGAGTTGGACACGAGGCAGAGCAGACGCCATTTGGGGGAGCTGAGAGGATTCAGTCGTGATAGAGTGCACTGGACATTTTCCCCTCTAGTTCTTTCCTGCCTTCGTTCCCTCCATCTTCCCTGCGATTGGATCGCGTGCTTGCGTGGGCGGCTGTCGTGCTGAGGTTCGCCCCGTTGGTGGCCGTATTCCATTCGTGGCCTCTTGCGTACCATCGCCAACCATTCACGATCTCCAAGGCACCGGGCAGAGACGACAGCCCCAGAAACCGTGGTCCTTCGGATGGGGCGAGCGTTTGAGAGTTGCGGGGCGAGAGGACTGGGGTCGGCGAGCGAGTCGCGTCGGGGAGACCCTTCCCGCCCACGTGTCAGGGCCTAGCCATCCTAGGCCTGCACGATCTCCACGCCACGCTCCCGAGCGAGCAGAGCTAAGAACGCACCACACACACACACCCTCTTTGTTCATTTCGTCGTCTGCCCTGTGGTTTGTTTAATAACTCTGTTGAGCGGGAGTACTCCATATAGGGGGTTTAGAGCATCATATTTCTTTGTTCTCGGAACCGTTAATAAATCCTTATATAATTATTTTCTGAATATATCTGAACGCAGTTTCCTGTTGGATTTTAATAGATAAGGCTGCGGAGCTTTGCTCTGTCCCGTCCCGCCATTCCGCGCGTTTAACTTTAGTTTAAGTGTTTGATTTGGAATCCGCTATTGAGTTCTCGCCTCGGGAGTTAAAGCCTCGCAATTGGCCATCCGCAACTGTGGTGTTAATCGCGGTTGCGTGACAATACAGTATTCTGTAGTATCCTACGAATATAGATGTTGAGTTTCAATTGCGTAATTTTAAACGTACTGGTATGACCGCCTCGGGGACGTTTGGGTCTACATGGTCTTTTAGGTCCTCGGCAACTTTTGGGTCTTCAGGGTCTTATGGGTCCTCTGGGTCTTTAGGGTATTTAGGGATCCTAAGGATCTTAGGGGTCTGAAAGGGTCCTCAAAGGGTCTCAGCAGTCTAAAGAGTTAAAAGGTACATTTCAATAGTATGTAATTAATTAATAGATGTACGTAATTAATAGATACATGTGCCTCCTGACAGGGTGCTGGAGTTTCCTTGTGGCACATATGGAATGTGCCTTCTGAGCGGGTTCCAGAGCTTCACAGATGCATCAGAGGGTCCAGCGGCGGAGCTGTTGGACGTGGAAACACGAAAGCGTAAATGTGCAAGGACGGAAGGAGAAGATATAAAGAAGAGAGCAAAAGGAGAGAGCCGGATGAGGCAGGAAAGACTGAATGCCGAAGACGAACCGCGCAAAAGAAACGACTGGCAAAGTGCGAAGGAGAATCAAAGAAACCGAGAAACCGCAAAACCGGAAAAACCAGAAAAAAAGTGAGCGAACCGGAAAAACGAAAGGATGATCAAGGGAAGGATCAAAAAGAGGGAAACATGAGAGAAGAGAAGGATGAGAGAAGACTCGCGTTGGGTGAAAAATAAAAAGAATTGATCGAGCCCTGAACAAAGTCTTTGATATCTTCAAATCACAAAGCTTTGAATACGCCCTTCTCTCCCTGTCTCCGAGATTCCTTCATGCAGTCGCTTTTATAAGCCTGAATTTCCTCACTCGTTTCCTCACCTCCTCCCTCATTTATGGGCGGAGCCACCCTCTTGGTGCAATCTTCTTTGGGAAGCGCTCGCCAAACCAAACAGTGATGACTCCATCTACATCTCGCTGTCTGATGATATGGACCAACTTCTATCTACTCATCCCAACTCTCTCTTCCTCATATGTGGTGATTTCAACTGTCATCATGCCAGTTGGCTGGGTGTGGGTACCTCTCTCACCAGCCATGGCTCCTCAGCAAAGGACTTCTGCGACTCACTGGGACTGACACAATCTGTCAATTTCCCGACCCGGATCTCAGTCAACAGAACATCTTCTCTTCTGGACTTGGTTATGTCTAACTTCCCTGAAAATGTCTGCTGCTCTTCTTCTGCTCCGATCGGAACATCTGATCATGTCCTTGTTAAAGTGGACATCTCTCTGACCATCCTCAGGGAGCCTGCTCAGCGTCGACGAGTCTGGCATTTCACTCAGGCCAACTGGCACGGTCTTCAAGCAGCCATCAATCATCTGGACTGGTCTCCCATCTCTACCACCTCTGACATCAACTCATCCTGGGAATTCTTCCAAAGTAAATTGCTCTCTCTCATGCACAGATTTATCCCATCTCGTCTTCAGTTGTCATACCCTTCCTCCCGTCCATGGTACACGGAATCTTGTGGTGAGGCTGTTGCCCAGAAACAACTTGCCTTCGTCTCCTGGAAAGCAAATCCAACGGAAGGAAATCTCATTTCCTTCCACAAAGCCCGAAACAAGTGTGTGTCCACCCTCAGGAGAGCCAGGAAACAATATCTCTCCGTTCTCAAGACCGAACTCTCTTATCTGTCTCCCTCTTCCAAATCCTGGTGGCGTCTGGTCAAATCCGTTTCTGGTGTTTGTTCCCCCTCCATCCCCTCCCTTACCTCAAACGGCTACACAGCTGACTCCGCACGTGAAAAAGCTGAATGCCTCAACTCCGTGTTTGCCTCTAAATCTTGTGTCCCAAACCCATCCCTCTCTGTACCCACCATACCCAGTCGTACCCTGCTGCTCCTGGACTCCGTGTCCTTTCCTCCTGACAAGGTGGAAAAGTTTCTGTCAACCCTCGACTCTGATTCTGCAACTGGACCCGACGGCATCAGCCCACGGGTCCTAAAATCCTGCTCTGCTGCTCTATCTCACCCTCTCTCTGTTCTCTTCACCCTCTCTTTTGCTCAAGGTCAACTGCCATCTGCTTGGAAATCAGCCAACATCACCGCTTTGCACAAAAAAGGTGCAAAAACAGATCCTAGCAACTACAGACCAATCAGCCTTCTCCCAATTATCAGCAAAGTCATGGAATCCATCATTGCTTCGGATATGAAATCTTTCCTCTTCTCCAATGGCTTGATCTCTGATCATCAATTTGGTTTCAGACCAGGTCACTCTACTCTGGACATGCTGCTTCTGCTGTCTCAACAATGGATGGAGGTCCTCAATGCCAAACAGGAAATTAGAGCTGTCTCCCTCGACATATCACGTGCCTTCGACACGGTCTGGCACCCCGCTCTGCTCACCAAACTCTCCTCCTTTGGTATCCATGGAAATCTCCACGCATGGCTGGCGGACTTCCTCTCTAGTCGTCGTCAACGTGTGGCCCTGAATGGGTTTCTCTCATCTCCTCTTCCTGTTCAGGCTGGAGTTCCCCAAGGCAGTGTTCTGGGCCCCGTGCTTTTTCTGGTCTTCATCAATGATCTCTCTGACTCTCTCGAAAATCCTCTCTATCTCTTTGCTGATGACTCCACTCTCTGCCGCTCCATTCCTCTTCCCTCAGATCGGCAGTCTGCTGCCTCCTCACTCTCTGAAGACCTGGACAAAATCACAGACTGGTCAAACAAGTGGAACATGTCTTTCAATCCTGACAAATCTCACACTCTTACTATGTCTCTCCGAAAAGATCGACTGGACAACCCTCCCATCTACTTTCTCAACAATCCTCTCCAAGAAGTTCTGTCGCTCAAGATTTTGGGTCTCACTATCTGCCATGATCTTTCTTGGGAAAACCACATTTCCAAGCTGGCCTCCAAAGCCAGTCGCCGACTGGGCATCCTCCGTCGTGCGAAGTCCTTCCTCGGCACACCTGAGCTCCTCACCACATACAAGGCTTTCATCCGCAGCTCAATGGAATACTGTTCTCCCCTATGGGCCGGTGCTCCTGCCTCACACCTAGCTCGGCTTCACGCTGTTGAAACCAAAGCTTTCAGAATTATTGGAATCTCCCGCGATGAAGCTATCTCTGAGGGCCTTTCACTCACTCACCGCAGGCAGGTAGGTGGTCTTTCTGTCTTCTACCGACTCCTCTCCGGCCTTGCACCCCCAGCTCTCTCTGTGCTCTGTCCCCCAAATATTCCTACAGGTCGCACAAGATCTGCCAGCAACCCTCTGATGGTTAAACTGCCGAAATCTCGGCTCTCCGCTCACCTTCACTCTTTCATTCCTCTTTTCTCCCGCCTCTGGAACAAACTCCCTCACTCCCTTCAATCCCACTCCTCCCTCCAGGTCTTTAAAACAGCTGTTCACCACCATCTCTTATCTTCCCCCATCCAAAACCTTGATCTTTTCTACCCCCGCTAATTCACCCCAGATCCACCTTGTTTGAAATTCCAACTTCTTTCCTGGAAGTCCTGGCAGTGTCCATATGTTTTATACCTCTCCCACTGCCCCCTTCCCACGCCCCCCCCAAAGCCCTCGCCCTCTCTCAGATCTCTCGATGTCTCCATGTCTCTCGGTCCCTGCTCTCAAATGTTGTGTTTGTGTCCTTCCCCCTCTCTCCCCATCTTGTCTACCGCTCCCTATGTTATATGTTTTATGTGTCGGTTTGTCTTTCTGTGTGATTAATGTTCGCTCTTTCACGAGCCTCGATATTGTATACAAAAAAAAAAAAAAAAAAAAAAAAAAAAAAAAAACGTGCCCGATAACAGCCCTCAGGGCACTCGTGAAGAGAATTGGTCTGCGAGTGTCTGATTATCGCACAATCTTTTGTCAGAGCCGCTCATGAAGCCGCAGAATGCGTTTGTGGTTGAGAAATATATTCGGCAGACAGTCCGCAAAAAGGAATGTGGAATGAGGAAAAATTTTATTTGGGGTTTCTCACTGCGCAATCACAACGCAGATCTATCAACACGGACTTTAGACAGTTAAACAATATAATTATGAAATAACTGTTTAAATACGGCCCCGGGGTTTTGGAATTTGGAACTCGTAAGCACAAAACAATATGATACATGTGAATGAAAACTCCCACACATCTCAGGACACGAGCAGGAACCCCAAAAGCTGGACAGAAAATTTGGTGGGACTGCAATTGCCCCAAAACTGTGGGAGTGGTACTGTGTAAAATCAATCCACCTTTAATGATGAAGAAGAAGCTGATAACAATGACGAGCTATTACTGAACCAGTGGATGTTTCCACATGCAGAAAATGGCGAAACTGCTCATGCTGAACCCATGAATGAGTTTACATGCACACGTGGTCCATCATCAACCCCCTCCTGGGGGAAACTACCTAAATCCAGAATGACCGCTAACCTTCACTGATTTGTTCCTCTTTTTCCTGCCTGTGGAACCAACTTCCACATTCTCTTTAATCTCATTCCAGCTATTCCTCCTTGTCCTTCCAACTATTCACCACCATATCAGAAATCCAAAACTACCTCCATCCAAAACAATGATCTTTTATAGCCCTGTTGATACTAGAAAAAGACAAAATACTAGAAATCATATGAAAATGCAAAGCCCATCCGCATCCGCTTTCTATTCGGACTACTTCCGTATGCTAAACGTGACGAAAACAGCTGAAATAAATTGACGATTTTAGGTTACCTTGACCTTTTGACATCAAAAGCAATAGCCTTCAGTGACCGAATATTCAAACCTTGCTCAAACTTCAAGTCAATCAGATGGCAATTGACGATTTTGTGACTTTGACCTTTTGAACTCAAAACAATCAGTTTCTATCTTTTGATTGGTGAAAACAATTCAGTGACCAAATATGCACATTTTTCAAATTTCAGGTCAATCAGATGAAAATTGACGCTTTTATGTGACG
Organism: Myxine glutinosa; assembly: GCF_964187855.1. Taxonomy (NCBI): domain Eukaryota; kingdom Metazoa; phylum Chordata; class Myxini; order Myxiniformes; family Myxinidae; genus Myxine; species Myxine glutinosa. The sequence continues at coordinate 55,902,488 of NC_136269.1, read as the reverse complement.
TTGACCTTTGGTCTTATGTCTGAATTGTTAATTTCTCTTTCCAATATTCTCATAATAAAGTTTTTTTGAAAATTTGATAAAAACTTAAATGGTAAAATAGTTACGGCATGGACAGACAGACAGACAGACACACACGCCTACGAGTGCAAAACCCAATCTCCTGTGGGGGACGGCTAACAAGACCACAGTGGTGTTCAGATGAACCCTCGATTGAGCACACATAGGACAATATCATAAAATATCCCCAAATGGGTTGACAGCTATCTCTTGAGGGTCGTAGTTCAGATCTCTGATGATTTTGTGGGATCCCCTGGGAGCCCCCATGGTAACCTGCAAGGCCCCCTGATACAAAACATTTTAGAAGTTCACCTCTTTGAGAATCGAGATGAGTTGACCCAACTAGGCTTCAGTGACCTATATTTGGCTGGCACGATATAAAAAGCCCCTTACCTGTATGATTGTTCGAACCCATCAATCCTCACCGGAGTTATTTTATGGCAGGTATAAGGTGATTATGAAAATGACATTACATCTCACCGTCTGCTTTTGGTCCTCTGGGTCTTACTTTTTCCACATGCGAAATTTGCATTTATGTTTATTTAAATTATACAATGGACTACAAAATGTAAATGTTTCATGATATTTGTTATATTATTTCACCTTTATCTATCAATATTGTTGAAATGAAGATCAAATAGCTTGTTGTTTAATAGCATGTTTAAACAATAGCATGTTTAAATACAGACTTTTTTTTTTTTTTTTTTTTTTTTTTTTTTTTTGTATACAAGATCGAGGCTCGTGAAAGAGCGAAACTTGGCATTTAATATGGAATATTTATTTTTTCTTGACTTGGGTTTACTTTCTTACCTCAGTATATCAATCTGGTGAGTTTCTTTTACACTTTGGTGATTTATTTGTTAAAAGAACCATGTTAACTGATTGTCTGTCACAGCAAGAAGTCAACAACAGGATTATATCACAGGTGGCGTGGCAAAATGTACGGACAGGTGCATTTGATGATTGGCTTCACAGTCGGGTATACAAGGGTTGTTGCGTTCTGTATTAGTGGAAAACAACTGCTGCACGTCTCCAAAAGTTATTGCCGCTTCCTCTGGAGATGGTCCGTCAACTCGACAATGCTGTTTGTCATGGAGTGGTGGCTTTACGAAATTACGGCATGAAACAGCGTGCTATTGCTCGGCAGTATGGCATCACTCAAGGTCAGGTGTCAAAGATCCTGAAACGAAATGCTCAGAGGGGTGTCCCTACTCCAATACCGAGGCCAGGACGTCCCCGCAGAAGCACAAGGAGGGATGATCGCCAGCTGCACCGGATAGTCCGCAATGGCCGTACCAAGTCAGCTAATCGGCTTAGGGCTGAGTGGCAGCAACTGACAAATGTGCCTGTATCAAGAAGGCTAGTCAACCAACGACTGGTTCAAGCAGGCTAGCGTGCCAGGCGTCCCCTGAGAAAGCCACGCCTGACCAGACAACACCGCCAGCGCCGATTGCAGTGGGCCAGAGAGCACCGTCAATGGCAGCCAGGACACTGGAATCACGTGATATTCATTCGGCGAGTCTAGTTTTCTGGTCTGCCGTCAAGATGGCCGCACCCGAGTGCGCAAACAAGTGCATGAAGCCTACAACAAAGATTGTATAGTGCCAAGAGTCCAAGCTGGAGGTGGTGGGGTGACCGTTTGGGCTGCTTTTCATGCAGGGGGCAAAACTGACCTGGTTGTTCTGAATGGAAACCTGAACCAGTTCAAGTACAGGGCCATTCTGGAAGAAACATTGCTTCCATTTGCTCGTGCAGCCTTTTGAAGAAACTTTGTCTTCCAAGATGACAATGCACGGCCTCATCGTGCTCGCATGATCCAACACTTACTTGCTGACCGTGGTGTAGAGCATATGGAGTGGCCTGCCATGTCCCCGGATATGAATCCGATAGAGAACTTGTGGGCAGAATTAACGCGTCAAATCGACCACTTGGACCAGCAGCCTGCTGAATTGCAGCAGGCTATTGTCACTGCACTGCAAATTAAGAGATACTTCTGGAAAACGTACAGAAGTTTAACACAGTACTGTCCGTGAATTGAGTTCGATATCAGTTTACATCACTTTCAAGGATCAATTTATTTGTTTCGAAATGTCAAATGTGGTTTTTCTTTCTTTTAAAGGTCACGTTAACAAAATCTAGAATAATTTCAACATAACTCCAATGAACTTTTGGTTCTAAAGCATCTTGAAAAGTAAGTTCACCCCCACAAAAAAAATATTCCATATTAAATGCCAAGTCTGTATGTTGAAAAAGTCAAAACTTTACATGGGGTGTACTTACTTTTTCACGTGACTGTATATATATATATATATTGTTATGGATTTGAGAATTGTGTTTTTTTGTGTGTTGTAAAATATCACCCTCCTTCCTCCATTCAGTGTATAAAGGTCAAAGGTCGTGCCCGTAGTTATTCCATATACAATCACGTAGCCAATCATAGATTTCCTTTGTTCAGTAGTTATCTCCTTATTATGTGTATTAGGTTAAGGCTGTGTCTTTCATTAATTAATACTGCATTGCACCGAAGTGGAATAAGGTAGATTCCCTTCACATTCCCCTTTCGTCAATTGCCAACTGCATTAGGCGGTTTGCTGCATTCTGCTGCTGCTGTGGGTTGTGGTTTTTCGCTGCAAGACTCCATTAGCCACGAGGTCATCTCGGAACAGAAGGTGGGAGGAGTCGGCCCAGCGCCGGGAACAAGGCGTGGCCATGCCAACGCCTCCTCTAAGGGTGGGATCGGTGAGCCCTCGTGACCAATCAGGGCCGAGGCGAGCTCACCGATGGGCGTGTCCTGGAGGCCGGTGGCTTGATCGCCCGAGGCGTTATATAAGCGGGCGCGGAAGCCTTTGCGAGAAGTTCAAGAGAGTCCAAGGAGTCCTGAGAGCAAGTGAGAGGAGCCCAGAGAGCAAGCATAAAGAGTCCTGAGAGTTGCATCAGAGAAACGGCAGAGCAGAGAGAGAGAACCCGTCATGCCAGACCCCCCCCCCCACCCCCAGCAGCTTGACTCCACCAAGCAGCGTTGGCTCCACCAGCAGCTTTGACTCCACCAAGTAGCGTTGGCTCCACCAGGCAGCTTCGACCCGTTACCCCGCGGGAACCAGGATCGGTGGCATCGGTGGCCGTCGAGGTCCAGCCCGACGTCCCGTGCGGGATCAAGCCCGAACCATCTGCCCCAGCTGAACCTTCCTCTCTCCTTCCAGTCCTTCATTCCTGCCATTCCATCCTTCTGTGTACGTGAGTTTGTTCTGTGTGTCTTGTCCTGGGGTATAAGTTAAGCCTGTTTGGTTAAGTTAAATTGCACTGTGTCCTTCTGGTCCGTCCCTCTTTCTGCATTATTTTATTATCCTTCCTTCTTCCTTGGTTTCTTTCATTGTGTAAATAGTAGTAATAAATAATAGTCGTATTTCCAACCTTTTTCCTTCGTCTTCCTCTTCTTCACATCCATCGTCTTTGTCTTTTCCCCATTGAAAACCTGTGGCACGATTTGGCCAACGTTCAAGGATCGGGTCTAGTATCTGTTAACAGTTCGTGCCGCAGTTGCTAAAACCGCTCGGCAATTAACATCTGTCCGCGGTACGAACGGGGCTGTGCACCGGCCTTTCCGGAGGTCGCTGGGCAGCGTCAGGGACCACGTCGGTCAGTTATAGAAGAGGGGATTAATCCCCCCTCTAAGGGGAACAGAGGCCGATGTTGAGTTCCGTAACAATATATATTGTTACAGACACGACTTTGATGTTAGGGTGGGCCGAGCGGAATGGCCGCCGTGTCCGCACAAGTTACCCGATTATACTCGAACGTTGCCGAGTCGCGCTACGCTAAATCAATGAAGGAAAAGGACACAACGGCTGGGATTAAAATGACACGACACCAGGGATACGGTTCTCAAGACCTCCGGAGGAGGTTATATTAGGGCGGAAGGTCAGATTACAACTACAAGAGGGACAGCATAGAAAGACAGGCACTTAGACACACTTATCTTATTCCCTGACAGACGACAGATAAACAGGACAAAAACTGACTCACACGGGGAGTGATGGCAAGGAAAGCGGGCAGTCGATGGCTCAAGGTGCACCGTTCTCGGAGGGGGTGCACCGTTCTCGGAGGTACTGCAATACCGGGTCGATGCGTGGAGCTCGCTCAGCGCTTGGAGGTGGTGACTGGCTCTTCTTCAAGCTGGGGGCGCATCTCCCGTCACGTCCGGTAAGTGGCCGCGTATCTCCGGCGGGGAGTGACACGCCCTCGGCTCGTTAGCTCCGCCCCAGATGGAATCGGTCCGCCCTTCTTATTGGGTGCGGGGGGGTTACCAGGCTCCGCCCTTGACGAGGAGCTGACAGCCAGCCCCTTCGTGGTAACCCCGTGGAGCGCATGGGTAATGGCGGCTAACCGAGCCGGAGTGAGGACGCACACTCCCCGCGTGCGCCGTTGTTGTAGTTGTTGTAGTTGTTGTTGTAGTTGTTGTTTGGGGAAGAAGATGGGAGGAGGTATGGGAAGGTCCTAAACTCACTACTGGTGCCATACGATCACATTCTGGTGCAACGAAGAGTCAGAATTAATGGAAACGAGTCCTTAACTGACATAGACTAAGAATAACTAGCAAGATGTCCTATAGTTGTCTACGTGAGATGCGGTGAACCTGGGCACGACATTTAATGGGGGAAAAAGGGGAAGGTCGGTTCTACAGAGTGTTATTTACAGGCAATGGGACTAGGGAATGGGGGATTGGGGATAGTTGGGGAGTATTGGGGAAATAGGGGAGTATTTACAAGCGGATATTGAGGCCAAGTGCCATATCCGCAACAATATATATATATTGTTGCGGATCTCGACGTCGGCCTTTTCCCCTTAAGAAGGGGGGATGAGTCCCCTTGTCCGCGACAGCCCGACGTGAGTCCTGGGGGTCCCAACGCTCGTTCCGGTCGGGAGCAGCCAGGGTATTTGGTCTACAAAAAGTCCCAAGGACCTGAGTGCCACTCCTGACCGTGAAGCAAGGGAGGGACTCCCGCTCGAACCCCGGTTTTAGATGGTCTAGTTGCCGAGCGGTTTTTATCAACCCGAAGTTCGAGTCATTAGCATTCACTAACCCGATTCCGAAACGTTGGCCAAATCGTGCCACAGGTATTCAATTTGTAAAAGACGAAGATGAAGGATGTGAAGAAGGAGACAAAAGGTATGAAGGACAAATATAATTTATTACTAATATTTACACAATTAAAAGAAACCAAGGAGGAGGAAGGATAATAAAATAAAAACAGAAGAAGAAGAAGCGGACACAGTGCACCTTAGCTTACCTATAAACAGTCTTACTTAACCCAGGACAGAACAAACAAAAGACAGACTCACACGAATGTGGAATGAAGGGTGGATTGGCTGGAGGGATCAGAAGGTTCAGGTGGTCCACAGAGCTGGAAGGATGCGGGTGGTGGGTGTGATCCCGGCTCGAGTTGAGCAGCCGCAGACTCTCCCAATCGTCTCCACACGGCGACGTGGCTTCTTGGCCGCAACTGCCGTCAACGCCGTCGACGCTCCAAGCTGCGGTGGCTAAACCTGCCGTTGGTTCAAAGCTGCGGTTTGTTCAAAAGCTGCTGGTTCGTTCAAAAGCTGCGGTGGACTCTTTTGTGCATCTCTCTCCCCCAATCTCCTGCTTTTTTGCCGCCGTGGGGACGTCGCGTGCTTTTTCAGGACTCCTCCTCTGCCATATCTTATCTCTGCAGCACGGCACGTATCTCATCTGAGGTGGGGGCGTCTCCCGCGGGTTATATAAGCCCCACCCTTGGACCTTCGCTAACCTCCCAGATCGTTCTCTCTCTGCCCTCTCAAGCCAAACCCCTTCATGCTGGATTGGTTGAGCGGGGCCGACTCACTCCTCCTTCCTATTACGAGGTGGAGACACGCCTTTCTTCTCCGAGCTGGCCGCGTGCTCAATGGAGTTTTGGGATGAAGAAAACCGCCCAAATGCAGTTGGCAATGGATGCTTTGGGAATGGGAATGAAAGGGAATCTATCTATTTGAATTCGGTGCAATGGAGTGTTAAATTAATGGAAGACAAGGCCTTAACCTACATAGAATAAGGAGATAACTGTATAGAAGGATATATGATTGGCTCCGTGTGGAATATGAAATAACTACGGGAACGACCTTTGACCTTTATACACAACAACTGGAGGAAGGAGGGTGATATTTTACAACACAAAAAAAAACACCATTCTCAAATCCATAACAGAGAGAGTGTGTGTGTGTGTGTGTGTGTGTGTGTGTGTGTGTGTGTGTGTGTGTGTGTGTGTGTGTTGTGTGTGTGTGTGTGTGTGTGTGTGTGTGTGTGTGTGTGTGTGTGTGTGTGTGTGTGTGTGTGTGTGTGTGTGTGTGTGTGTGTGTGTGTGTGTAAGAGAGATACAGAATTGTACAACAACAGGAATTTTGAGGCCATTTTCCCTGCCAGAGCGGGTGTTAGCCTTGCGGGCCCCATGACAATCTTCTCCATTTTGCCTTATTTTCGGCATCTCCCCTTGTTAACCAACCCTCTTGCCCGCATTTCTTCTTCCACCACCTTTAGCCAAGTATTTCTCGGTCTTCCCCGTCCTCTCCTTCCTTCTGCATTCATTTCCATCACTCTTCTCAACCAGTCACTTTCATCCTTCTTTAACACATGACCAAACCATCTCAACCTGTTCCTCTCCACAGCATCAATCACAGGCTCTATTCCCATCATCTTTCGCAATTCATCATTTGTCTTCCTCTCTCTCAACGATACTCCACACATCCACCGAACCATTCGCATTTCCACCCTTTCCAGCCTTCGTTGCTGCTCTACATTCATTATGCATGTCGCCCATAAATCATAACACTTCTCACACATGCAGCATACACCTTTCCCTTCAGCTTCAACGACACTCCCCTCCTCATCAGCACGCCACTTAGTTCCCGAAACTTCTTCCATGCACATCTCACTCCAGCAACCGTTGCCGAGTCTGATCCACCTTCTGCATTCAGCATGTCTCCGAGGTAACAAAATGTTTTCACACCTTCCAGCTTCACGCCGTCTCCAAGATCCAACTCAACATTTCCTCCATCTGCAGCTCCCTCTGTGCACACCTTACATTTGAATGTAGCTGCCACACTGGTTAATGACCCCCTCAGACCACTACATTTTTGATGAACCCACTCAGCGCTCATTGTGCATTGAATGGAGTTCATTCCGACACCGTTCCTACACACAGCACATGGCCACTTCCCAGTTCTTTCCACCTCACCACATGCTTTACCACTTGCCATCACCTTCGTCTTTCCTATATTCACGTTCAGACCTTTTGTCTCCATACATTCCTTCCACTTGTTCATCTTTTCCTTCAGTCCATCCATACTTTCCGCAATCAACACCAGATCATCTGCACACAACAACTCCCACGGTAAACCCTCCTTTACATTCTGAGCCAGCACCTCCACCACAAATAGTAGTGGCCTTAGTTGTTTGTTTTTTTTAGATCAAAAGGTCTAAAAGGGTCATCACCACAATATCCTCAAATTCTATTTGATTGACTTGGAATTTCAGCAGGATTTACATTTTGGGTCATTGAAGCTTTTACTTTTGAGGTCAAAAGGTCAAGGAAGGCAGACAATTTTTTTTTAGCTGTTTTCGTCATGTTTAACATACGGAAGAAGAAGAAGAAGTGCGAATACATAGCGGGCGTGGACGGGCTTTGTGTTTTCAGACCATTTATATGTTGATACCTACATATATATATATTTGTGTTCGTTTTGCTTCGACCTCGAAACATTAATGTTGATGCTAATTGTGCGTGAAAACCATTCCTCGCCAGATGACCCGATTTATCCGAATCAACGGTCCGGCAGTCTGGCACGAGGCGTACAGGTGTATGCGTACGCAGCATGCGCATTTGAGCGGCCTCGGCTGGCTCCGAATGGGCCCACTCGATGTCGGCCTTCGCCATTGACCGGCAGGCGGCACTACAGGCCAAACGTCCCACAGCAAGCGTTCCCAAACTCTCCCGTTTTGAAGAATCGTGCGGGACACGTGACGCACCATTAGGATATTATATTTGAATTTAGTCTTTCTTCCTCAGACGCCGGGTGTATATACAGGACAGGTGTTCACTCAGGTAAAACAGCCTCACCTGAAAAGGTCGAGCATGTTGCGCGTCCATTACGATCTCTGAACTAAAAACGGTTGTAATCCGTTTATTTCAGATTGTTGACGTGAATCTACTGGTTCTGACGGATACCTCGGAAGGTGGACACCATTGGAAGGCGAGGAAACACGACGTGGTGCCCGGATGATGACCGGGACCACCGTCAGGCTGAGTGAGGCAGGTGTCAGGTAGGTCCATAAAAAGCGCGCGCAATGAAAACCACAGAGAGCTCGAAGATGTAATGTAAATGAAGATCGGGCGGGAATTGTTACATGGCACCTTGTGCTGGTCCGAGGTGACATGAATCGCCGGATTTGTGGTTTTTCATGGCGAACCGCCCACGAGGGTTTCTCCCAGGTGGGTGATTGTTGTAAGTACTGAGGGAAAGATACGTGAGGGGTGCGCGGGTAGGGGGGGGGGGGGGGGACCTGTGGGCGGTGCTCCTCGAGGGGTGTGTCGAGGGTTTTTCGACCCAACCGTCGCTACCGGCCCTGCGCGAGTCCACGGCGTCGCTGAGCGAAGAAGTCTCGGGTCGAGCCGTCTCCACCCAGCCCTTTTCATTTGTATTGGCGACGGACTGGGACTCTCCCGGCACGTCGCCATCTGCGGAGCGAGGGCGCACCGTCTTCTGGAGCTCTTAGGAATTCAAAAAAGGGAGGAAGAGGAAGATAAACTGCTCAGAGAGCGGGAATTCCCTGGCCGAGCCGAGGTGAGCTCCGTCGTTCGCTGTGTGGGAGTGGGGGGCACGGGGTGCAGGTGCAGGATGTGCGGCGCGCCTGGACTCGATCCTAGCTTCCACTGGATTGCTCCAAGGAGTCCCCAATGCGGTTTCTGGATCCCACGGCATAATCTCCAGCTCCCCAAACCGTTCGACTTCCATTTACCCGAAACGGGAAATATCACGTGACGAGTAAAAACAGCTCCTGAGGTTGTCAAGGGCGCACGGGCGTCCTTGCAATGCGCACGGGGTCAGGTGTGCGGGTTTGTAAGAACGGGGCACCTGAGGGCTGTTTAGATGTATTTCCCCCGGTGGAGGTGGATGGGCGAACTGTACCCAGGCATATCGGGGAGGAATGCGTATGGCGGGTACACAATTACACATTGTAACATAAAAGGTGGGAGGGGTAAACGCACGTCACCTGTGTCTGCCGAGGAGAGCTAAACCTGAACCCCACATGGACTGTTATGTCACCCTTTGGATTTCCAAATGATGCACTTTGTCTACAACTTGTTGCTTTAATGTATGATGAATCAATGAAGGGTGGGGGTGGAGGGGGTGGGGGTGGGGGTTGGGGGGGGGGTTGTCTGTATGCCAGCATGGGTACACTAAGTGATAAGGTCCATTAGGAGATGAGATTGTTGAATGGAGATTGGAGGGTGAGTTATATCAAAATGAACTCTCACAGGTAAGTGCTGTTTGAGCGTGAGGTGCAGGAGGTGCAAGATGTGCAATGACAACCTCAAGTTCCAACCCCTTTCTTCTTCATATCACAGATAGAACGAGAAGGGCGCTCGGTAGAGAGCATACCTCGGTAGAGAGCATACCTCGGTAGAGCGCATACCTCCGCCAGGCTGAAAAGTTTACGTTTTGTATCCACTGATAGGTCATACCTGGATTCGGACCTGAACCAAAATCGAATCGGCTTCCTCTTATCACCGAACTAACTCATCCACTAAGTTTTCTCATAAGTCGTCCACAACTTTTTGAAATATAATGCCATATATAGTTTTACCCCATCTCTCAATGGTGAAGAATCACTTAAATAATACTAGTATCCGGATCTGGATTTTCGCCAAAATCTAATGATTTCTTCCTTTTCACACAGCGAACCTGTCAAGCAAATTTCGTCTGAATCCGTCCATAACCTTTTGAGATGTCCCTTTCACAGACAAACAGATAGACAGACTGGGATGAAAACGTAACCTTCGTCCGTCCACCTTCATTACCTTCGACATTTTTTTCTGTATCCAAAAAAGAAAGAAAAAGAAGCACATTGAGGAAGGTGGGACTCAATCCCACCATATTTGTCTGTAATAAATAGATGGCCCATAAGTTAACGACAGTAAATATCTGGCAAATCGTTGAGATACTTCAGTTGTGAAACAAATGATAAATGAGCAGGTTATTGCATAATGTAAAAATACGATTTTGACCTTTTCGTGACCTTGACCTTGACCTTTGACCCGATTGCTCCCAAAATCTAATCAAATGTGTCCCGTATAATAACCAATCATCCCACCAAATTTCATGCAATTCGGTTGAATACTTTTTGAGTTATGCGAATAACATACACACACACACACACACAGACATACAAATAAATACACAGCGATCAAAACATAACCTTCCGCTTTTGCGAAGGTAACTAGAACGGGCACTCGGTAGAGCGCATACCTTCGCCGCAGCTACTGTTCTGTACTTGGTAAAAATACGATTTTGACCTTTTCGTGACCTTGACCTTGACCTTTGACCCGATTGCTCCCAAAATCTAATCAAATGTGTCCCGTATAATAACCAATCATCCCACCAAATTTCATGCAATTCGGTTGAATACTTTTTGAGTTATGCGAATAACATACACACACAGACATACAAATAAATACACAGCGATCAAAACATAACCTTCCGCTTTTGCGAAGGTAAATATCGCAATTATAATGTGTTTGACAAATCTACTGTCACTACTACTTCTTCAATTGTCCCAATCATTCCCATATTGTGAGGTCGACCGGGAATGTTGCTGACCCAAGCCTTTCACGAACTGGCTGTCAATGTCTGACGTTCGATTGATTTTGCAGGAAGTTGTAATTTGTTTGGGGTATCGGCGATAACTCGTACCCTTCAGAAAAGACACCGGAGGACTTTTAGCATCTACCAATAACCAGTGCTGGCAGACCGGTCCTCCGGCTTAATGTCCATCTGACATATTTGTGCATCACTCTGCATGCGAAACGCCGGGGTGATGGTTTAGAGCTGGGCCAAGTTTCAAATGCAGGCTCGGATATCCTGCTCACAGACGAAAACGGACAGGGGTGAAAACATAACCTCCATCCACCTTAGATGGCGCAGGTAAATATCATGCTATGTATTGTTTTTGTTCGCATCTCTCAATGGTGAAGAACTTAAAACAAGAAAAAACATTCTCTGATTCGGATCTTCAACAAAATCGAATCGATTTGTTTTTGTCACACACCAACCTGTCCAAGTTTTGTTCGAATCCATCCACAAGTTAAAAAAATATATATTCTGCTCACAGACAAACAAACAAAACAGACAGACTTACAGGAGTGAAAACACAGTCCCCCACGTTTCCATCCACCGCCCACCTTTGGTGGCAGAGGTAATGAAGGTAGGCTAATAAATCACGTAACTGGATGAAGGAAAAATTTAAAGCAAAGAATACAAAATAAGTAAATGACAATGGAAAGAAGTTGTTGAGTCAAGAACTTGTCTGGGGAGATGAAAATATACCATTTGAGACTGGCAGGATAGTTTGGAGATCTGTGCACTTGCTGTGGACCCTCCAGTCTTCAAACCTGGTGCGGCCAAAAACCATCACCTTAGTGTTTCACATCCAGAATGGTGCATGAAAAACATAGGATGGACCTGTGGACCCTCTCGTCTTCAAACCTGGTGCGACCATAAACCATCACCTTGGTGTTTCACATCCAGAATGGTGCATGAAAAACATAGGATGGACCTGTGGACCCTCTCGTCTTCAAACCTGGTGCGACCATAAACCATCACCTTGGTGTTTCACATCCAGAATGGTGCATGAAAAACATAGGATGGACCTGTGGACCCTCTCGTCTTCAAACCTGGTGCGACCATAAACCATCACCTTGGTGTTTCACATCCAGAATGGTGCATGAAAAACATAGGATGGACCTGTGGACCCTCTCGTCTTCAAACCTGGTGTGACCATAAACCATCACCTTAGTGTTTCACATCCAGAATGGTGCATGAAAAACATAGGATGGACCTGTGGACCCTCTCGTCTTCAAACCTGGTGCGACCATAAACCATCACCTTGGTGTTTCACATCCAGAATGGTGCATGAAAAACATAGGATGGACCTGTGGACCCTCTAGTCTTCAAACCTGGTGCGACCATAAACCATCACCTTGGTGTTTCACATCCAGAATGGTGCATGAAAAACATAGGATGGACGTTAAAGCTGGACAACATGCCTGCCAGCATTGGCTATTGGTAGATGTTAAAGGCGAGTTATTGCAGGAACCCTGAATAAATGACAAATTCCTCCTTTAAATTGTGGGTAGCAAGCGGTGTGGTCTTCTTTGATATCTCTCGACATCAGGTTAAACCTCTTGCTGTCTCAGAGTGTGGTTGTTGTCTGAGCAGCAGCTTCGACCCTATAAGCACTTTTTATATACCTGAGTTGTTCGCATGTCAAATGCGAGTTGTTGTCTTCTGCTTTGAAGGACAACCGTGATGATACTGATTGAAAATTCACAATTCCGAAGGCATAAATAATTCTTGATGAAATCACAAGAGCTATCTCAGTGATGTACATAAGATTTGGGATCCAAACCAGGACAACAATCTTACCTTAAGCAAAATTCCAGGCCACAGTGATAACGCGGCCTCCCAGTTGCTCATTACCTGTTGAACTGTTAGTTGTTAGTTTGTAGCCAGGTGGAATTGAATGAAAGTGCTTTTAGCAAGTTGCTTTCAAAGCCAAGTTTCTGAACGGATAATCAACCAATAAATCATGTAACTGGACGAAGAAAACCTCTGTGGGTATGACCTTTTTTTTCTTCTTTTTTTTTTACCATTTGCAGGAGGAAAGTGATGGATGCCATCACAAAGGTTTGCTGTTTCAGGGCGGATTAGCATGAACAAGTCCAATTAAAACTGTGCACATTGACCTCCTACATTGAAAATGGCTGAATCGAAGCGGAGACCCAAGTTTGTGGGGCAAGGACGTGGAAACATCATGGATGTTATGCAAAGACTGCAAGGTGAGTAAAATCCCATACGGTAAATTAATTTGTCCTTTGTCTCCTAATGTCCTTGTCATTCATCTAAAAGTACGTTCAGGTCTCTTTGCTTCCTCGTCCCACATGTGATCTCCAAGCTCCTCCACGAGCCTTAGGCCATTGCAGTACAAATATGCATTCTTTCTTTGCTTGAAACTGGTTTTGTTCATAAGGCTTGCACACTAAACGTTGTGGGAATTTTATGAACATGACTTGCAGCGAATTCCCAAACAATACATGTCTGCTCAGCTATCACTGACGATTTGTGATGTCACTGTGAGGAAGGAGGAAGGAGGAGGGAAGAGGTGGTCTCAGGAGTTTGGTTAAAGTTATTGTGACTCGTGTGTGAACTTTCTTAACCTGTATATAAAGTTTAAGTTATTGTTTGGAAACATCTCAAAAAGATTACATTAAAATTTCGAATAGCAGGTAGGCCTGCCGATGTGCACTTCAAGCGGGCAATACATTAGATACAAGAACAGGAAATTCTGCCCATCTAGCACAACAAAGATTTGGTCAATAAACCTTCTGCAAGCTTCAAGTCTGTCATCACAATGGTTCTTTCAGTTCAGAGCAGTGCCTACTCGATAAATGCACTTTAGCTTTTTTTTATTTATTTTCTTAACACAATGTGGTCTTTCATATAACAAGCTGCACTCTTTTTCCATGAAGCTGCTGATACTTGTGATAGAAACTAAGTAACTTCATCCATGAACAAGCACTTATTTTACAGAATGTATGTTTCAGAAAGCTTCCTATTACAGGTCCCTTTTGAAAAAGGGCTCACCCTACCAGTTTTGAAGGCAGCAGGAAGTTGGGATGTGAAGAGAATGACAAAGATCTGTAATCTGGCGGTGAAAGAAGGCCGCATTCCAGTGGATTGGGAACTGAGTACCCTCGTCCCTCTATACAAGGGGAAAGGTGAAACTCTGGACTGTGGCTCGTATCGAGCGGTAAAGTTATTGGAACATGGAATGAAGGAATTGGAAAGGGTGTTGGAGAGGAGGATAAGGAAGAAAGTGAAGATCGACGAAATGCAGTTTGGATTTATGCCAGGAAGAGGAACGACAGACGTGATTTTTATTGTGAGGCAGTTGCAGGAGAAGTACATGTAGAAGAGGAAGAAGTTGTTTCTTGGGTTTGTTGATCTGGAGAAAGCATTCGATAGGGTTCCATGCAAAGTATTGACATGGGCAATGAGGAAGTTAGGAGTGGAGGAATGGTTGATCAGAGTAGTGATGGCAATGTACAAAAGAGCGCACACAGCTGTAAGGACGAAGGACGGGAACAGTGGTGAGTTTGAGGTGAAGGTGGGAGTGCATCAAGGGTCGGTACTAAGTCCACTGCTATTTGTAGCTGTGATGGAGGTGCTGGCTCAGAACGTAAAGGAGGGTTTACCGTGGGAATTGTTGTATGCAGATGATCTGGTGTTGATTGCGGAAAGTATGGATGGACTGAAGGAAAAGCTGAACAAGTGGAAGGAATGTATGGAGACAAAAGGTCTGAAGGTGAATATCGGAAAGACGAAGGTGATGGCAAGTGGTAAAGCATGTGGGGAGGTGGAAAGAACTGGGACGTGGCCCGTGCTGTGTGCAGGAAGGGTGTCGGAGTGAACTCCATTCAATGTACAATGTGCGCTGAGTGGGTTCATCAAAAATGTAGTGGTCTGAGAGGGTCATTAACCAGTGTGGCAGCTACATTCAAGTGTAAGGTGTGCACAGAGGGAGCTGCAGATGGAGGAAATATTGAGTTGGATCTTGGAGACAGCGTGAAGCTGGAAGGTGTGAAAACATTTTGCTACCTCGGAGACATGCTGAATGGAGAAGGTGGATCAGACTCGGCAACGGTTGCTAGAGTGAGATGTGCATGGAAGAAGTTTCGGCAACTGAGTGGCGTGCTGATGAGGAGGGGAGTGTCGTTGAAGCTGAAGGGAAAGGTGTATGCTGCATGTGTGAGAAGTGTTATGATTTATGGGAGCGAGACATGGGTAATGAACGTAGAGCAGCAACGAAGGTTGGAAAGGGTGGAAATGCGAATGGTTCGATGGATGTGCGGAGTATCGTTGAGAGAGAGGAAGACAAATGATGAATTGCGAAAAATGATGGGAATCGAGCCTGTGATTGATGTTGTGAAGAGGAACAGGTTGAGATGGTTTGGTCATGTGTTGAGGAAGGATGAAAGTGACTGGTTGAGAAGAGTGATGGAAATGAATGTAGAAGGAAGTAGAGGACGGGGAAGACCGAGAAAGACTTGGCTAAACATGGTGGAAGAAGAAATGCAGGCAAGGGGGTTAACAAGGAGAGATGCAGAAAATAGGGCAAGATGGAGAAGATTGTCATGGGGACCACAAGGCTAACCCCCGCTCTAGCAGGGAAAATGGCCTTAAAATGCATGTTGTTGTTGTTGTATAGCCCCAGAGTGTTCTCTTGAACAATGCACGAAGACTGCCGATCGATCTCACAGGAGAGACCCAGAGATCTTCCACATCCAGAATGGTGAACCCCTGCCTTCACAAAGTCAGGGCCATGACAGAGTGGGGGAGAGAGAGAGTAAGAGAGAGAAGGAGAATCAGAGAGAGAGAATCAGAGACGAGGGAAAGGGCCAGTCCATTGGGCCCTCACAAATCTGGGCAGCAGGGAAGAATGGGGAAGATTTGGCCCCAGACTTGCGTTGGGGGTACAACCACCACGAAGAGGCGTCCCCGATAGTTGTCTAGTTTTGAGTTTTGTTTGGTGACTCCATCTGGGCACATGTCTCTTGGGGCCCCAGGTTAAATTCCTTGTATTGTGTTGACACTTGACATATCCATTGTTTTCTAATGCAGTTCATGGAAAATAACACTGGTGTCTCCGAGTGTTTTTGACCTGTATGTAATTTGTGTACAAGCTCCTCCATTGGCCTTAGAAACTAATAACTTTCACAATCCTTCTGAGTCTGGCTGTGTGCACTGCTGCTGCAAAAAGTGTAAATTGTTGGACGTGCTGTAATAAGCATTGGCTTGCCTGGGCCGAAAACGGTCGGTAAGACATTGACAGCTAAAAGTGTAGCATAGTGTGAAGGAAATATTTTCGTCTTTGACACAATGGGAGGCTGGTTTTTGTGGTTTTGACCTGTGGCCTGTCGTACCCAAGTGTAGATCACAAGGCGAGCATGAAATCCAGCCGGATATTGCTTCCAGAATTTGGTAACAGGAAGCACCATCTGCTGTCAGATTGCATCACATCTCAAGACTTGCTGACCTCTAAATCAAGAAAATAGTAATGTTTATCTCAAAAAGGAGTAAAATGAACAAAAATAATACCTAATGTTCGTTTTTTGTTTTTTAAATCAAAATTGCCCCTGAAGTTTATTTTGATAACATGTCGTACCCGATTGTGGATCACAAGGCGAGCATGAAATCCAGCCGGATATTGCTTCCAGAATTTGGTAACAGGAAGCACCATCTGCTGTCAGATGCATCACATCTTAAGACTTGCTGACCTCGAAATCAAGAAAATAGTAATGTTTATCTCAAAAATAGTAAAATGAACAAAAATAATACCTAATGTTCGTTTTTGTTTTTTAAATCAAAATTGCCCCTGAAGTTAATTTTGATAACGTGTCGTACCCGATTGTGGATCACAAGGCGAGCATGAAATCCAGCCGGATATTGCTTCCAGAATTTGGTAACAGGAAGCACCATCTGCTGTCAGATTGCATCACATCTCAAGACTTGCTGACCTCTAAATCAAGAAAATAGTAATGTTTATCTCAAAAAGGAGTAAAATGAACAAAAATAATACCTAATGTTCGTTTTTGTTTTTTAAATCAAAATTGTCCCTGAAGTTAATTTTGATAACATGTCGTACCCGATTGTGGATCACAAGGCGAGCATGAAATGCAGCCGGATATTGCTTCCAGAATTTGGTAACAGGAAGCACCATCTGCTGACAGATTGCATCACATCTCAAGACTTGCTGACCTCCAAATCAAGAAAATAGTAATGTTTATCTCAAAAAGGAGTAAAATGAACAAAAATAATACCTAATGTTCGTTTTTGTTTTTTAAATCAAAATTGCCCCTGAAGTTTATTTTGATAACGTGTCGTACCCGATTGTAGATCACAAGGCGAGCATGAAATCCAGCCGGATATTGCTTCCAGAATTTGGTAACAGGAAGCACCATCTGCTGTCAGATGCATCACATCTTAAGACTTGCTGACCTCGAAATCAAGAAAATAGTAATGTTTATCTCAAAAATAGTAAAATGAACAAAAATAGTACCTAATGTTCGTTTTTTGTTTTTTAAATCAAAATTGCCCCTGAAGTTTATTTTGATAACATGTCGTACCCGATTGTGGATCACAAGGCGAGCATGAAATGCAGCCGGATATTGCTTCCAGAATTTGGTAACAGGAAGCACCATCTGCTGACAGATTGCATCACATCTCAAGACTTGCTGACCTCTAAATCAAGAAAATAGTAATGTTTATCTCAAAAAGGAGTAAAATGAACAAAAATAATACCTAATGTTCGTTTTTTGTTTTTTAAATCAAAATTGCCCCTGAAGTTTATTTTGATAACATGTCGTACCCGATTGTGGATCACAAGGCGAGCATGAAATCCAGCCGGATATTGCTTCCAGAATTTGGTAACGGGAAGCACCATCTGCTGTCAGATTGCATCACATCTCAAGACTTGCTGACCTCTAAATCAAGAAAATAGTAATGTTTATCTCAAAAAGGAGTAAAATGAACAAAAATAATACCTAATGTTCGTTTTTTGTTTTTTAAATCAAAATTGCCCCTGAAGTTTATTTTGATAACATGTCGTACCCGATTGTGGATCACAAGGCGAGCATGAAATCCAGCCGGATATTGCTTCCAGAATTTGGTAACAGGAAGCACCATCTGCTGTCAGATGCATCACATCTCAAGACTTGCTGACCTCGAAATCAAGAAAATAGTAATGTTTATCTCAAAAATAGTAAAATGAACAAAAATAATACCTAATGTTCGTTTTTTGTTTTTTAAATCAAAATTGCCCCTGAAGTTAATTTTGATAACATGTCGTACCCGATTGTGGATCACAAGGCGAGCATGAAATGCAGCCGGATATTGCTTCCAGAATTTGGTAACAGGAAGCACCATCTGCTGACAGATTGCATCACATCTCAAGACTTGCTGACCTCTAAATCAAGAAAATAGTAATGTTTATCTCAAAAAGGAGTAAAATGAACAAAAATAATACCTAATGTTCGTTTTTTGTTTTTTAAATCAAAATTGCCCCTGAAGTTTATTTTGATAACATGTCGTACCCGTGTAGATCACAAGGTGAGCAGGAAATCCAGCCGGATATTGCTTCCAGAATTTGGTAACGGGAAGCACCACCTGCTGTGAGATGCATCACATCTTAAGACTTGCTGACCTCTAAATCAAGAAAATAGTAATGTTTATCTCAAAAAGGAGTAAAATGAACAAAAATAATACCTAATGTTCGTTTAAAAAAAAAAAAAAAAATTGCCCCTGAGGTTTATAGTCCTACGCAGGATGTAATACTGCGGATTCTTACATAACTACATGTTCATTCAAGCAGAGAACCATCATTTTGGACAGTATTCCATTGAGCTGTGAGAAAAGTCCTTGTAGATAGATGGTGAGTAACTTTGATTTTCCAATGAAAGACAGATCGACAAATGATGCCCAGTTTGCCACTGGCTTTGGAGGTCAGCTCTGCTTTGTGGTCAACCCAGGAAATGTCATGGTTGATGGTGAGGCCTAGATAGTCAAGAGACTGACCTTCCAGTGGATGACCAAGGAAATAGATAGATGAGTTGGTTTGATGATCCATCTGAAGCAATTGTGTGAGACTGAGAGATTTTCCAAGATTGAAGGACATGTTCCATTTATCAGACTAGCTAGTCTAAGCATTTCCAAATCAGCAAAGAGTAGCACGATGTTTACACAGCAAACCTGTCAAAACTTCAAGAAATGATTTGACATCAGACATGGGATTGATCAAGTTAACTTTCATGATAACTTTTGGGGGGAAACCTGCTGTCATGTGACCATTTTTACGGTCAAAAGGCTTTGATCACAACCGCGACCGTATCTGGCATGGAGACCGAGCACGTCGGAGTTTAAATCTGCGAATGAAAGTGCTTAAGACAATTTGTTCGCAAAATGAACTTGAGGAACAGGAGTGCGCAATAAGATTTTAGATGATAAAACATTTCACAGTGTGGGAGAGCATTTCGATTTTCTCCGTAAATGTGTATCATATAGCATCTCTCCCAGTACGAGGGGATATTACAAGTCATAGCTACAACAGCGTTCAGTTGAGAGCATACCTTCGCCAGGGTTCACAGTTACGTTTTGTATCCCACTGATAGGCCAGATCTGGTTCCGGACCTGAATCAAAATTGAATCGGCTTGTTCTTATCACCTAACCAACTTATTACCTCCGCCACTGAAGGTTATGTTTTCACCTCTGTCTGTTTGTTACTTGGCAAAAAATTTTGACAAGTATGTTGATCACTCCGGTTTGTGTGTGTGTTTGTTTGTCTGTCCGCTCACTTATACTTGCCTACAGGTCACAATTTTAAACCGATCTTTACGAAACCTCAGTAGAGTTCGTGGTCCGACAAAATCCTATATAGTTTTGAGGTCAAAATGTCAAAAGGTCAACCACTTTTTTCAAATTTCTAAAATCCTCAATTTTCATCCGATTGATTTGAAATTTGAATAGGATTTACATATCAGATAACTGAATTCAACCACCAACTATTTTGGCGACCAACATAGGCATAGCTTAATAGCAACATAGCAACATAGCAATAGCAACATAGGTCAACATAGGCCAAAAGGTCAACAACCTTTTAAAATTCTAAAATCCTCAATTTTCATCTGATTGACTTAAAATATGAACAGGATTTTCATATCAGCAAACTGAATTCAACCAACAACTATTTTTGAGATCAACATAGACCAAAAGGTCAACATAGGCCAAAGGTCAACCACTTTTTCGAATTCCTAAAATCCTCAATTTTGATCTGATTGACTCGAAATTTGAATGGGATTTTCATATCAGCTAACTGAATTCAACCACCAACTTTTTTTATAGATCAACATAGGTCACAAGGTCAACATAGGCCAAAGGTCAACCACATTTTTCAAATCTCTAGATATATCAATTTTCATCCGATTGACTTGAAATCTGAATAGGATTTGCATATCAGCTTACTGAAACCAACCACCAACTATTTTTGAGGTCAACATAGGCCAAGTTTCTAAAATTGCCAATTTTCATCCGCTTAACTTAAAAGTTGAAGACGATTTGCATATCAGGTCACTGAATTCAACCACCAATTATTTTTGAGGTTAAAAGGATGCTCTACTGAGTGCATATGCTCTACTGAGTGCACATTCTACTTTGTTCTCTTTTACCAAGTGTCACTCTAGGAGTGATTTTTCATTTGTCTGTCTGTTTGTTTGTGAACAGGATATCTCAAAAAGTTGTGGATGGATTTGGATGGAATTTGGTGGAGAGGTTGGGTATATCACAAGGACTAAATGATTAGATTTTGAGGAAGAACCTGTTCCGGATCTGCATTTGAGAATTTTAAAAGTGATTCTTCACCATAAAAGATTGGGCAAAAAAAGATATACAGTCAGACCCCAACATTCGTGGCGGAATACGCTCCTGGAAAATGCCGCCAATGTCGGAACCGCAAATTTGAGGGCATTATTTCAATGGGAAAAGGGGGGATAGGTTCCCAGCCATTCCTGATTCATGGAAAATCCCGCGAATGTCGAGGAAAATCTGCGATTGTCTGGGCATTATTTCATTTGGGAAAAAGAGGACATATAATTGCACTAAGAGATGCGGTGGAGTGTTTTCATTATGTGCAGTACATCACAGGAATTGGTGTGTGTTACGCAGCAGGTGGGATATCCCACGAAGCTATGTTCACAGTGTGAATGGTGGGATATCCTGCAAAGCTATGTCCACAGTGTGAATGGTGGGGCATCTCGTTAAGCTTTGTTCACAGTGTGAATGGTGGGATATCCCACGAAGCTATGTTCACAGTGTGAATGGTGGGATATCCTGCAAAGCTATGTTCACAGTGTGAATGGTGGGGCATCCCGTTAAGCTTTGTTCACAGTGTGAATGGTAGGATATCCCGCGAAGCTATGTTCACAGTGTGAATGGTGGGGCATCCCGTTAAGCTTTGTTCACAGTGTGACTGGTAGGATATCCTGCGAAGCTATGTTCACGGTGTGAATGGTGAGGCATCCCGTTAAGCTTTGTTCACAGTGTGAATGGTAGGATATCCCGCGAAGCTATGTTCACAGTGTGAATGGTAGGATATCCTGCGAAGCTATGTTCACGGTGTGAATGGTGAGGCATCCCGTTAAGCTTTGTTCACGGTGTGAATGGTAGGATATCCCGCGAAGCTATGTTCACAGTGTGAATGGTAGGATATCCTGCGAAGCTATGTTCACAGTGTGAATGGTGGGGCATCCCGTTAAGCTTTGTTCACAGTGTGAATGGTAGGATATCCTGCGAAGCTATGTTCACAGTGTGAATGGTGGGGCATCCCATTAAGCTTTGTTCACAGTGTGAATGGTAGGATATCCTGCGAAGCTATGTTCACGGTGTGAATGGTGAGGCATCCCGTTAAGCTTTGTTCACAGTGTGAATGGTAGGATATCCTGCGAAGCTATGTTCACAGTGTGAATGGTAGGATATCCCGTGAAGCTATGTTCACAGTGTAAATGGTGGGATATCCTGCAAAGCTATGTTCACAGTGTGAATGGTGGGGCATCCCGTTAAGCTTTGTCCACAGTGTGAATGGTAGGATATCCCGCGAAGCTATGTTCACAGTGTAAATGGTGGGATATCCTGCAAAGCTATGTTCACAGTGTGAATGGTGGGATATCGCACGAAGCTATGCTCACAGTGTGAATGGTGGGGCATCCTGTTAAGCTTTGTTCACAGTGTGAATGGTAGGATATCCCGCGAAGCCATGTTCACAGTGTAAATGGTGGGATATCCTGCAAAGCTATGTTGACAGTGTGAATGGTGGGATATCGTACGAAGCTATGGTCACAGTGTGAATGGTGGGACATCCCATTAAGCTTTGTTCACAGTGTGAATGGTGGGATATCCTGCAAAGCAATGTTCACGGTGTGAATGGTGGGGCATCCCGTTAAGCTTTGTTCACAGTGTGAATGGTGGGGCATCCTGTTAAGCTTTGTTCACAGTGTGAATGGTGGGGCATCCCGTTAAGCTTTGTTCAAAGTGTGAATGGTAGGATATCCTGCGAAGCTATGTTCACAGTGTGAATGGTGGGGCATCCCATTAAGCTTTGTTCACAGTGTGAATGGTAGGATATCCTGCGAAGCTATGTTCACGGTGTGAATGGTGAGGCATCCCGTTAAGCTTTGTTCACAGTGTGAATGGTAGGATATCCCGCGAAGCTATGTTCACAGTGTGAATGGTAGGATATCCTGCGAAGCTATGTTCACGGTGTGAATGGTGAGGCATCCCGTTAAGCTTTGTTCACAGTGTGAATGGTGGGATATCCTGCGAAGCTATGTTCACGGTGTGAATGGTGAGGCATCCCGTTAAGCTTTGTTCACAGTGTGAATGGTAGGATATCCTGCGAAGCTATGTTCACAGTGTGAATGGTAGGATATCCCGTGAAGCTATGTTCACAGTGTAAATGGTGGGATATCCTGCAAAGCTATGTTCACAGTGTAAATGGTGGGATATCCTGCAAAGCTATGTTCACAGTGTGAATGGTGGGATATCGCACGAAGCTATGGTCACAGTGTGAATGGTGGGACATCCCATTAAGCTTTGTTCACAGTGTGAATGGTGGGATATCCTGCAAAGCAATGTTCACGGTGTGAATGGTGGGGCATCCCGTTAAGCTTTGTTCACAGTGTGAATGGTGGGGCATCCTGTTAAGCTTTGTTCACAGTGTGAATGGTAGGATATCCCGCGAAGCTATGTTCACAGTGTGAATGGTAGGATATCCTGCGAAGCTATGTTCACGGTGTGAATGGTGAGGCATCCCGTTAAGCTTTGTTCACAGTGTGAATGGTAGGATATCCCGCGAAGCTATGTTCACAGTGTGAATGGTAGGATATCCTGCGAAGCTATGTTCACAGTGTGAATGGTGGGGCATCCCGTTAAGCTTTGTTCACAGTGTGAAGGGTAGGATATCCTGCGAAGCTATGTTCACGGTGTGAATGGTGAGGCATCCCGTTAAGCTTTGTTCACAGTGTGAATGGTAGGATATCCCGCGAAGCTTTGTTCACAGTGTGAATGGTGGGGCATCCCATTAAGCTTTGTTCACAGTGTGAATGGTAGGATATCCTGCGAAGCTATGTTCACGGTGTGAATGGTGAGGCATCCCGTTAAGCTTTGTTCACAGTGTGAATGGTAGGATATCCCGCGAAGCTATGTTCACAGTGTAAATGGTGGGATATCCTGCAAAGCTATGTTCACAGTGTGAATGGTGGGATATCGCACGAAGCTATGCTCACAGTGTGAATGGTGGGATATCCTGCAAAGCTATGTTCACAGTGTGAATGGTGGGATATCCCGCGAAGCCATGTTCACAGTGTAAATGGTGGGATATCCTGCAAAGCTATGTTCACAGTGTGAATGGTGGGATATCGCACGAAGCTATGGTCACAGTGTGAATGGTGGGACATCCCATTAAGCTTTGTTCACAGTGTGAATGGTGGGATATCCTGCAAAGCAATGTTCACGGTGTGAATGGTGGGGCATCCCGTTAAGCTTTGTTCACAGTGTGAATGGTGGGGCATCCTGTTAAGCTTTGTTCACAGTGTGAATGGTGGGGCATCCCGTTAAGCTTTGTTCACATTGTGAATGGTAGGATATCCCTTGAAGTTATGTTCACAGTGTGAATGGTTGGATATCCTGCAAAGCTATGTTCACAGCGTGAATGGTGGGATATCCCGCGACGCTATGTTCACAGTGTGAATGGTGGGATATCCTTCAAAGCTATGTTCACTGTGTGAATGGTGGGATATCCCGTTAAGCTTTGTTCGCAGTGTGAATGGTGGGATATCCCACGAAGCTATGTTCACAGTGTGAATGGTGGGACATCCCGTTAAGCTTTGTTCACAGTGTGAATGGTAGGATATCCCTTGAAGTTATGTTCACAGTGTGAATGGTGGGATATCCTGCAAAGCTATGTTCACAGCGTGAATGGTGGGATATTCCGCGAAGCTATGTTCACAGTGTGAATGGTGGGATATCCTGCAAAGCTATGTTCACAGTGTGAATGGTGGGATATCCCGTGAAGCTATGGTCACAGTGTGAATGGTGGGATATCCTGCAAAGCTATTTTCACAGTGTGAATGGTGGGATATCCCGTTAAGCTTTGTTCACAGTGTGAATGGTGGGATATCCCGTGAAGCTATGGTCACAGTGTGAATGGTGGGATATCCTGCAAAGCTATTTTCACAGTGTGAATGGTGGGATATCCCGTTAAGCTTTGTTCACAGTGTGAATGGTGGGATATCCCGTGAAGCTATGGTCACAGTGTGAATGGTGGGATATCCTGCAAAGCAATGTTCACGTTGTGAATGGTGGGATATCCCGTTAAGCTTTGTTCACAGTGTGAATGGTGGGATATCCCGCGAAGCTATTTTCACAGTGTGAATGGTGGGACATCCCGTTAAGCTATGTTCACAGTGTGAATGGTGGGATATCCTGCAAAGCTATGTTCACAGTGTGAATGGTGGGATATCCCGTTAAGCTTTGTTCACAGTGTGAATTGTGGGGCATCCCATTAAGCTTTGTTCACAGTGTGAATGGTGGGATATCCCGCGAAGCTATTTTCACAGTGTGAATGGTGGGACATCCCGTTAAGCTATGTTCACAGTGTGAATGGTGGGATATCCTGCAAAGCTATGTTCACAGTGTGAATGGTGGGATATCCCGCATAGCTATGTTCACAGTGTGAATGGTGGGATATTCCGTGAAGCTATGTTTACGGTGTGAATGGTGGGATATCCCGTGAAGCTCGCTTGTGATCGCGAAATGTGAAAATATTTTTATGTGACCGCGAAAAGCAATGAAAAAGCGAAGCAGGGGGCTGTAAATGTATAAGTAGGTCATGCTTGTGGCTCATAGAAGATATGTTTTTTGTGTATGTCCAGTTGCATTGTGCGTGGATGGTGGAAGATGTGTTTTAGAACTGTGTCATGCTCACGGATCATGAAAAGTTTTCTTTTACGCCCAGGAAAAACTGTGAATATCCAGCACACAGGACCGCGAATATAAGATCAGGGCACAATTTATCAACCGTGAATGTTGGGACCACAAATGCCAGGGTCTGACTGTATAGCACGATATCTCAAACAGTTGTGGATGGACTTGGACGAACCTTGATGGAAAGGTTGGGGGCGTGTGACAAGGAAGAGTTTATTCAATTTTGGTGAAGATTCGAATCTGGATTAGATTCAGAGATTTTTTTTGAGTGATTCTTCACCATTGAGTGATAGGTCTAAACTGATATATAGTACAATATTTCAAAGTTCTGGATTGATTCTGACGAAACTTGGTGGATAGGTTTGGTGTGTGACAAGGACTAATCCATTCGATTTTGGTGAAGTTCCGAATCCGGATACGGGAATTTAGATCAATGAGCCATTTGGTTATCCTGCTTCGGAGTGGCGACATGTCCAGGATTGTGCCCACTAGCCTAAGAAACTGACTGCTTCAGTAGCCATATGCATCTGAGGATGCAAAATGATTGGTCTTCTTCTCAATGGTGAAGAATCACTTTAAAATTATCATATCGAGATCCGGATCCAGATCTTCACCAAAACAAATCAATTCTTCCCTGTCATACACCAAACCTGTCCACCAAGTTTTGTCCGAATCAGTCCATAACCTTTTTGAGATATCGTGTTGTACATATTATAGTTTTTTGCCTTATCACTCAACGGTAAAGAATCACTTAAAAATTCTCTATCCGGGATCCGGATCTCCACCAAAATCGAACCAATTAGTCTTTATCATACACCCAATCAGTCCACCAAATTTACTCCAAATCCGTCCACAACGTTTTGAGATGTCCTGTTCACAGTCAAACAGACAGGCAGGGGTGAAAACATAACCTCTGCCCACCTTCAGGGAACAGGGATTTTGGGGCTGTTTGTGTGAGGACTTTCGGTGGTGAGGGGGGGGGGGGGGGGGGATGGAAGAGAGGAGGAGAGGTTTGGAGGCGTGAGTGTGCAGAGGGGATTAATGCTTAGTGTTGGGAGGGGAAGGGCAAGGATTTGAGGGGGGAGGCTGATGCTTTTTGTTGATGGTAGTCATAAGTGCATGTGTAAGTTTACACAGTATAAATGGAACTGTGTGTGTTTGTGTGGGTGAGTGTAGGGCGGTAGGGGG
The DNA here is from genome assembly GCF_964187855.1 of Myxine glutinosa. Taxonomy (NCBI): domain Eukaryota; kingdom Metazoa; phylum Chordata; class Myxini; order Myxiniformes; family Myxinidae; genus Myxine; species Myxine glutinosa. The sequence goes on along the minus strand of NC_136269.1, from coordinate 55,875,865 downwards.
GGGGGGGGGGGTGGGGTGACACAATCACCCTAAGGGTAACTTGATAAATAAAAAAAATCGTGGAAAACATAAAGCCACTCTAGTTAAGGGGCTACAATGCCCTTGATACAGGGAAACAAGTCTTATAACCTATGCAAACACAAACGGGGATTTATACCTTAATTCTAATACTGACCACCCCCTGCTCCCACCCCTCACAAAACACACCAATGATTATCACATGCTCTATGTTTATATAGCAAATGAATACGTTTTGAACTCAACCGTTATGGTCATCACTCTTAAAATAGCTGTTTGAATGTAATTTGGTGGGTTTTTTATTTTTATTTTTCAATATTAATCAAAATTGTTGCATATTTCAACAAAAACTTCTGAAGCATTCCTGTATTCATTCGGTTATTTGGGAGAAATAACCTCATCGAGTGGGTCTTGGTGTCCGGCTGTCCGTACGTACGTCCGTTAACATTTTACTAAAACATCTCACAAACTACCAAACCTGATAGGCATTGGGACCATGCCCTAACCTTAAGTTGTGCTCCTCATGGCTGGATCTCTCCCAGAAAGGGAGCCATGGGGTTCCTCTCCAAATCCCTCATTTTCACTTCTTCTTCCATCGTATGCAGAACAGGACTGCAGATTGCATCATTGACTGGGGGTGCGGTTGTGCCGTTGATGCAGTACCCCTATTACATGTACACGGGTTCTCATTTTGCTGACCTCTGAAGGATAACAGTCTGAGTTAATCCCACATGGTGTTAATTCAACGGCCGACTGGGATTCAAACTCAGGCCTTAGGAACCCAAGCCAGCCGTCCAGGTCATTTCACTAAAATATCTTCTCCACAACTACCTGAGTGATACGGACCAAATTTGGTACAATGCATCAGGAGAGGAAGGTCTCATGGGGTTGTGCTCCCTTTCCGGATCCACCCATTTATAGGAGGTGAAAGGGGGGTTTTGCCCCAAACATTGGTATTTCATTAAAAAATCTTCCTTTCAGAAACTGACAACTGGATTCAGACCAAACTGACAATACAGCATCATGACCATGCCCTAAACTTAAGTTGCGCTCCCCATGGCCATATCTCCCATGGAAAGGGGGCCGCGGCCTCCATCCCCTAATCCCTCATACAGTCAAGTGAAAAAGTAAGTACACCCCATGTAAAGTTTTGACTTTTTCAACATATTTCAACATACAGCTATTTGATCTTCATTTCAACAATATTGATAGATAAAGGTGATATAATATAACAAATATCATGAAACATCTAAATTTTGTAGTCCATTGTATAATTTAAATAAACATCAATGCAAATTTCACATGTGGAAAAAGTAAGTACACCCCAACATTTATCACTACTTCAAATACCTAAAATTAGAATCAGGTGCACCAGCTCAGATGCAAATGATTAGAACATCGTTAGAGAGGATCTTGGAGGAACCTGTCTTATTTAAACCTCAGACATTTAGTTTGGTTTGCTCTTTGTTGTTGAAGTGTGCGGCGTCACCATGCCGAGATCAAAAGAGCTCTCTGAGGCCTTCAGAAAGATTATAGATGCCTTCGAGTCTGGGAAGGGATTTAAAAAGATCTCCAAACAATTTGAAAGCAATCATTCGACTGTCCGGAAGATCATCGACAAGTGGAGAAGATTCCAAACAACTGCGAACTTGTTCAGGCCAGGCTGCCCCAGCAAGTTCAGCCCGAGAGCAGACCGCTGGATGCTGAAAGAAGTCTCTAAGAACTCCAGAATGTCATCACGGGACCTACAGGTAGCTCTTGCCACTGTTGATGTCAAAGTGCACGAGTCTACCATTAGAAAGAGGCTGCACAAATTTGATCTACATGGGAGGTGTGCCAGGAGGAAACCTTTGCTGTCCAGAAAGAACATCAGGGCAAGACTAAAGTTTGCCAATGAACACCGAGGCAAAGACCAGTACTTCTGGAACAATGTGCTCTGGACAGATGAGTCAAAGGTAGAGCTATTTGGCCACAGTACCAGAAGACATGTTTGGCGAAAACTAAAGACAGCATTTGACCACAAGAACCTGATACCAACTGTAAAGCATGGTGGTGGAAATATTATGGTTTGGGGCAGCTTTGCTGCATCAGGGCCTGGGCAGCTCACCATCATAGAATCCACTATGAATTCTTCATTGTACCAGAGGGTGCTTGATGATAATGTGAGGCCATCTGTTGGAAAGTTGAAGCTCAACCGAAGGTGGACCTTGCAACATGACAATGACCCTAAACATACCAGTAAATCCACCAAGGAATGGCTGAAAAGAAAGAAATGAAGGGTTCTGGAATGGACAAGTCAAAGCCCGGATCTAAATCCCATCGAGATGTTATGGGGGGATTTGAAACGAGCTGTGCATGCAATTGTGCATGCTGTGCAACAATTTTTTGTTGAATAAATTATTGCAAAGTGAATTGTACACCGCACCTTTCCTATGCCATCTCCAGGCATTGCAAATCGTCATTACCTGGCACCGAAGGGGGCTCGGCAGTGACGCACGCTGAAAGGGAGTACTCAGTTTTCACTCTGGTTGTTTTCTTGTTGTACACCGCACCTTTCCTATGCCATCTCCAGGCATTGCAAATCGTCATTGCCGGGCACCGAAGGGGGCTCGGCAGTGACGCACGCTGAAAGGGAGTACTCAGTTTTCACTCTGGTTGTTTGTTTGTTTGTCTGGGCGATATCTCAGCCATCCTTTGAGCTAGGAAGCTGAAATTTCGGCACAATAGTGAGCAAGGCCTTTGTCAAAAACTGTATTTTTGTTTTTTGATTAATCAATTAATTGAGGAGTTATTTAATTATGAAAGATTAATTAAGTACTTATTTAATTAATCAAATTTCCTTTCTCTTCTGACCATTAACTCAGGCACCTTTTGAGTTAGGAAGCTGATATTTGGACATGCCAATGACCAGGTGATTTGGCTGCAAAGGCTATTTTTGATTTATTAATTAATCTAATTATTTAATTATTCAATTAATGACTAATATTTTTTTTTAAGTTAAAGATTCTGATGAAATGGTGGTGGTTTATGTGTTCTATGACTGAATTGATTAATAATTTCATTTTTTAATGATTATTATTTATTTATTTTCGTTATTAATCATTTATTTATTTTCTTTCTCATTTGGCCAATATCTCAGGCACCTTTTGAGCTGGGAAGCTAATATTTGGACATGACAGTGACCAAGTGTGGCTGTCAAGGATATTTTTGATTTATTGATTAATCATTTCATCGATTAATCATTTATTGATTCATCGATTAATTATTAAATTTTTTATTAATGACTTATTTAATTAAATTTCTAAGAGATACATCTTCGGATGAAGCGCTAGTGGTTTAGTTATGCTATTAGCCAATTGATTAAGAAAATATTTTGTGATAATCTTTTATTGATTTTAATTATACAATTAATCAATCAATTAGTGTACACCTCTCCCTCCCAATGCAGCCTCTATGAGCTGCACTGCGGTATTGCCGGGCACCGGAGGCACCCCGGCAATGCCGCGCTGTAGGATATTTAATTATTTGGCATGGGGGCGGTGTACTTTGAATGTATCTGTGCTTGTTTTCTTTCTTGTTTTCTTGTTTTCTTGTTTGTTTTTCCGGGCGATATCTCAGCCATTCTTTGAGCGAGGAAGCTGAAATTTCGGCACAATAGTGAGCAAGTCCTTTCTCAAAAACTGTATTTTTTGTTTTTTGATTAATCAATTAATTGAGGAGTAATTTAATTATTAGCGATTAATTAAGTACTTATTTAATTAATCAAATTTCCTTTCTCTTCGGACCATTAACTCAGGCACCTTTTGAGTTAGGAAGCTAATATTTGGACATGCCAATGACCAGGTGATTTGGCTGCAAAGGCTATTTTTGATTTATTAATTAATCAATTAATCAATTAATCAATTAATCGATTAATTATTTAATGATTCGATTAATGACCAATTTTTTTTTAAAGTTACAGATTCTGATGAAATGGTGGTGGTTTATGTGTTCTATGACCGAATTGATTAATAATTTAAATTTTAAATGATTATTATTTATTTATTTTCATTATTAATCATTTATTTATTTTCTTTCTCATTTGGCCAATGTCTCAGGCACCTTTTGAGCTCGGAAGCTAATATTTGGACATGAGTGACCAAGTGATGTGGGAATCAAGGATATTTTTGATTTCTTGATTAATGAATGAATTAATTAATCGATTAATTATTTAATTATTCGATTAATTACTAAAAATTATTTTTTTTTCAGTTACAGATTCTGATGAAATGGTGGTGGTTTATGTGTTCTGTGACCGAATTGATTAATAATTTAATTTTTTAATGATTATTATTTATTTATTTTCATTATTAATCATTTATTTATTTTCTTTCTCATTTGGCCAATATCTCAGGCACCTTTTGAGCTGGGAAGCTAATATTTGGACATGAGTGACCAAGTGATGTGGCTATCAAGGATATTTTTGATTTATTGATTAGTCATTTAATCGATTAATTATTTATTGATTAATCGATTAATTATTTATTGATTAATCGATTAATTTATTGATTAATCAATTAATTTTTTTTTTTAAATTAATGACTTATGTAATTAAATTTCTAAAAGATACATCTTCGGATGAAGCACTAGTGGTTTAGTTATGCTATTAGCCAATTGATTAAGAAAATATTTTGTGATAATCTTTTATTGATTTTAATTATACAATTAATCAGTCAATTACTGTACATCTCTCCCTCCCAATGCAGCCTCTATGAGCTGCACTGCGGGCGCCCGGCAATGCCGCGTTGTAGGATATTTATTTATTTTGCATGGGGGCGGTGTACTTTGAATGTATCTGTGCTTGTTTTTCATTGTTTTTTGTTCAATTCGATCACCTTTATCTGTAGATACTGTTTAAATGAAGATCAATTATAATTGATATGTCCACATATGTTAAAAAGATAAAAAACATTTCATGGGGTGTACTTACTTTTACCACATGCGAAATTTGCATTTATGTTTATTTAAATTATACAATGGACTACAAAATGTAAATGTTTCATGATATTTGTTATATTATATCACCTTTATCTGTCAATATTGTTGAAATGAAGATCAAATAGCTGTATGTTGAAATATGTTGAAAAAGTCAAAACTTTACATGGGGTGTACTTACTTTTTCATGTGACTGTATGTACTAAAACATATATTCCTCACAAACTACATGAGCGATATGGACCAAATTTGGTACGACACATCAGAACAGTAACGTCCCATGGGGTTGAGCTCCCTATCAGGATCTGCTCCCAAAAGAGGTTTAAAAGGGACGGTCCCCTCAAATTCAGGTAATTTATTTAAAAATCTTCTCAGAAACCGTAGGGGAAAAGCTGTCGAGTCCCCCATGGAGGTTTTTTTAAAATTACATTGAGCCTTCAAAATACTGTTCGTGTGTGTGTGCGTGTGTGTGTGTGTGTGTGTGTGTGTGTGTGTGTGTATATATATATATACTAGCTGAAGTGCCTGGGGTGGGGGGTGGGGGGAGGAGCGGAGGGGTAGACTGAGGGGAACGGTGGAGAGAGGGGAGAGGAGGTGGTGGGAAAGGGAGGGGAGGGAGAAGGGATAAGTGGGAGGGGGGGGGGGTGACGACAAATTTACCTGTGCGAAGTGTGTTCTAACATCAGTGTTGCCGAGGTAAAAAAGGGAATTCTTGTAATACCCTCCGCCACCACCACCAGGTGACGCCACACAGTACACATTTACACAGATAATTTATGCCCCCTGCACCCCCATCCCTGTGTGAGGCCTATGTTGCCCCCCCCCCCCTACATGAGGTCTATGTTCCCTCCCTTCCCCCCCCCCCCCCCACCACAAAGTTGTATTTGTACCCTGAGTCTGGAGTTTGCAACTTAAAAGATGTGGCCATGCATATAACACACAAACGGAGAAAGACATTTTTGCCTTATATATATTTACCCAAAGAAGCACACTAACCCTATGACATGATGCTGACGTCATGTGCATAAATTATACCAACACATCACCTCCAAACTAGGAGGCATCCATGTGGTACTCAAGTCTTTGCAGACTGAGATTAAAGCTCTATGTTCACAAATAGACAAAGGCAGAGATGCTGATCTCGATTTCACCCTTATTATGGGCCTTATGAGGCCTGCCTTTTTTATAATAAAAAAAGGTAAAAAATCAAACATTTAAACAGCCGTGGATGTACACCTTGACCCCACGGCCAAGGCACACCGTCTATCAAGACTGTCCCATTGGCATACACATGCACCTCAACCCAAAGGCTGAAGCACATGGTCAATCAAAACACATGCATCCTGACCCCAAAGGGCCAGAATGCATGGTCATACAATTGGACCCCTCCTCCATAGGAGTGAGTCCCCATGACTTCAACATCATGCCGTCCCGATGAGGGCTTCTTTTTCCCTCATCAGGACAACACACTGCAAATTGTTTATTTTTGACCAATCTCAGGCACTAATGAACACAGATTGAACCCCCTAACTTGACTAGGAAACAAGGCACAGACGGAGTCTCACCCCAGCAATTGCTGCACAACCTGTTAGCAACAAGTTTCACCTGCCATGCTGACACATTGTCTCTGCCCTGCTCATCAACAGCTATGAGGTTTGCAGTCAAAAATATTAAATTTAACGAAAGAAGCACACTAACCCTATGACATGACGCTGACGTCACGTGCATAAATTATACCAACACATCACCTCCAAACTAGGAGGCATCCGTGTGGTACTCAAGTCTTTGCAGACTGAGATGAAAGCTCTATGGGCAGAAATAGACAAAGGCAGAGATGTCTATCTAGATTTCACCCTTGTTATGGGCTCATCAGTACAACATACTGCAAATTGTTTATTTGTGACCAACCTAAGCCACTAATAAACACAGCTTGAACCCCGTAACTTGACTATATATATATACAGTGAAACCTTGACTTACGAGTGCACCAACTTACAAGTTTTCCGAGATACGAGCCGTCGCTCGGTCGATTTTTTGCTTTGTGATGCGAGCCGAGATCTGAGTTACGAGCGAGTGAGCTTGGATATAAAACACGTAATCGTCGAAAAACATGAGCGAGGTGTGCGTGTTGTCGACTTGGCGAGGCAGTACGATCGTAGTACTTCTACGATATGTACGATTTTGAAGCAGAAGGAGTCGATAAAGGCTATAACGCCAGCCAAGGGCGTTAAGATTATTTCAAAGCTCCGGACCTCTGTCCATGAAGAGATGGAGAAGTTGTTGTTTGTGTGGTTGACGGAGAAGCAGCTCGCAGGAGATACCGTGACCGAGGGCATCATGTGTGAGAAGGCCCGAGACATTTACGGGGATTTGGTGCAGCAGACGGCGGGAACATCAACGGACGAGGCATCGGAAGAGTCATTCAAAGCCAGTCGGGGATGGTTTGATAATTTTAAGAAGAGGACCGGCATTCACTCCGTCGTCAGGCATGGTGAGGCAGCAAGCTCGGATGTGAAGGCAGCTGAAGATTTTATTATAACTTTTGCCGAACTGATAGAAGCCGAAGGATACATCCCCCAGCAAATCTTCAACTGTGACGAGACAGGGCTCTTCTGGAAAAAGATGCCGAGGAGGACGTATACAACGGCAGAGAAGAGCATGCCAGGCCACAACTTGTTCAGAGTGCCGGCGATAGCTCGCCTTCTCTTTGTGGAAGACACGGTGAGATCCTTAACATCCAACAACTAATGGGACGCAAACGGGGCGCCCAGTTTAGCGGTACACACATTGATGAATCACCCTGCCTGTGAAACACCGACATGACAGGTTATAGCTGGGTCGGGATTCAAACCCAGGCTGGACAGTTTAGAGTCAAGTGTGCGTACCTCCAGTCCAGGCCATCATGCCAACTTGTATGCTGCATACAGGTGAAATATAAAGCACGAGATATTTTTTATATATATACAGTATTTCCAAAAAAATTGGTGTGGTTTTTGGCGGGCTGGAACGGATTAATAGCATTTCAATTCATTTTAATGGGGAAATTTAATTTGAGAAACGAGCAAATTGAGTTACGAGCTCGGTCACAGAACGAATTAAACTCGTAAGTCAAGGTTTCACTGTATATATATATATATATATACATATATATATATATACATATATATATATATATATACATATATATATATATATACATATATATATATATATATACATATATATATATATATATATATATATAGTGTTGCGTTGCGGTTTTGAGAACCCACACAGGTAACATCATTAAAGGTTAAAGGTTGCACCCCATGGTTAGGCCACATGCAACATGTAGGTCACCTTAGAACGTTAGTTATTTCATAGTATATGTGAGATAAGGCCATTTCCAATAGTTGCATCTGCGTTGTGTAAAACAAATAAGAGTAGGCCCCGTTAAGTTTGCAGCCTCCATCCAATCGACTCCATTGAGCACTATCCAGTCTGCACCCCATTGCCCCTCGCAGTTTGTTACGCGTTGGGCCGGTAGCGTTCGCTGCCCTTGAGCTTTCGCTCGAACCAGCCCAAATGCCACGAGGTAAGGCCTGAAAAGGGGGCGGAACGCCGGGGTGGGAGTGTGGCCACGTCAGGCAGCCATCAAAGGGCGGAGCCGGTAAGACCCCATCAACCAACCAGGGCTCGGGTGAGATCGCCTTGTCGTGAAAATCAAGCACAGACACGACTTGTCCCTTGGGTAGGTTTAATATCATTTAGATCTGTGGAAACATCCTGTAAAATACATTCATGCAATAGACATTAGAATCAGAGTATTACATGGGCAATGTCCGATATCAATAGGTAAAACAAAACAAGCGCCGCATATAGGGGCGTACATACCATTCAAACTACAGGACTATGTCTCAGTAAGTGCCGCTGGAGTGTCCTTGTGCCACGGTTGTCCCGGGTCTTATAGACGCCCCCTTTAGTGGGATAAGCGAGCACTCCCTGGGTTCACCTTTGGTATAATTGCACTACATTCTCCTCGCCGTTAGAACTATACTGCCGCTCGGCAGGTTGCAAGCAAGCGTCAGCAATAATCGAATGGGGCACGTCAATTCACGTCAGTTGGTCCACCCGTAGCGGTCGGGGCGGCGAACTACCCTGCCAGTTCGTGTTCGGAAACTACCGGGTACGGCGTCCCCAAGCCCGGAATCCCCCGCGTTGGAATAGCTGCCGGAGGTGGTGGGTGTCGGAGGGGGCGCCCCAGCACCGTCTGGCAAGGGAGTGGGTGACGACGGAAGTGACGGTAGTAGTTCCATAGTGGAAGCTTCGGTAGAGTCCATAGACTCGTAGATGGGTTCGTCGATATCCCTGTCGTCGTCCCCACAAGGGGCGAGATGGCGTACGGAGACAGTAGACTCGCGGCCGTCCGCCGTTAACACTCGAGCATGCTCGGGATTAGCCTGGAGGACCTGCACCTTATCAACAAGGGGGTCGTACTTGCTAGCGCGAACCGCTCGTTTGAGATAGGCGGGCCCCGGCTCAGCGAGCCAGCTGGGTAAAGATTGGATACTACCCGAGCTTCTAGGGTGGTGGAACAGTCTTTCGTGAGGAGTCTGGTTGGTGGCGGTACATAGGAGAGCCCGGATCGAGTTTAGAGCTGCAGGTAGCGACCACGCCCATTTATCGAGGCCTCGGCCGAGGGTCCAGAGGCTTAGCATGACGGCCCTCCATATAATCCCATTAAAGCGTTCGATCTGCCCATTCGCCTGGGGCCGGTACGGGGTGGTGTAGCTCGAAGCGACATTATTCTGGAGCAAGTAGCCCCTCACCTCCTGAGACAGGAACACCGCACCCCAATCGGTATGCACGTAGGCCGGATACCCAAACATGGAAAACAAATTCTGCAGGCACCGTATAACCATGGCAGCCGACATATCCCCGCACGTATAAGCAAAGGGGAATCGCGAATACTCATCAACGATAGTGAGCAGATAACGAGAGTTACTCGACACCGGCAGCGGCCCTTTGAAGTCCATCGCCAAGCGCTCCCACGGTCTAGTAGCCCTAACCAGCGTCCCCATAGGAGGGTTGTAAAAACGCGGTTTGAGCTCCGCACAGATAGTGCAATCACGGCAGATCCGGCGGATGTCCTCAATCGAGTACGGCAGATTACCACTGCGCACAAAATGCGCGAAACGCGCCACCCCGGGATGACACATAGTGCCGTGCAAAACGCGCAGTCCCTCCAAAGTTACAACCCCCGCGCAAGTGGCCGGACCTCGATAAGGCGTCGGCGACCAGGTTATCCTTCCCCGGGCGGTATTTGATGGTGTAGCAGAAGTCGGCGAGTTCGATACGCCAACGGGTGATTTTCTCATTCTTAATGCGTTGAGCATGTAAGGTGTCTACATAAATGCAACGCTTTGTTGGTCCGTGACGATTTGGAAACACCACCCAAGCAGGTACGGCCGCCATCGCTGAATTCGACGATCGCGTACGCATCCTTTTCGACAGACGAATGCCTCCACTCGGCGGAGGTGAGAGTCCGCGAAAAGAAAGCCACAGGGCGTCCCCCTTGGGAGAGAGTCGCCACTATCGCATGATCCGAGGCATCACTTTCCAAGACGAAAGAGGCACTCTCGTCAATCGTCGCTAAAGCGGCGCCAGCGATGTCGGCTTTAAGGCCCTCGAAGGCCGCCATGGCGGCCGGGCCCATGGGGAACGTGTCGCAGGCCACGAGGGGGCGGAGCTTTGCGGAGAAATTTTGCACCCACTTTGAATAGTGGGCGAACAGCCCAAGAGCGCGTTTCAGCGAAGCCCAATCGCTAGGCGGAGCCATATCGAGCAAAGGTCGCAGACGCTCCTTATCCGTGGAGACAGAGCCATGGGTCACGGTGTACCTCAAAAGATCTACCGTGCGTAGAGAGTAACGACACTTAGCCGCATTCATGGTTAGGCGATATTTCCGCGCGACCTCGAGGAAGCGCTTCAGATTAGCGTCGTGATGCCCCTGGTCATACCCACAAACTGTAAGATTGTCCAGATTGACAGACATCGGTCAAGTTCTCCTTCGCAACGAGGTCATCCATAGCCCTCTGAAAACAAGCGACTCCTTTAGTTACCCCAAAGGGAAGTCTCGTGAACTGGTACAACCGCTGACCCGATTCAAAGGCTGTAAAGACTCGATCAGCCCTAGAGATGGGGACCTGATGATACGCACTACGCAGATCGAGAGTGCTATAAACGGAATACAGGGCCACCTGGCGTACCAGGGCATCCATCCCTGGTAAGGGGTAGGCATCCACCTGGGTAAATCGATTAATCGTCTGTGAGTAGTCGATTACCATGCGCCGGCGGTGGGCCTCACTTCGCACCACTAAGACTTGGGCCCGCCACGGCGACCTACTGGGTTCTATAATACCGTCCTTTAAGAGCTGGGCCGTTTCTTCCGCAATGAATTGCGCATCTGCGCGAGAGTAGCGCCGCAATTTTATGGCTACAGGGGTACAATCAGTGGTCAGGTTGGGGAACAGCGAGAGAGGCTCCACGTCCATCTGAGCGAGGGCACACACAGCAAGCGTGTCCGGCCCACCGAAGTCTATTTCCAAACGTCCATGTCGCTTAAGGAAATCAAGTCCTAACAGAACGTCGGCACATAAAGCAGGTAATACCATGAGATACACGTCTGGGAACGTGCGTCCCTTTATCACAAGTTTCAATCGACATGCCCCTTTTGTGCTCAGCCGAAGTCCTTGGGAGGCCATGAAGATCCGTCGTGTTGTCCCGAGAACCAGCCACCCATGTTGATGCACTCATCGTTGATCGATAAAACTATCCGTAGACCCCGTGTCGATCAAAGCTTGCGCAAAAACGCCCGCGACCTTGAGCGGAATGATGGCCTGCGCAAGGCCGGCAGACCCGGCAGGTATTGTACCGGCCGGGCGAGAAGATCGCGCCTCGCGAGTGGATTCCACTCCGGCTGCAATCTTCCGGTCGTTCGGGCAGCCCGGGGCATCGTTGGCAGGTTGGGCCTCAGCAGGAGTATATAAATCGTAATACCCACTGTCAGAGGACGTTCCCACGCCGGCTGCAGTTTGCCGGTCGTTCGGGCAGCCCGTGGAAGATCCTCGTGACAAGCGCATAGTTGGCTCATCTGCAGTTTCATATGCCGGAGTGAGTGCGTGTAAGTCGTAAGAGCCGCCGCCAGATGGCGCTCGAGTCACGTGCTGCGTTTGCCGCACATCAAGAGGGGTTTCCAAAGCAGGAGCATGTCGCTTGTTTGAAGGAGGCGTTCGAACGCCAGTCAAGGCCGGTCGCTCCGCGGCCGGTCGCGTTCGCGCCATTTGTTTCGGCGGCCCGGTGTATCTCACCAAGGTCGTGCGTGCAGCCAGGGGCCCGCGAGAAGGAGGTCTGCTCATCAAAGCCGAGTGAGGCGCCCCGTCCGGTGCTCGATCCGTTGGCTCAGCGATAAGCCCATTCAAGGTCGTGCACGTGCCCAGTGCGGCCTTCCTGCAGACCTTTGCAAAATGGCCCTTGGTGGAGCACAGATGGCATATGGCCTCCCGAGCCGGGCATTCAGATCTAGGGTGCTGCCGATTCCCACAAAAATAGCACTTCGCGTACCGGTCAGGCCGTGGCCGGGCAGTGGCAGCAGCAGTTAGGCCGGAAGCGGAGGCCGCTTCAGGAGCACCCAGAGACTCGGCCGTGGTGGTCGGGTCCTCCCCCATATCCTCGGCGGTAACCCTCTCCGGTCGCGCGAGTTGAGAAGTCCCCGCCACGACTCGTGGGTGGTCATAAGCGGTGGATTGTTCACGGGCATCTGTAAAGACGCGTGCCAGCCGTAGTGCCTCCGTAAATGTCAGCTCCGCGGTCTCCAAGAGTCGGAGCCTCAAGACTCCAGAATTAATTCCAGAGACGAAAGAATCTCGGAGAAGGTCATCCTCGACTTGCTCATGGGTCCGTACCTCTTGGACGCAGTCCACTAATAGGTAACGCAGCTCCTGCGCGTAGCGATCGATCGATTCCGATGGTTGTTGTCGCCGCTGGGAGAGTTGATGCTGGCCGTGCATGGTGCTCCGTTTCTTTATGTATAGTCGCTTTAGCTCTGCCAGAGCCGTAGTGTACGTCTCAAATCGAGCAATGCTCCAGTACACGCTGTGATGGACCTTCGACTGTAACACGTACAGCTTCACCGCGGCGGTGGGCTCTGTTTCATGAGCGGCGAAGTAATTCTCCAGCGTTTTGAGCCAGTGGGTGAACTCCGATCCCGACCCCTCGGCTTGAGCGTCGGCATCGAGAATCGGTACCATGATCATCTTGTGTTCAGTCATTTCGTCGATCTAAATGATATTAAATGTCGTGAAAATCAAGCACAGACAGGACTTGTCCCTTGGGTAGGTTTAATATCATTTACATCTGTGGAAACATCCTGTAAAATACATTCATGCAATAGACATTAGAATCAGAGTATTACATGGGCAATGTCCGATATCAATAGGTAAAACAAAACAAGCGCCGCATATAGGGGCGTACATACCATTCAAACTACAGGACTATGTCTCAGTAAGTGCCGCTGGAGTGTCCTTGCGCCGCGGTTGTCCCGGGTCTTATAGACGCCCCCTTTAGTGGGATAAGCGAGCACTCCCTGGGTTCACCTTCGGTATAATTGCACTACACGCCTGACAGGGTGTGGCTCGAGATTCGAGAGGGTTCACGAAGTGGCGCTATATAACCGCGAGAGCAAAGCCCTCTGAAGGACTTACGCAGCAGCGCTCATTACAGAAGGACTTAAGCGCATCAGAGGACTTTTGTGGAAGGCGCCAGTATTGAAGGACTCGTGTGAAAGGATTGTCACGTTTCGCATTCGTGCAGAAGAATTGGGAAAGGCGCTTTGGTGACATCATTGGGGAAGTGGCGCATTGTACAAAGCGATACCGGGAGCGTGTATAAAGGCGCTGGTACAACTATTACGTACGCAGTATAATTGCCAGCCTACCTTCCCCCCAGTATAACTGTCCGATCCGCGCCACTGACACGTGGCGATCTCGCCTGCCGTCTGCCGTCTACCATCACCAGCTGCTTCGTGGTACGAGTCGGGGACCGGAGCGAGCTGTGGACGCCATCGGTGGACCTTCAACCCGACCATCTACAAACCCCGTGTGAGTCTGAGTCTGAGCCTGAGTCTGAGTGCGAGCGGGCCCGTGTCCAGGGATAAGTAAGACTGTATAAGGCTGCCCTGTGTATCTGCTTCTTCCTCTTCCCTGTACATTTCTGCGTCTTCTTCCTCTTCTTGTACAAAGTGTGTACTTCTCTTCCTTCCCATACAATTGTAAATAAATTACCTGTTCTTCCTGTTTTCCTCTTAATTCGACCGTCTTAGTGATTTCTCAATTGGGTAAGCGTGGCACGATTAAGAACCGCTCCAATCGGGTTAGTTCCCATTAACGGCCCGAATCGCGGCTCGCTTCGCTCGGCATGTCCACTAACGCCGTGGTTCGGGTGGGGTTATTTCCTTGCTTCACGGCCGGTGTTAGTACTTAGGTAATAAGACTAATTCAGCTTACAACCCTATTTAACACCAACCGGAAGGAACGTGATAGCCCCGGGATCGCGTCGGCTAGTAAAAAGACAAGGGGATGAATGAATCCCCCCTTGATAAGGGGGAGGCCGACGTTCAGAGATCCGCAACAATATATATATATATATATATATATATATATATATATATATATATGTATATAATAATATAATAAAAGAGACTGTGCGTCAGTCAGTCCATCCGTCTTCTCCATAACACCAAAACCATGAAACCTCACAGCCCTTACCAAGGTCAAAACAGCTGTTCACCACCATCTCTTATCTTCCCCCATCCAAAACCTTGATCTTTTCTACCCCCACTAATTCACCCCAGATCCACCTTGTTTGAAATTCCAACTTCTTTCCTGGAAGTCTTGGCAGTGTCCATATGTTTTATACCTCTCCCACCCCCCCCCCCCTTCCCATGCCTCCCCCCCAAAGCCCTCTCCCTCCCACAGTTCTCTCGATGTCTCCATGTCTCTCGGTCCCTGCTCTCAAATGTTGTGTTTGTGTCCTTCCCCCTCTCTCCCCATCTTGTCTACCGCTCCCGATGTTATTTGTTTTGTGTGTCTGTTTGTCTTTCTGTGTGATTAATGTTCGCTCTTTCACGAGCCTCGATCTTGTATACAAAAAAAAAAAAAAAAAAAAAAAAAAAAAAAAAAAAAAAAAAAAAAAAAAAAAAAAAAAAAAAAAAAAAGCCCTAAACTTTGCATGCATATTTCTCAAACTCCAAGGGAGTGCATTAATGAAAACTGGGTGTTTGGACATTAATGGACACTCTACAGTTTCATTGGAGGTTCTTGCTTGAGTGCTGAAGCCGCTTGGTGAGCACTCTGCAAGCAGCTTGGTAATGAAAAACTCATCTGTTCACCATTCTCTTACCTTTCAATCTCTTTATTTGTTTTTTGACATTGATGATGACTGATGATTTATACATGACTTTGATGTTCAACTTTGAGTGCTATTCTTATATCCCTGAAGTTAGGGTGCTTTTCACTTTCACTGTTCCTGATTCAAAGTGTGGGGTGTACTTATACAAAAAAGGGGGAGTTGTTGATTGTACTATTACAAAAAAGGGGAGTGCTTATAAAACCTCAATACTGGACAGTACTACAGTATTATTTGCAAAATAAGAATTGTATATGCCCCTGTGATGGGAGTCTGGAGGTGGGGTGGGAGGAGGGAGGGGAAGGACCAGGGTTGGAGGAGGGAGGGGAAGGAGCAGGTTTGGAGGAGGAAGGGAGGGGAAAGGGGGGGAGGACTCCTTTCACCTTAAGCTGCCTTATCCTCCCCTCTCCTCATGCTGCCTTCTCCTCCCCTCTTCTCACGCTGCCTTCCACTCCCCTCTCCTCATGCTGCCTTCCCGTCCCCTTTCCTCATGCTGTCTTTTCTTCTCCGCTTACGCTGCCGTCCCCTCTCCTCATGCTGCCTTCCCTTCTCCTCACGCTGCCTTCCCCTCTCCTCATGCTGCCTTCCCCTCTCCTCATGCTGCCTTCCCTTATCCGCTCACACTGCCTTCCATATCCACTCCCCATATGCTGCCTTCCCCTCCCCTCTTCTCACACCGTCTTCCCCTCCCCTCACACCACCTTCCTCTCTCCTCAAGCTGCCTTCCCTTCTCCGCTCACACTGCAGTCCCCTCTCCTCATGCTGCCTTCCCGTCTCCTCACCCTGGCTTCCCCTCCCATCTCCTCACGCTGCCTTCCCATCCCCTTTTGTCATGCTGCCTTCTCTTCTCCGCTTATGCTGCCATCCCCTCTCCTCATGCTGCCTTCCCTTCTCACCCTGCCTTCCCCTCTCCTCATTCTGTCTTCCCTTCTCTGCTCACACTGCCGTTCATATCCCCTCCCCTTATGCTGCCTTCCCCACCCCTCTTCTCACACTGCCTTCCCCTCCCCTCACACCACCTTCCTCTCTCATGCTGCCTCTCCTTCTCCGCTCATGCTGCTTTCCCCTCTCCTCACGCTGCCTTCGCTTCCCTTTCCCTCACGTTGCATTTCCCTCCCCTCACGTTGCCTTCGCGGCCCCCTTCTCTCCTCCTCCTCCCTACTCCCTCCCTCCTCTCCTTTTCCCCTCCGTCCACCATATATTTAAATATACACAAAGTTACTGTGGTCATATGATTTATTTAATACTTTTATCACCAAGGTTCAGAGTTGTAAACTCTTCTGCTTTTTGTGTGGTAATGGTTTAAAAAAAATGTTGTAATCACAGATTTAGTAATTTTATGACTTTTTTTTTGTAACATTTGATGGAGTTCCAACTCAAGCTTTCTTCCTGTTGTCTGGTTCCTAAATGTTGATTGAGTTATTGCACATCATGATAATTTAGGACCCAGGTGCCTTAATCTGTCAATTACCTCCTTCAAGTGCATGGTTTGGTGCTGTTGGTGCAGTGTGTGCTCCAGAGGAGAATTGTTTTCTTAAGGACAAAGGTCAGTTGTATTGGAAAAGCACGAGGCTTTTGTTCTCGTTTCTTCTTTCATTTTGGATGGCATGCTTGATGATCACAAGGAAATGAACTTTTGACTGATCTGAGTACTCCTCTTGGCATTCTTTATTGCCCATTGAAATATCTTGTACATTCCACACATTGTGGATATCCAGGCCTAGATCGAAGCACATTAATGTGCTACTGTACAAATTTCCTGCAGGCAAAAGGATTTAACGATTTGCCAGTCGGTTATGGAGGCCTTTAGCTCGGAAAGCACGTTTGAATACCCATTAGTGCAATCGATTGAAGGGTGGTGAAGGCTTGGCAACAGTTTGCATCTCAAGACAAATATTTTTCTGCTCATGCGATGCCATTTCTCCAATCTCTATTCTGGCCTGAAACAATTTGTGGCATGAGAAAAGTAAACAGTAAAACTGGTACCATAATTCTAGTAATCCCCATGGTAAAAAAAACCTGGGAGGGAGGGTGGGGTGGGGGAGAGGGGCAGGGGGTTGGCACGATTTATATGTAACGATTTACGATTATGTAAAATATGTAACGATTTTTTGGATTTGACACCAGGTTCATGCCCCAAAGGGTGGGGTCTTGGGGTCAAAGGATGAGCTTTTTAAAATTCCAAATTTGATATTGGGTTATTCCTGGTGGAACTTTTTGCCATCTTTCAACTTTGCTTTAGGTGGGAAGCATGGGGATTTGCGATGGCGCACCATCAATTTCACCCTGTTATTATTTGCAATTGCAGTGCATCAGTAGAAAATAGGCAAGTTATTACCTCCAAGATCAGATATCGAAGTGCGAAGGTGGATGGAGGTAATGTTTTCACCCCTGTCTGTTTGTTTATTTATCTGTTTGTTTGTGAACGGAATATCTCAAAAGGTTGAGGACGGATGCGGACAAAACATGGTGGACAGGTTGGTTGTGTGACAAGGACGAACCGATTCGATTTTAGTGAAGATCCGAATATGGATCTGGATATGAGAATTTTTTAATGGCAAGTGATTCTTCACCATCTAGTGAAAGGGCCAAAAACCATATATAGCATGATATTTCAAAAAGTTGTGGACGATTTATGACAAAACTTGGATGAGTTGGTTTGATGACGAGAACAAGCCGATTGGATTTTGGTTCAGGTCCGAATCCAGATCCGGCCTATCTGTGGGATACAAAACATAAACTGTTCAGCTTGGCGTAGGTATGCGCTCTACAGAGTGTGATTCTTAGTCTTTATTGTGTAACTAGCCGAAACCCGTGGAACATCCACGGAAGGGAGGATGTGGTGTATGGATAGAGTGTACCATTGTGGATGGCATAGGGGATTTGCTTGTCCGAGTAAGAGTTAGGTAGAAAGGTGAGAATGAAGAGTGCGTATATGAACAACGATCGCCGACACCGGCACAAATGCATGCTCTGGATTGTCCACTCAGTGGACGGCTTGCTGTCGCCTTCACCTGTCCAATCAGCGGACGGCTCGCTTCGCTTTCGCCCAGCAGACGCCGATACGATGGCGTCGTAAGATGGCGTCGTATCGGCAGTTAATCGGATGCTTTTGGGCCCCAACGTCGGCTAATTCAGATTTTTCGAGTATGGCTGTACGTGATAAACAAAGAGCGCGGTTCGTGGATCGTAAATCCATTAGTGCCGTGGGCATCGGGTCACTGGGTGCGGCGTAAAAGGGATAACAAAGTCGAGTCCTTATGCTATTATTATATAGATGCCTTGCAGGCTTTTAAATCCTTTATGAAAGGAAATTGTGCAGCAGGTGAGAAATCGCTCTCAAATTGCTATCCCTTGGCTGGTCAGATATGCAAGTGCGAGGTGATTCATCGAATGAGGTGATTCATCGAATGGCGTTAGTGGAAAAAGTTCTGCTATTTCATTGTGTGATGAAGGTGATAGAGTTAGAACATTTCTCTGTTAATCTCCATCAGGAAATTTAAATGATATATCAGCATTGCCTGGGTCACAGTTGTCTGATTTTTGTAATTCTGAATTACAATAATTTTTACCTCTCATAATTATGGTTATTATTTGAATTCACTGCGTTAGTGACACATTGTACGGCCCAACTATAAACTATCATCCCCGTGTTTCACAGCAGAGCGAGGCATCAATGTGTGCCGTCCCTTGGATGGACGTTAAACTTGATGTCCTGTCTGTCGGCATTAGTTGGTGGATGTTAAATATCCCACGGTGTCCTTCGTGAAGAGTAGGCGAGCTATCGCCAACACCCTGAATGAATTTCAAATTCCTGCCCTGATTTCCCGAGTGAGGGTGGCAACTCGTCCAGGATTTTTGGCTTATTAACGCTCTGCATAGGTACATGATTATTATTATATATGGCAGAGAAAATGTGTTAGTGTGGCAGACGACACTTTTTATTTATTTATTTATGTTGAAGACTCCAGTCATGGACTCATCGAGGCCAGGCCATGAATTATAAAACTGCATTGATAGAAAAATGAAGAAAGAGAGAATAGTGTAAGAATTTTTGAGGAAGTAAAAAAAAATCTGCTTTTTGAATATGAGAAAATCACGTGTTTGGAAAGACATGAGAAGACATAAAGTTCCATAGTTTGGCAGTGGAGGGGAAGAAACAAGCATTATTACGGCCCTCCCTTGAGTTGCCAATGGCCACACAATAATCATGTGATGTAGTGGCTTGTGACTATTCAGTGGTCTTGCTAATGGCGGAGGTACACAAGCAGCAAGTCCTTGGGAGCAGAAACCCAATAAATATCTGTAGAAAAGAGAAAGAGAACCAACTTTGTGACGTAATTCGAGCGAGTCGAGGTTTGAGGTCAGATTGGGAGAGTTGATAAGTCATATTACTTGGGATTCAATTCTGTCCAGTATGTATGTGGAGCTTGAACCTTCCCAGATGTGAGAGCTGAACAGGACTCCTAGTTTCTTCGAGGCAGATTTAGCTATTTGTGTAATGTGGGGATTCCAGGATAAATTTGATGATAGGGTAATACCTAGTAGGTTTATTGTATCACATGGTGTAATTATGGATCTTTCAAAGGAGATTGGAGAGTTGAGAGGAGAGAGAGATGGGAAGAAATTGAGTTTTAGAAGTATTAAACTTAACCTGATTAGATTCGCCACACTGGTAAATCTTGTCCAAATCTGAATTTAAAGAGTTGGCTGTGATCAAACGAGATGTAGATCGAGTGATAGTCAGGGCCCTTAGGGATATTTTGGGGCCGTTTGGTTCAAATTCTTCCAAAAGCACCAAATTTGGCCCAGATGTTGCCCATGCCATACTCTTTCGATTTTTGACGGGCGCCAAGAAGGGCGCCCCCCCCCCCCCCGGGGGCCCCATATTGGCGAAATACTAAATGGCCGCCACCCGGATTAGAGGAAAATCAGTTAAATAACCAAAAGGGTTGGAATCATGTATGATACCACTTTTCAGGGGTTTTCGAGGTCGAGGAATCCAATTATGATGTTATTTTGATGATTCGAGGTCAAGGTCAACCCTCAAAGTCATCTTAAAGGTCATTTTTGAGTCAAACATGTCGGTTTTTGAGTTTTTTGTCAAGATTTACGGGAGGTTCACCATTTTATGTTTCTGGGTTGGGTAATCGAACTCTGACCTTATTTTTGACAAATAGAGGAAATATTTACATTTCTATTTCCTAATTTTCAGGCATATGCAGTTCATCAGTCTAATTACAAAGGTACAGATTTTGATGTTTTATGAACTGTATGCCATATCCTTGTTTAATTTTTGTGCGATCATGATCCGGGTTCATGTATACATGATTGTATACATGTCATAAATATGACGTCATAGGTCATGTGACCTGGCGGCCATATTGGATTTTATGAAAACCTTAAAAATGGATCCCTGCCTTCATTTTTCGATCGATTCCTTTTGAACTTTGACCACTTATAGTACGCCATGTGATTGAATGCATATCCTAATTATGACGTCATAGGTCAGGTGACATGGCGGGATGGACCGGTATGGTCCCCGGATCATACCGCCCTTGGCGCCCGTCAAAAATCGAAAGAGTATGGCATGGGCAACATCTGCGCCAAATTTGATGCTTTTGGAAGAATTTGAACCAAAATATCCCTAAGGGCCCTGACTATGAGGGAAGATGGAGCAGATGGGAAAAACATGGTGGAATGTAATGTCGAGTCATCAGCCGATGAGTGCCTTTGGTTATTTGTAGAAGAAAGAAGGTCATTGATAAAAAGAAGGAAGAGTGTTGAGACAAGATGGAACCATGAGGGACACCACTGTTGATAGGGAAGGAGGAAGATGTTGAACCATCAACAATTACGGAGATAGAGCGGTCGGAGAGAAAGATCGATATGAGAGAGCAGAGTGAAGGAGGAAAGTGGAAAGAGGGAAGCTTGGATATCAGACCCCAATGCCAAACTCTGTCAAAGGCTTTTGAGATTTTTTTTTGGATACTAAGTCAAGGCTAGGGTAAAAGCTACCATATAGACCATACAATAAAGGGAGCGGGAGACAGGAGGGAGAGAGGTAGGGAAGTACAACACTGGTAGAGAATAGGGACATCGGGAGATCTGTGGAAGGGAGAGGGCTGGGACTGGGTACACGGGATTAAAAAATATGGACACGACATGGACTTTCAGGAAAGAAAACGTAATTTCAAGGAGGTGGACTTGGGATGGGATATCAAGGCCTACAACAAAGGATTCCCCAAAGTCTCTCAGATAAGAGGCCCAGACATTCATAATGTAAGAAAGGATATCACTGGTAGATCCTGCCTTGTGTTACGTGGTCCTCCCGGTGACTACCTGGTCTCGGTGACCCCCAGACCGTGAGAGGAACCCCACCAGAAAAATATATGATTTATACGCTTTCGTAACGCAATCAATATGAATTCCAGTCAATAAGAAACCCCACACCAAGGATCCGGATGAATCAATAATACATTCCCAATCAATCAACAACAATCAACAATCAATCAACAATATTACTAAGATGGCCATCTCATATATTTCCCCCCTTGACCCCACTCACTGCACCCTCCATAGTCACTGTCCCTCACAATGTCTCTGGGCCCCTCCAGACCAAGGTGAAGGTCGACTTCTCCGCACACGGGCGGTTGAACGGACCCTGGCTGACGTGCTCCAAACGTGCATGTCCCATACCGGGAACGGCTGCTGCAGCGGACACCTCCTCGGGACACCACCGGGGTCGGAGCCCGTGATCGCGGCCTCTGGGCTGTGAACGGCTCGCAAAGCACGCGAGGCCCAAGGTGCGACCCATACACGCCCTCGTAGGCGTCGAGGTGAACAGTGCCGGACGCTTGGTTCCTTCCAGGAACCCACGGCAACCTGACACGTAACAGGCAATCACCCCGCGCAGGTAACTCCTCTCGTCAGACGGGCTTTTCAAACTCAGCGTTCCAAAGCAGGTAGAGATCGACTCGGCTCACGTCGGAGCTGGTAGAGGATCAAGATGGCCGCCTCTCTCCCGACCTTCTTCCTTTTTCTCTCCCTGTTCACGATGCCGTTTCCGGTCTCGTTCTTACCAGGAGCGCTTCTAACCATTTAACCACAACAACCTTTAATAGAATAAACATTAATAAGAAATGACCTGAATAGTAATTCACATAAATCCGGAATTCGTAACACTTGCGAAAGCCATATTGATGGTCAGATAGAAGACTGTGAGATTCAAGATGCTTGAGGAAATGGTAATTGAGAAGACATTCAAATACTTTTGAAATGGTAGAAGTCAGAGCAATAGGATGGTAGTTGGAAGGATTCGAACAACACCCTTCTTTAAAATAGGCTGCACAAACCCCTGTTTCCAGGAAAGAGGAAAAGTTTGGATTTTCAAACAAAAACAAAACAAATTAGCAAGCACGGGTGAAGTTCTGAAGCATACTCCTTCAAGACATGAGGAGGAATGCTATCTTGTCTGTATGCCTTTCTTATGTCCAGAGAGAGGAGTACTTTTTTGATTGCATGAAAAGAGATTATATGGAGGGTCGTATGATTGGTAAGATGTGCACCAGAGGGAAATGGAATGTTTGGAGGAGTCATCCAGTTTGATTTCTTTTTGTTTGGAAATGATTTCGAGTCATCCAGTGTGGAATTGGAGGAGAAAAGAGAATCAAAAAGAGATGCTGTATCAGTCGGAGAGACAGCAATATTATCATCGGAATGGAAAAGCGAAGGAAAGGTAGAGCGACAGAAGTTGTTGGAGATACTTTTAGCTTATGACCAGAAAGATCTATTAGTGTAAAAAGATCAGAGGTTGTCACATTTCTTTTGGATTAAGGAATGCCTTGCCTCACGGAAAACATGTTTGCCATGATTTCTGGCAGCTATGAAAGCTGGATGCCAGTCGGAGGAAGAAGAGTTTTTCCATGTCTGATATGCTGCATCCCTTGCAGTAATGGCCAAATAGCAGGAATTATTGAACCAATAATTGGTAGGAGAGATAGACTTGAAAGAGAAGGGGATATCAGCCTCCATTCCTGCAACAATAACTTCAGCTATACGTTCAGCAGAGATAGAGGTATCGCCCAAGGAGAGGCTTACAGATTAAAACACAAATTCCACCTTTACATTATGGGATATTATGTGTTGATCAATGACAAAAAAATCTCAATTTAATCCATTTTAAATTCAAGTTGTAACACAACAAAATGTGAAAAAGTCAATGGGTGTGAGAGTGCTGTGAAGTGTGGTGGTTCCGTCTCTGACTTATTTCCAGTTACAACTGGAGTTCATCAGGGTATGTATTTTATTTTTCAATGGCCACAATTAATCCCACCATAAGATGGTGATATTAATTCTGGCCATTGAATAATAATAATAATATTATTCATATTAATAACAATAATAATAACAATAAAAACAGGTAGGCTCCTTGATCTTGAAGTGTGGTGCTGCGCACACAACTTGCTTGCCAAAGAGGTAGGCCACAATGCGTTTGATAAAACCAAGAGTCTTTATTATGAAAGCTCGAACTGCCGCACTGAGCGGGCCCGAGCTTAGAGCCCGCATATATGTGCCGAGGCCACGCCTCGTCCCCGGGCATGGCCGATCGGTCGATAGGCGGGGCATGCAATCCAGTTCCCCGCCTGGACGTTCGCGCCACCTGCTGGTGCGCTGAATTCGTGTACCTTGCTTGTGTCCGCCACACGCCTCCCCCCAGAATTCCCGCGCACCTGAAGGGTGAGTTTGCGGGGAAGCCGGATGACCCGGCCAAAACGCCCCCTGGCGATGGCTGCCGGTCTGGGGGGTGGCGGGACGGCATGGCTGGGGGGTGCCGGGGGTCCGACCGCCGGGGGGCGGCCTCGACGCGGAGGCAGAGCTGCTGGCGGGGGTGCCGGCGGTCCGACCGCCGGGGGGCGGCCTCGACGCGGAGGAAGAGCCGCTGGCGGGGGGTGGTCCAGATCGAGGTGGGCCGGCTTGAGGCGGTCCACGGAAATGCGATCCGGGGCACCGCCGATGTCGACCGTGAAAAACCTGTCCCCGGCCTCCAACACGCGGAAGGGCCCGTCGTACGGGGGCCGCAGCGGTGCCCAGTGGGCGTCGTGCCGGATGAACATGTACTTTGCCGTGCGAAGCTCCGGGGCGATGTGGGAAGGCGGGCAACCGTGGTGTGCCGATGGCACCGGGGCGAACCTCCGGGCGGTCTCCTGAAGGGCGGAGCGCTGTTGTGCCACGGACCAAGGAGCCGTGGAGTCGGGGATAAATTCGCCCGGTACCCGCAGTGGTTGCCCGAAGACCAGCTCCGCCGAGGACGTGCGCAGGTCGTCCTTGGGCGCCGTCCTGAGGCCCAGCAGGACCCAGGGGAGTCTGTCGACCCAGCCGCCGTCGCAGAGGCTGGCCCGGAGCGCGGCCTTCATGGAGCAATGAAAGCGCTCGCACAGGCCATTGGCCTGGGGGTGGTAGGCCGTGGTGTGGTGTAGCTTCACCCGGAGTCCTTGCGCCACCGCGGCCCAGAGCTCCGAGGTGAACTGGGGGCTGCGGTCGGACGAGATGTCCGAGGGGGCACCGAACCGGGCAACCCAAGTGGCGATAAAGGCTTGCGCCACCTCCGCCGCAGACGTCGCCGCCAATGGGACGGCCTCCGGCCACCGTGTGGTGCGGTCGACCATGGTGAGGAGGTGGGTGAACCCTCGCGAGGGGGGCAGAGGTCCCACCAAGTCGACGTGCACGTGGTCGAACCGCCGCTCGGGCACCGCAAATGGGGCCAACGGTGCCTGGGTGTGGCGGTGGACCTTTGCGCGCTGGCACGCAAGGCACGTCCTGGCCAGTCGCGGACGTCCTTCCGGAGGCCATGCCAGACGAACTTTGCCCCGACGAGTTTCTGGGATGCCCTCGTGCCAGGGTGGGACAGGCCATGGATGGCGTCGAACACCGGGCGCTGCCAGCCAGCGGGCACGATGGGGCGAGGCCGGCCGAGGGAGACGTCGCATAGGAGGGCCGTGCCCGCGGCGTCGAACGGCACCTCGGTGACGTGGAGGCCCGTGACGGTGGTCCGCAAGGCCTGGACGTCAGGGTCGGCGGTCTCGGCCTCCGCCATCCGGGCATAGTCGACCCCGAGGTGGACCGCGTGCACGACGGACCGGGAAAGGCAATCCGCCACCGGGTTGTCCTTACCCGCCACGTGACGGATGTCCGTCGTGTACTCGGACACGGCAGAGAGGTGGCGCTGCTGCCGTGCTGACCATGGCTCGGCGACCTTGGCCATCGTGAACACAAGGGGCTTGTGGTCAACGAAGGCCGTGAACGGGCGGCCCTCCAGCAGATGGCGGAAGTTTCGGACCGCCAGGTGGAGTCCGAGCAACTCGCGGTCGAAGGTGCTGTACCGGCGTTCGTGCGGGCGAAGCTGCCGGCTGAAAAACGCCAGCGGTTGCCAAGCACCACGCACCCATTGCTTGTGCACCGCGCCCACCGCGTAATCCAATGCGTCGGTGGTGAGGGCGATCGGTGCGTCGGGCGCCGGGTGCGCCAGCATGGTGGCGTTGGCCAGAGCCAGTTTTGCGCCCGCGAACGCCGCGGCCATCGGCTCCGACCATGCGATGTCACCTTTGCCCGGCTTGCCCCGGAGGGCCTCGTGCAAGGGGCGAAGGAGCTGGGCGACGTGGGGCACGAAGCGGTGGTAAAAGTTTACCATGCCCAGGAACTCCTGGAGCCCCTTGATCGTGCGGGGCCGCGGGAAATCCCTGACCGCCTCCACCTTGGCCGGTAAAGGGACGGCCCCGTGCTCGGTGATGCGGTGCCCCAAGAAGTCGATGGTGGTGACACCGAAACGGCACTTGGCAGGGTTGATGATTAGGCCATGCTGGCCCAGGCATTCGAACAGCATGCGGATGTGGAGCAGGTGGTCCTCCCGGGACGCGCTCGCAACTAGGATGTCGTCCAGGTAGACGAACAGGAAAGGTAAGTCGCGCAAGATGCTATCCATAAGCCGCTGGAATGCCTGAGCCGCATTCTTCAACCCGAAAGGCATCCTTAGAAATTCGAAGAGGCCGAAAGGGGTGATGATGGCCGTCTTCGGGACATCGTCCGGTTGGACAGGGACCTGATGGTAGCCCCGGATGAGGTCCACCTTCGAAAACACGGTCGTGTTGGCCAACCAGGCAGAAAAGTCCTGAATGTGTGGGACCGGGTCGCGGTCGGGGGTGGTGGCATCGTTGAGCCGGCGGTAGTCCCCGCACAGCCACCATCCCCCGCCGGGCTTCGGCACGATGTGCAGTGGGGAAGCCCACGCGCTGTTGGAGCGCCACACGATCCCCAGCCGCTCCAGCGTGGCGAACGCCGCTTTCGCCACCGCAAGCTTCGTGGGCTCGAGCCGACGTGCCCGGGCAAAGACCGGCGGCCCGACCGTGGGGATGTGGTGCTCCACCCCATGTTTAACGGCCACCACTGAAAACGTGGGCCGCGTGAGGGCCGGGAAACTGGCGAGGAGGCGGGTAAAGTCGTCCGCTGCCGGAAGCGTGCAAACTAAACTCGCCGGGACGGAACCGTCCAGCAAGCCGCTTGGCAAGCCGCTCGGTGAGCCGCTCAGTGAGCCGCTCAATGAGCTGCTCAGCGAACAAGCGAGCGAGCTAAAGGTTTCGGCCTGGACGAGTCGTCTGCGCTTTACATCGACCAACAACCCATGCGCACATAGGAAGTCCACACCGAGCAATGCCATGGGCACGCTAGCGGTCACGAACGACCATTGAAAGCGCTGCCCTCCAAACCGCAGGGAGAGGCAGCGCTTCCCGAACGTGCGGATGGGTGTACCGTTGGCGGCAAGCAAAGCGGGGCCCCGGCCCGCGGTTCGCTTGTCGGACGTGTTGGCTGGGATGACGCTTACCTGCGCTCCTGTATCGCAGAGGAAACCGCGCCTGGACAAGGTGTCCGTGATAAAGAGGAGGCTGCTGGAATGGCCGACGCTCAGGGCCACTACCGAGCGCCGGCCTGGTCGTTTCCCGACCTGCCAAACGAGCACGGCGGGCAACACTTCTTAGCCTTGTGGCCGAACCTGGCGTGGAAATAGAACCAAGCTTGCAGCGGCGAGGGCGGTGGCGGCCGCGGTTTTCTCGGCAGCGGCGGTGGTGGTGGGCGGGGTGCGGCAGCGGCCACGAGGGACGCAGTAGCATCAGCCTCGGGATCCACGACGGCCGCACCGTAACTCGCCCGCGTGTCGCAAGCCGTGAAGAACTTGTCGGCCAGGGCGTGGGGTTCCCTTATGTTGGAACCGGCCAGCGCGACGCGTACCTGTAGAGGTAGCTGGCGTCGGAAAAGCGCCCGGAATAAGAAATCCGGGGCTTGGTCACCCAGCAGCGACAGCATATAATCCATCCGCACGGATGGTCGTGTGTCGCCGGGTTCGGGAAGGTGCAGGAGGCGGTCGGCCCGTTCAATCTCAGTGAGGCCGAGCGTGGGGATGAGGAGACGTTTGATTGCCCCGTACTTGTGGTCGGCCGGCGGGTGCCGCAGGATGGACACGACCCGGGCGGCAGTGCCGGGCCCGAGGGAGGCGACCACGTGGTAGTAACGGGTCTCGTCCGCCGTTATGCCTCGAAGCTGGAATTGCGCTTCGGCCTGCACGAACCACACCGGCCTGTGCTTCCCAAAACTCTGGAAGTTTTACCGCGACAGCGTTGTTGGCCATGGCGCGTTCGGTGGTCAGCAACGGCTGAACCAATCGGGGTCACCAGTGAAGTATGGTGCTGCGCATACAACTTGCTTGCCAAAGAGGTAGGCCACAACGCGTTTGATAAAACCAAGAGTCTTTATTATGAAAGCTCGAACTGCAGCACTGAGCGGGCCCGAGCTTAGAGCTCGCATGTATGTGCCGAGGCCACGCCTTGTCCCCGGGCGTGGCCGATCGGTCGATAGGCGGGGCATGCAATCCAGTTCCCCGCCTGGACGTTCGCACCACCTGCTGGTGCGCTGAATTCGTGTACCTTGCTTGTGTCCGCCACAATCTCATATTTCCTTTGTGAGACAACGACATTGACAGCATTTGACATTGTTTCACAAGAATGGCTGTGGCTGTCTTTGCTAGAACATGGCGAAGTAAGGATGCTCGGTAGTCAGGTTCACTATGTTTTTTCGTTCAAAATCATGGTAGATTAGCAAACCTATACATTTTTGGAAACGTTATTACATGGAAAATCTGAAAATCAATGTTTACATTTGCCAATTCCGACCAATTTGATTCGACCAATTCGACCAATTCGACCAATCAACCAATTCCATTCGACCAATTCGACCATTCGACCATTCGACCAATCGCTTCGATCGACCATTCGACCATTTGATCGATTCGATTCGATTCATCGAATTCGATTCGATCGACCATTCGACCAATTCGATTTGCCAATCAATTTGACCGACCTTTGCTTGTGTGGAACGGACTGTGAAAACGATGCGGACTATATTGTCGGATAAGACACACAGGACAGTGATGACGAACTCTAAATGGCATATTCTGTAATCGTGTATGTTTGATGCCATTGACTGCCTGTGTATATTTTGTCATTGACTGCCTGTGTAGATGTGAAGTTATACTGACTGCATGTGTATATATGATTTTGCTGACTGCCTGTGTATGTTTGGTGATATGAATTATTGTGACACATTTTGATGTTATTAACTGCCTGTACAAAATGATAACATGTATTTGATTATGCAACTTATCGCGAATATACAGACAGTATTTTGCAATTCAAAACCTTTGATTCGTCTCTTACCATTCCCCATAGCACTAATTTGATACTTTCATTGGATTCCTTGTCCCTGAAAATATAGGTTTAGTATATTTTTTAAAGTTTTAGGGTAATTAGAGGCAGAAATAGAACAAAATATGTATTTTACAGTGGCCATTTTGAAAATCCAAAATGGCCGCCATACAGGTATCTCTCCAAATGTAAACATTGATTTTTAGTTTCCTTATGCTATAACCTTTCCAAAAATGTATAGGTTTGCTAATCTACCATGATTTTGAACGAAATATAATTTATTGACATAGTGAACCTGACTACTGTGAACCGTATTTGGAATCATGAGAGTTTTAAGGGACAGCACTAGAAGGCTGGAGGTTTGGGCTGAAGAAGGTGAAGATGATTGATGGTCATGGATGGAGAAGACATGCCTGGAATAATAGTGAGCTGAAAAGTAAAATTATATTCCGACTCGGAATAAAAGTATTTTTGGAGTACCGTATTTGGATTGCCATCCAATTATGGGATGAAGGGTTATTACATGTAATTTCATCCTTGTAGAAAAGTGATATTGAATCACGTAATGCTCTTTGCAATTTTGGAGCACAATTTGGCCTGCAATTGATTTACCGATTTAAGGGATCTCTATAATGATCCATTACCGGAATTCGGTAAATTGCTTGATAATACTCATATCTGCTTGTAATGCCGAGGGATTTATATTACACGGAAAGGCAAACATTTCTTTGCATTTCTCGGAGGAATCTTTGGAAACTATGTCATAAGTTTCCGTCGTGTTGAATACAACTCTTTGTAGTTTCTGTTGTAGCAGTTGCTCAACATTTGGAGCAGAGGGTTAGAGATTGGGAAGAAGGGAGCCGTGGTTACGGGTGCGTTTGAGGAATGTGACTTTGTACAGCTCAGAA
This sequence comes from Myxine glutinosa, assembly GCF_964187855.1. Classification (NCBI taxonomy): domain Eukaryota; kingdom Metazoa; phylum Chordata; class Myxini; order Myxiniformes; family Myxinidae; genus Myxine; species Myxine glutinosa. The sequence goes on along the minus strand of NC_136269.1, from coordinate 55,845,771 downwards.
TTACTGCCATTGTGCGACTCACAGGTCGTTGCCTTGTGGATTGGAACAACTGCTTTGTTTCAGTTGCAGCTCCAGCACGAAAACTTTACAATTCGTCTTTCAAAGAGATGCACAAACGATGAGTTGTGGAGTTCGGCATTGTTCACGTTACAAATGCGCCTGGGCGAAGGTGCGAAGAGGTCTTTGAACAACATGAGGTTACGTTTTGTCACAAAAAGTCTCATTTATGGCTTTGCACATGAATTCAAATTTGTTCCTGGCATTCGGGACAACTACCAGTAGCTTTGTTCAGCTTTTGCTCTGGCAGGTTTATTGATTGAGCAGTTTATGAAACCATTATTTCCTGTTGGGTCCAGTGGTGGTGGATTCCATACTCTTGGCAGAACTTTGGGGCAATTACAATTTGTGAACGTATCCATGGCTAAGAACTAAACCTGGATAGGTTGCCAATCCGTCGTAGGGTGCGAGAACTCCCCCCACCACCTCCCTCTACCCCTTGAGCAGCCATTTAAGTCAGATCCATACCATTGAGGGTAATGCTTTACCCATTCTACCAAACTGCTCACAGTGAGTGAAGCCTGACAAAAAAAAATGTTCAGCCATTGTATGGAACTTTGCAGCTTTCCATACCATGGGCTATCAGATCACATGTCAGATTAATTTCCCTTTATAAACCAGTTTTGTGCTATTAATTTAATTAGCCATTAAGTTCTTAGGCATGCCTGTGAGAGAGCAGCAACAGCATCATTCTATTCACACGTGAGATTTACGATTGTTGAAAATGTCAAAAACACACAAGTTCCCTTCTCGTCCCATTCTCCATCTCCCACACAGCAAAGACACAAAAAAAAAAACCGAATTAACAATATATTAAAGCGCGGCGTTACGCGCGCTGCTTGTGAGCAAGGAGGAAGCGGACAAGCGGTAACATATAAACGCCTTTATTCAAGACTACACTGTAACACTCCGGGCTGGGCGCCCGGTGTCTCTCATGAGGCCACGCCTACCCCTCGGACGTGGCCACCGCCCACTTGGTGCGTGGAATGATGTCACCACGCCAGTGGGCTTTTGTGTCCGCCACACGCGCCCCCCCAGAATTCCCGCGCACCTGGAGGGCCAGTTTGCGGGGCAGACGAATGACCCGGCCGAAGCGCCCCCTGGCGATCGGCGGCGTCCGGGGTGCAGGGATGCCAGGTGGGATGCCCCTGGCTGCTCCTGGGATGGGTGCAGGACCGGGGGGCGGCGTGGCGGCGGGGCTGGGCGGTGCCGGGGGTCCGCCCGCAGGAGGGCGGCCCCGACGTGGGGGTCGGGCCACTGGCGGTGGATGGTCCACATCGAGGTGGGCCGGCTTGAGACGGTCTACCGAAACGCGGTCAGGAGTACCGCCGATGTCCAGGGTGAAGTGCTTCGCCCCGGTCTCCAGCACGCGGAAAGGCCCGTCGTACGGGGGCCGCAGTGGTGTCCGATGGGCATCGTGGCGGACGAAGACGTACTCCGCCGTGCGAAGCTCCGGGGCGACGTGCGTCGGTGGGTGCCCGTGGCATGCCGTTGGCACCGGGGCGAACCTCTGGGCGGTCTCTTGCAGAGCGGAGCGCTGCTGTGCCACGGACCATGGTGCCGTGGAGTCGGGGAGGAACTCGCCCGGCACCCGCAGCGGTTGCCCGAAGACCAACTCCGCCGCGGATGCGCGCAGGTCCTCCTTGGGCGCCGTCCGGAGGCCCAGCAGGACCCAGGGGAGCCTGTCGACCCAGCCGCCGTCGCGGAGGGTGGCCCGGAGCGCGGCCTTCAATGAGCGGTGAAATCGCTCACACAGGCCGTTAGCCTGGGGGTGGTAGGCCGTGGTTCGGTGCAGCCGGACCCCGAGCCCCTGCGCAACCGCCCCCCAGAGCTCCGAGGTGAACTGGGGGCCGCGGTCGGATGAGATGTCTGAGGGGGCGCCGAACCGGGCGACCCAGGTGGCGATGAAAGCCTGCGCGACATCGGCCGCCGTTGTCGACGCCAAGGGCACGGCCTCCGGCCACCGGGTGGTGCGGTCCACCATGGTGAGGACGTGGGTGAAACCCTGCGAGGGGGGCAGAGGTCCCACCAGGTCCACGTGGACGTGGTCAAACCGGCGTTCCGGCACCGTGAACGGGGCCAACGGGGCCTGGGTGTGCCGGTGCACCTTGGCGCGCTGGCACGCGAGGCATGTCCTGGCCCAGCCGCGGACGGCCTTCCGGAGGCCATGCCAGACGAACTTGTCGGCGATCAGCCTTTGGGAGGCCCTCGCGCCCGGGTGGGACAGGCCGTGGATGGCGTCAAACACCTGGCGCTGCCAGCCCGCGGGCACAATGGGGCGAGGACGCCCGAGGGAGACGTCGCACAAGAGGGCCGCGCCCGCGCCGTCGAACGGCACCTCGGTGACGCGGAGGCCCGTGACGGCGGTCCGCAAGGCCTGGACGTCGGGGTCAGCGGCCTGGTCCGCTGCCATCCGGGCATAGTCGATGCCGAGGTGGACTGCGTGGGCGACGGCCCGGGAAAGGCAATCCGCCACCGGGTTGTCCTTCCCCGCGACGTGCTGGATGTCCGTCGTGTACTCGGACACGGCCGAGAGGTGACGCTGCTGCCGGGCCGACCACGGCTCGGTGACCTTGCCCATCGCGAAGATCAGCGGCTTGTGGTCGACGAAGGCAGTGAACGCCCGGCCCTCGAGCAGATGGCGGAAGTGCCTGACCGCCAAGTGAAGTCCGAGCAACTCGCGGTCGAAGGTACTGTAACGGCGTTCGGGCGGGCGAAGCTGCCGGCTAAAGAACGCCAGCGGTTGCCAAGCTCCACGCACCCATTGCTCGTGCACCGCGCCCACCGCGTAGTCCGAGGCATCGGTGGTGAGGGCGATCGGTGGTGAGGGCGATCGGTGCATCGGGCGCCGGGTGCGCGAGCATGGTGGCGTTAGCCAAGGCGAGCTTCGCGCCCGTGAACGCCGTGTGCATCTGCTCGGTCCAGGTAACGTCGCCTTTGCCCGGCTTACCTCGGAGAGCTTCGTGCAGGGGGCGCAGGAGCTGGGCGATACGGGGCAGGAACCGATGGTAAAAGTTCACCATGCCCAGGAACTCCTGCAGCCCTCTGATCGTGCGGGGGCGCGGAAACCCCTTCACCGCCTCCACCTTGGCCGGCAGGGGGACGGCTCCGTGCCTGGTGACACGGTGCCCCAGAAAATCGATTGTGGCGGCGCCGAACCGGCACTTTGCGGGGTTCACAATCAGGCCATGCTGGCCCAGGCGTTCGAAGAGCGTGCGGAGGTGGCGTAGGTGCTCTTCGCGGGACGCGCTGGCGACGAGGATATCGTCCAGGTAGACGTAGACAAAATCCAAGTCGCGCAGGACGCTGTCCATCAGTCGCTGGAACGCCTGAGCCGCATTCTTCAGACCGAAGGGCATGCGCAGGAACTCGAAGAGTCCGAATGGCGTGATGACCGCCGTCTTCGGGACGTCCTCCGGCCTGACGGGGACCTGATGGTAGCCGCGTATGAGGTCCACCTTCGAGAAGAAGGACCTGCCCGCCAAACGGGCGGAAAAGTCCTGAATGTGGGGGACGGGGTAGCGGTCGGGAGTCGTGGCGTCATTGAGACGGCGATAGTCCCCGCACGGTCGCCATCCCCCGCCGGGCTTCGGCACGATGTGCAGCGGCGACGCCCAAGCGCTCTCTGAGCGCCGAACGATGCCGAGTCGCTCCAGGGTAGCGAACTCCGCTTTTGCCACCGCCAGCTTCGTCGGCTCGAGGCGGCGTGCCCGGGCGTAGACCGGTGGCCCGACGGTGGGGATGTGATGGGCCACCCCGTGCTTGACGGCCCCCGCCGAGAAGGTGGGCCGCGTGAGGGCCGGGAAACCGGCGAGGAGGCGGGTGAATGCGTCCGCTGCCGGAAGCGTACAGACCAACGTGGCCGGAACCGAATCGTTCGGCAAGCCGCTTGGCAAGCCGCTCGTTGAGCTGGGCAACGCACATGCGAGCGAGCTGAACGTCTCGGCCTGGACAAGCCGTCTGCGCTTGACGTCGACCAGGAGCCCATTAGCGCACAGGAAGTCCGCGCCAAGCAGTGCCATGGGCACGTCGGCGGTGACGAACGTCCATCGGAAAACCTGCCCTCCAAACCGCAGAGAGAGGCAGCGTTTTCCGTACGTACGGATGGGCGTCCCGTTCGCGGCAAGCAGCACGGGGCCCCCACCCGCGGCGTGCTTGTCTGACATGCCGGCGGGAATGACACTCACCTGTGCTCCCGTGTCGCACAGGTAACGGCGCCCGGAGAAGGTGTCCGTTATGAACAGCAGGCTGCTCGAACGGCCGGCGCTCATCGCCACAATTGAGCGCCGGCCCGGGCGTTTCCCGACCCGTTGAAGGAGCACGGCGGATGACACCGCCGAGCTTCGTGGCCGAACTTGGCGTGGAACCAGCACCAGGTGGTGGAGCTGGAGGAGCGCGGCTGGCTCCGCCAGGCCGGTGGAGTCGACGGGTTTCCCCGCGGTGGCGGTTTTCGCCGCGGCGGTGGGCGGGGCGTGGCGGCGTTCACGAGGTGCGTATCAGCATGCTGCTGAACCACAGCGTGCTGTAGAAGATGATGCTGTGGAACATCAACGTGCTGTAGAAGATGATGCTGTGGAACATCAGCGTGCTGTAGAAGATGATGCTGTGGAACATCAGCGTGCTGTAGAAGATGATGCTGTGGAACAGCAGCGTCGAAGGCCGTGACGGCCACGCCAACGCTCGCCCGCGTGTCCGAAGCGGCGAAGTACTTGTCCGCCTCGGCCGCCAATGCTCGGGGTTCCGTTAGCCCGGTCCCGGCCAACGCGAGGCGAACCTGCGCTGGAAGTTGGCGACGGAAAAGCGCCCGGAATAGCGAACCGGGGGCTTCGTCGCCCAACAGTGACAGCATATGGTCCATTCGGACCGACGGGCGCGTCTCACCGAGCTCGGGGAGATCCAGGAGGCGATCGGCCCGTGCGTCGTCCGTGAGTCTGAACGTGGCTAGGAGTAGCCGCTTGAGTGCCTCGTACTTGTGGCCGTCCGGTGGGTGGCGAAGGACGGACACAACTCGAGCGGCCGTGCCGGGCCCGAGGGAGGCGACGACGTGGCAGTAGCGCGTGTCATCGCCGGTGAGGTGCCGAAGCTGAAATTGGGCTTCGGCCTGGACGAACCAGACTTCGGCCTGAGCCTCCCAAAATTCCGGAAGTTTGACGAAGGCGGCCATGGCGATGGCGTCGCGTGTGGAAGGATCGCTCCGGCAGATCCAACGTCGAGGGTCACCAATAAAGCGCGGCGTTACGCGCGCTGCTTGTGAGCAAGGAGGAAGCGGACAAGCGGTAACATATAAACGCCTTTATTCAAGACTACACTGTAACACTCCGGGCTGGGCGCCCGGTGTCTCTCATGAGGCCACGCCTACCCCTCGGACGTGGCCACCGCCCACTTGGTGCGTGGAATGATGTCACCACGCCAGTGGGCTTTTGTGTCCGCCACAATATAATCATTCAGAGGGTCAAGATAGGGGAAGTCTATTGATCCGAGCTTTGAAGGATGGAAGACTGTTGGTTGAAGGAAAGACTCAAGAGGATAGATCATTCCAAATTTAGCCATATGGCGGAAGATAAGTGACGCCTTGTTCTACAAGCAGTTAGAGTGCCACAGAAGGGATCACTTGCAACAGCTTGGCAAGTTTGTTGAGAATGAACCTGTGCAGCAGGAACAAGAATAGGTAAGTGGACAAAACTGTACTGTCCATAGTAATAGTGTAGAAATGCGCAAAGGGATGAGACTGCTCATTGGTGAGCCAAGGATTGGGAGCTACGGGTAAGTGAGGTGCCGTTGATCATGATCAATCTATTGGCTTTGGTCTGTATGCGGTTGAGATTATTACCACCAGAAGTAGGAACAACAGCCTTATGTGTGTGAGTGAGTATTACAGTGAGTATTACAGAGTATCAACAGTGTGAGTATTACAGGCCTTATCTGAGATTTGTACAAGGCCGTGAGAAGCTGACCAGATGTGAAATAATTTATGCTTTGAAGAGAAAGGCAAAGCCTTCAGGAGGCCTTCTTCGCTATGGTATTGATACTCATAGATGACTTCCAAGAAAGGGCAAAATAAATCTGAATGCCAAGCCCACCCACAGCAAGAGATTGGGAAAGTTGACTGCCAGACATATAAAGGGACATGATGTAAGTGTTGATCTTGCTGGAGATACTAATGTACTGATTCTTTGTTTGATTGAATGAGACAAGGTTATTAGAACCCCATTTGCTGATGCAATTGCAGTCATAATTAAGTGAATGAGAAGTCAAGGTGAGACCTACATGGAGCGACTGAGAAGAAGATGCCTGAGTTGTGTAACTGGTGGAGTTGGTGTTGTTGTTGTTGTTGTTGTTGTAATCTCGGTCCCTCATCAAGCGAAAAGACCGCGGAACTCAAGTATCCCACAACATTTGTCGGATGCTCCCATATATCTAGTGTAGAGGAGATGTTGAAGGGGTGTCTTTGTTGGACCAGGGAGGAACAGCTAGTCAGAATGTTTGTGGGTAAAATAGACAAAGGGGGCATATTGGTTTATTGTGTGTTGGGGCCGATGTTAATCTCTATATATAAAGGAGGAGTGTCTGTGTGTGTGTGTGTGTGTGTGTGTGTGTGTGTGTGTGTGTGTGTGTGTGTGTGTGTGTGTGTGTGTGTGTGTGTGTGTGTGTGTGTGTGTGTCTGTCTGGATGTCCGCTTATAACTCAAGAACAACACATTGGAGAAAGGTTTTAGACACAGATTCGGAATCAGCATAAAATCGCGGTGGTTTTAGGCTACGTTTTATTTTAATATCAATGGTTTAAAAAAACCGCGTCAGTTGCAATTCCATGGTGTAGTTTGTGGCGGCGCTAGACGTTCGGGGTGTATTGCAATGGTTTGTCGGGTTTGGCTGTGGGTCCAGAATAGCTCCCATTTCCTTATGTTCTTCCACTTTTATTTTGATTCTTCTGTTACAACGCCTTCCTTATCTACCTTATATCCCCCCGGCGAGGCCTCTACATAATTTCATGCGGCAGAATTTCGTGCATTTTGAGTGAAAGAAGTGAGACGAAGTTGTAGGAGGAAGAAGAGGCGCGGTCACTGTGGAGAGTGGAGGCCACGATCGTGAGTGGAAATGGCGGGAATTGCGTTTGTATCGCAAAGTAAAGGATCTGCATTCATTTCTGAACTTGCATTGGTGGATTGTTATACATCTGCATTATTTTTCATAAAAAAACTTCATGTTGAACTTGAAGGCTCCAAGCACGGACTATATATTATATAGCCCTCATTGAGGTAAAAATAAAAGTAAAAAGCCTACTATCGCTTGCCAAGCTAGCCGTTCCCCCCTCCCCCTCCCCTCCCCCTCCCCCCCTCCCCCTCCCCTCCCCCTCCCCCTCCCCTCCCCTACCCCCTCCCCCTCCCCTCCCCCCTCTCCCTCCCCTCCCCCCTCTCCCTCCCCTCCCCCTCTCCCTCCCCTCCCCCTCCCCATCCCCTCCCCCCTCCACTCCCCCATCACCCCTCCCCCTTCCCCTCCACTCCCCCCTCCCCTCCCCCTCCCCCTCCACTCCCCCTCCCCCCTCGCCTCCCCCTCCCCCTCCCCCTCCCCCCTCCCCCTCCCCCCTTCCCCTCCACTCCCCCCTCCCCTCCCCCTCCCCTCCCCCCTCCCCCCTCCTCTCCCCCCTTCCCCCTCCCCTCCCCCCTTCCCCCTCCCCTCCCCCCTTCCCCCTCCCCTCCCCCCTTCCCCCTCCCCTCCCCCCTTCCCCCTCCCCTCCCCCTCCCATCCCTCCCACCCCCTCCACCTCCCATCCCTCCCACCCCCTCCACCTCCCATCCCTCCCACCCCCCCTCCACCTCCCATCCCTCACCCTCCCCATCCCCCCTCTTCTCCCCTCTCCCCCACCCCTCCCCCTCTTCTCCACCTCTCCCCTCCCCCTCCCCCTCCCCCCCGTTCCCCTCCTCTCCCTCCCCCCTCCCCCTCCCCCTCCCCCTCCCCCTCCCCTTCCCCCCTCCCCCTCCCTCCTCACCTCCCCTCCCCCCTCACCTCCCCTCCCCCTCCCCTCACCTCCCCTCCCCCTCCCCCTCACCTCCCCTCCCCCCTCCCCTCACCTCCCCCCCTCCCCCCATTCCCCTCCCCTCACCTCCTCCCCCTCCCTCCTCTTCTCCCCTCTCCTCCCCCCCTCTTCTCCCCTCCCCCCCTCTTCTCCCCTCCCCCCTCTTCTCCCCTCCCCACCCTCTCCCCCCTCCCCCCTCCCCACCCTCTCCCCCTCCCCCACCCCATCCACTCCCCCTCCCCCTCCCCTCCCCTCCCCTCCCTTCCCCCCATGCCCTCTCCCTTTCCCCCCTCCTCCCTCCCCTCTCCCTCCCCCTCCCCCTCCCCCCTCCACCATACCCCCTCCCCTTCTCCCCTCCACCCTCCACCCTCCCCTCCAACCTCCCCCTACCCTCCCCCTCCCCCTCCCCTTTCTCCCTCTCCCCCTCCCCTTTCTCCCTCTCCCCTCCCCCTCCCCCTCCCCTCCCCTCCTCCCTCCCCCTCCCACTCCCCCTTTCTCCCTCCCCCCTCCCCTCCCCCTCCCCTCCCCTCCCCTCCCCCTCCCTTCCACCCTACCTCCTCCCCTCCCCCCTCCCCCCTCCACCCTACCCCCTCCCCTCCACCCTACCCCCTCCCCTTCTCCCCTCCCCCTCCCCATCCCCCTCCCCTCCCCCTCCCCATCCCCCCTCTTCTCTCCTCTCCTCCTCCCCCTCCCCCCTCTTCTCCCCTCCCCCCTCTTCTCCCCTCCCCACCCTCTCCTCCCCTCCCCACCCTCTCCTCCCCTCCCCACCCTCTCCATCCTCTCCTCCCCCCTCCCCATCCTCTCCTCCCCCCCTCCCCATCCTCTCCTCCCCCCCTCCCTACCCTCTCCTCCCCTCCCCCCCCGTTCCCCTCCCCTCCCCCCCGTTCCCCTCCCCTCCCCTCCCCTCCCCCCCGTTCCCCTCCCCTCCCCTCCCCCCCCCGGTTCCCCTCCCCTCCCCCCCCGTTCCCCCTCCCCTCCCCTTCCCCCTCCCCTACCTTCCCCCGCCCAGCAATGCCGGGTACTTCCCATGGCCAGCTGTACGTGGGCTGCTCGAGGGTTGGAAAACCAAGCAATCTTTATGTCTTGGCACCAAGTAAGAAAACCAGAAATGTTGTATACCCAGAGGTTTTGAGAAATTGACAATTGACAAAACGTCATGGAGGAAATGTACTGTGATATTGCTCTAAAATATACATGTTCTTTTCATCATATATTTGTATTATCTATCTATAATTCCATTAATCTCTGTGTGTATGTATGTGTGTATGTCTGTGTGTGTGTATACGACCGCTCTTTCTCGACAACTACCGGTCCGATATACTTGAAACTTGCCAGGTATATTGCTGGGGACCCGAGGATGTGCCTTTTCAAGGTTTGAAATTAATCGGACAAGTACTTACCGAGCTATGGCGATTTAGCCGTTCGCCGTTCGCTTTGGCGTTGCGAATGGACCAAACCATTTCATGTAAATAGAGGGGGGGGGGGGGGGGGTTCTGTGGTCGTTGCGAATGGACCAAACCATTTCATGTAAATAGAGGGGGGGGATTGTCACTGTACTCGCAAGCCGTTCGCCGTTCGCTTTGGCGTTGCGAATGGACCAAACCATTTCATGTAAATAGAGGGGGGGGATATAATTTTAGATATATATATAGTACGGGCATATATATAGTACGGGCATGCCCTAGTCTATCTATAATTCCAGTAATCTCTGTGTGTCTGTGTGTGTGTGTGTGTGTGTGTGTGTGTGTGTGTATGCGACTGCTCTTTCTCGACAACTACCGGTCCGATATACTTGAAACTTGCCAGGTATATTGCTGGGGACCCGAGGATGTGCCTTTTCAAGGTTTGAAATTAATCGGACAAGTAGTTACCGAGCTATGGCGATTTAGCCGTTCGCCGTTTGCTTTGGCGTTGCGAATGGACCAAACCATTTCATGTAAATAGAGGGGGGGGGGGGGGGGGGTTCTGTGGTCGTTGCGAATGGACCAAACCATTTCATGTAAATAGAGGGGGGGGATTGTCACCGTACTCGCAAGCCGTTCGCCGTTCGCTTTGGCGTTGCGAATGGACCAAACCATTTCATGGACCAAACCATTTCATGTAAATAGAGGGGGGGGGGGGGGGGATTGTCACCGTACTCGCACCCACGTACCCACGTACCCACGTACGGGCATTGCACCCACGTACGGGCATGCCCTAGTTCTTATTCAACCCGGGCAAAGCCGGGTACCTCAGCTAGTATTGTATAAGGGAGGGGTGGGGTCCATAACGGAGTCTAGTCAGATGCACTCTCATTTTATGACTAAGAGGTGGAGTATCGAGTGGAATCATCTGCAAAGGTGTGAGTGGGTTTGTTAGTAGCAGAAAGGACATGTTTAATGAAAAGCAGAAAAAGAGTAGATTAAATACCTAAACCCTGGAGAACACCAGAGTTGATGGGCCAATTCGCAGAAAGGATGCTATATACACAGATAGAGATATATAGTGGGACAACTCAGCATAACAATTGTGCATTTTGTGAGGAAAGCACCAAATTTGGCACACTAGGAGACTGTCATATTATGAAAAGATCTGGATATTGGGCCACTCTCAGATTCAGAGATTTGATTTTTGCAAGATTTCGATTCGATTGGGATCGAAGAGACACCTTCTTCGTCCTCTGTACAGTGAAGTTGCCAGCCCTGAATTATCTGGCTACATCTGGGTGCTTCATTGGGAGTGCAACCATGTCCCTCAGGTGAACAGGGACCCACCTGGCATAGTGTGTGTGGTCTAAGGCATGGAACCACGGGACCAGTTCCGTCAGGGCATCAAGGTACATCGTGAATGAAGCCTGCCGCAGAGAACGCACGTAGACCAGTACGAACATCTCTAGTTCCAGCACAGTTGCCCAGTACTGAAAGTTGGGAATGTCTTCTCCTCTCTGGTGATACAAGTCTTCAAACTCAGGCAGGTCTTCTGCATCATCAGCATATGTCATACAGTGGCGTTCATATGCACGGTGTTGCAGGATGTGCAGTGCCGCTGCAGTGATTTGATGAGCTCTTCTTGTGCGGGTGACGTGGGCAGCTTGCAGGAAGGAGTCGGCCGTCTCTGGCGTTGCAATCTCAGCTTGCAAATCTGCAAAATCTGCAAATCTTGCAAAAATAAAATCTCTGAATCTGAGATGGCCCAATATCCAGATCTTTTCATAATATGATAGTCTACTAGTGTGCCAAATTTGGTGCTTTCCTCACAAAATGCACAATTGTTATGCTATATTTAGCTTAGCTGCCGGACTATACAGTTACGTGAAAAAGTAAGTACACCCCATGTAAAGTTTTGACTATTTCAACATATTTAAACATACAGCTATTTGATCTTCATTTCAACAATATTGATAGATAAAGGTGATATAATATAACAAATATCATGAAATATTTACATTTTGTAGTCCATTGTATAATTTAAATAAATATAAATGCATATTTCGCATGTGGAAAAAGTAAGTACACCCTTGGCTCTAATAGGTGGTATTGCCCCCTTGGGCAGAAACAGCCTCAAGTAGGTGTTTCTTATAACTGTCTACCAGTCTCTGACATCGACTGGGAGAAATTTTTGCCCACTCCTCCATGCAGAATTCTTTCAGCTGTGCGATGTTTCAGGGGTTTCTTGCATGCACAGCTCGTTTCAAATCCCCCCACAACATCTCGATGGGATTTAGATCCGGGCTTTGACTTGGCCATTCCAGAACCCTCCATTTCTTTCTTTTCAGCCATTCCTTGGTGTATTTACTGGTATGTTTAGGGTCATTGTCATGTTGCAAGGTCCACCATCGGTTGAGCTTCAACTTTCTGACAGATGGCCTCACATTATCCTCAAGCACCCTCTGGTACAATGAAGAATTCATAGTGGATTCTATGATGGTGAGCTGCCCAGGCCCTGATGCAGCAAAGCTGCCCCAAACCATAATATTTCCATCACCATGCTTTACAGTTGGTATCAGGTTCTTGTGGTCAAATGCTGTCTTTGGTTTTCGCCAAACATGTCTTCTGGTACGGTGGCCAAATAGCTCTACCTTTGACTCATCTGTCCAGAGCACATTGTTCCAGAAGTGCTGGTCTTTGCCTAGGTGTTCATTGACAAACTTTAGTCTTGCCCTGATGTTCTTTCTGGACAGCAAAGGTTTCCTCCTGGCACACCTCCCATGTAGATCAAATTTGTGCAGCCTCTTTCTAATGTGAGACTCATGCACTTTGACATCAACAGTGGCAAGAGCTACCTGTAGGTCCCGTGGTGACATTCTGGGGTTCTTAGAGACTTCTTTCACCATCTTGCGGTCTGCTCTCGGGCTGAACTTGCTGGGGCGGCCTGGCCTGAACAAGTTGCCAGTTGTTTGGAATCTTCTCCACTTGTAGATGATCTTCCGGACAGTCGAATGATTGATTTCAAATTGTTTGGAGTACTGCTTATATCCCTTCCCAGACTCGTTGGCATCTATAATCTTCTTTTTGAAGGCCTCAGAGAGGTCTTTTGATCTGGGCATGGTGATGCCGCACACTTCAACAATAAAGAGCAAACCAAACTAAATGTCTGAGGTTTAAATAAGACAGGTTCCTCCAAGATCCTCTCTAACGATGTTCTAATCATTTGCACCTGAGCTGGTGCACCTGATTCTAATTTTAGGTATTTGAGGTAGTGATAAATGTAGGGGTGCACTTACTTATTCCACATGCGAAATTTGCATTTATGTTTATTTTAATTATACAATGGACTACAAAATGTAAATGTTTCATGATATGTGTTATATTATTTCACTTTTATCTATCAATATTGTTGAAATGAAGATCAAATAGCTGTATGTTGAAATATGTTGAAAAAGTTAAAACTTTACATGGGGTGTACTTACTTTTTCACGTGACTGTAGATCAGTTTCTCTTTGGGCGTTTAATCGGCTCACTTAACCAAAGTATCTTCTTCTCTTCCTCTTCACTTTATAAGTGGTGAGGTCCGATGGCACCAAGCTTCTGCCCTGCCTTGACCACGATACTCCTCCACTCCCCTCTGTCCTCAGCCAACTCTCTCCACCCTCCAACCATCCCCACCTTACTGTTATTCCTCCTCACACAATCCTCCCACCTCAACCATTGTTTACCTCTTTTCCTCCTACGTTGTTCCCTCAACCTATCCTCTCTCTTTGCCATTCTCACTTCCCCCATCCGCACCAAGTGTCCAGCCCATCTCAGCCGTCATTTCACCAATCTTTCCATCAAGCTGATCTGCACATCAATCTCCTCCCTCAGTTTATCCACTCTCCTTCTATCCACATTCTTCACTCCCACAATCCTCCTGACCTAGTTGTTCTCACAAACCTGCAGCCTCTATTATTGTCTCTCTGACAGTGCCACCATTTCCAGACCGTAAAGGTAGGCCGGCGTTACGCACGACATCAGAACCTTCCTTCTCAATTTCCTTGATATATTTTGGTCTGCCATTAATCCCTCCATCCTCCTCCATGGTTAGTGTCAATCATAAGCAACTTGATAATAATGCCCTTGTATCATACCCTGTCAAAGGTCTTTCTTGGGTGAAGTGCAACCACTCTGTTTTCACTAAAACATTCAATAGGATAGTAGGTCACCAGTGTACCTACCTAGCCTGTCGTGATTACTCCATGGCATACGTACAAGCTACATACACTCTTGTGGGTGTTGAAACAACTGCCGAACACACCTTACTTATGACTGGACATGCCTCATTCTCCCAGCTTAGCAGTGATCGGTTATTTCCCTCTGAAAGGTGGTTGTTAAATGTGAAAGTTTGGTCATAACTGTGTTCCAATTATATGTGCAATTACATGCACAGCAACAATACACATATTCAGCTTCATTCACAAAACACATTCTGCATAATTGACCAAGGCTGGTTGAAATTTTGAAAGTGAAACATTGTGTCTCACAATTATTACTGCAACATGGCTGTCAGTGTTTGGTTCTAAAACGATCGAGTTTTAGCTGAAGATATAAACCGCAAGTTTATCTTTCACTGACAGCCTTAGGATGTGGTGTTTAAAGGATGAGTGAAGAAGAGGAGTCTGAAATATGTTAGGCATTTTTCATTGAAGGATCATTGTAATAGTTGAGTTAAACTTCTTGCAAATGAGAAAGGCGTATTTAGTCAATCTGCCTTATTGGGATATTTTTTATGGTGTGTGGCTTTTATACACAATTTACTTATCCGTAGAATAGTCTGACATCCCCAAGAATGTGCAAGCAGGTAATATGGCCAGCGCATCATCTGCTCAACATGGCGTACTTTTAGATGCTGCACCTCCATGTGTATGACACTTGAACTTTAGTTTTAATCCAGGTTTAATATTTCAACAGTTTTATTTCATAATCCAAAGTTAGTGATGTGATTTTTGATGATGATGATGATGATGTATGTAGGAATGAGTTGGGCTCCAGTTCAGTGCAGAACTGGGCCTGGGTGTGTCCCATATGACGAGATATCTGTGCAAAATGGGGAAAGTGGTGAGTGGGTCATGTGTTAAACTTTAGCCATGAGACTGCTGCAGCTTATATGACATTATACTCGTCATTGCACCGTGTTTTTATATTTTTTTTCCTTTTTTTGTATAGGGCCATGGAAGAGCTAGAACACCCAATGGGTCAGGATGCAACAGAGCAAAAGGAAAAGTAGAAAGAGTGGGGAAACATCAACAGTAGAGTTGAAGGATAAAATAGAGGGAGACTTGGACAATATAGCATGTGGGGAGGAAGAGGAATAGGGGAGGATGCACCGGATGCACCGGGTGGACGAGACGGAAACACAAGCAAACTGTGAGGAAGGGAAAACTGGAAATTTGAAAGGAGATGGGCTTGGTGGTGTTGGGGGGTGGAGGTTAACGGGGGTAGAGAAGATCATGGCTTTGAATGGGGGATGATCCGAGATGGTGGTGATCACCTGTCTTGAAGAACTGGAGAGAGGAATTAGATTGAAGAGGATGTGGAAGTTGATTCCACAGGCAGGAAGAAAAAGGAATGACTGAAGGGAGATTGGCAGTGATTCTGGATTTTGGGACTTTCACCAGAAGGGTGTTAATGGTGGACCACGTATGTCCTGCAGAAACCTTAGGGGAGGAAGGGGGGGGGGGGGTGTAGGAGGATGTCGGAGGATGCCCAATTGCGACTCGCTTTGGAGGCCAAATTCGATATATGCTTTGCCCAAGAAAGATCATGGTTCATAGTGAGACCCAGGAGCTTGAGTAACTGAACTTCTTCAAGGGGATTGTCAAGAAAGTAGATATGAGGGTTTACCAGATGGCCTTTTCGGAGAGAGATAGTGAAAGTATGAGATTTGTCAGGATTGAAAGACGTATTCAAAGTGTTTGACCAGCTTGTGATTTTTGTCACGGTCTGAAGAGAGGGAGGAAGCTGCAGCCTGCCTGTCTGAAAGATGAGGCATAGCACAGCAGAGGGTAAAGTCATCAGCAAATAGGTAAAGGGGATTTTTCAGTCAGGAAGATAATTGATTTTGATCAGGAATAGGACTGGGCCCAGAATACTGCCTTGGGGAACTCCAGCAATGACAGGGAGAGGAGATGAAAGGATTTCATTGAGTATCATATGTTGGCTATGACAGAAAAGGAAGTCAGTAAGCCTCGTAAGTGTGGAGTAAGTGTGGAGTTGGTCTTGGACGCCATAGGAAGACAGTTTGGAGAGTAAGTTGGGATGCCAGACAATACGGAAAGCACGAGATATGTTCAGAGATATATCCGTGATCTCATGTCTGATATTGAGGGCGTCCATCTATCGTTGGGAGAGTAGAAGCAGCATGTCGGAGATGGAGTGACCTGGTCTGAATCAGAATTGGTGATCTGAGATGAGGCTGTTGGAGAAAAGGAAAGATTTCATAGCAACTGCGATGATGGATTCCATGACCTTGCTGATGATTGGAAGTAAGGTAATAGGTCTGTACTTAAGAAGATCGGTTTTTGCACCTTGCTTTATGTAATGCACTGATGTTGATGGATTTCCAATCAGATGGACAATGACCTAGGGAAAATGATAGGGTGAAAAGAGCAGAAAGAGGATGTGCAAGAGCAGCTGGGCAGGTTTTTAGGGACATGAGAGCTGATACCTCTGGTCCAGTTGCAGAATTGGAGTCGAGGGTTGCTGGAAACTTCTCCATCTTCTCATTTACAAAAGTCACATGTTGCAGGAGCAATTGGGGTATGCAAATTACGAAATTTTTTTTAAAAAAAATCTGTGCGCAATTTCTGAATGGCCCCATATTGGGGTTAATCAATCTTTGACCATGTGACAAATCAGCTTGTTCTGATATAACCGTGGGGAGGGTGACATGGATAAGAGGAGTCGTGTACATTTTTAAATCGGGCATTAAATGTGTTTTTCCCAATCGTGCTGCTCATCTTTTAAGAGTGCTTTAACCGCACGTTTCCCAATCGGACCGTTACCGAATTTTGTCGCAGGTTGTGACCACTGAACTGAAAATATATAGAATGACCATTGCCATTCACACCACACAGGTGGAGATGTAGCTACCGGGCGCCATCTTGGTTGGCACTCGATGCTGGGCGATGATGATTTCCGTCATGCGTTTGCACGTAATTCAGAGCGAAAAGCGATTGCGTTTTTTCACCTTTTGTGCAATCGTTTTTCAACAGGAAACCTATCACAGTTACTACAACACTTTCCTTTATCCTCTCCTTTTCACAAAAAAAATTCGAGAACAAATATTGTTAATTTGGGAGCGTGAAGAACTCGGGACATTTTCATGAAACTTGCGAAGAGTCTGTCCGAATTATTTCACAATGATTTGTTTTTGGTCAAAATTGAAAACATGAATTTAGCTGTCCTTTTATTGCGTATCAAGATAATGCCATGATGGAACTACTTTATGTACTTCCATAGCACTATGGACTATGAATTAAACGTCTTTGAACCAGCTGTGAAACGTCTTTCCACAACCCTTCCGTAACCGATTGGAGCAGTTTATTTCCGCACAAAATAGCATTTAACAGTTGTCCGGCTTTTAAAATCTGGGACACGTTCAAAACAAACGAGATCCGCGAAGCGAGTCGGTCGAGTCGTGCTACCAAAGATGGCGACACGGTGGCTACACTTTTCACGGAGTATGAGCGTTCTATATATTTTCAATTCAGTGGTTGTGACCACAGTGTGTCCATTCTTATTGTATCTTAGTTTCTCACTCAATGCAGAAGTAAGACTTTTGGGAAATCCCATAGACAACGACAGTGACAAAGCTGAGTGTCTATGCCCGTAATTTTCAGGGCACAGACAAGTTGGCGGCCTCTCTGTATTTCAAAAAGGCCTCCTTTTTAGTCTTGCACTTGTTAAACTCACAATACCCAGGCTGAATACTCATCTGCACTCATTTGTTCCTCTTTTTCTCACTTGTGGAACCAACTTCCCCGAGTCTGTTCAGTCCCATTTTCCCCTCCAGTGCTTCAAGGCAGTTATTTACCACTACCTCAGGTCATCCCTCACCCATACTCATGATCTCTTCAACCCAAATGATCCCATTCCCATGCATTCCTCTTTTCCAGTTATTTGTGATTTCCTCCACCTCTCCCTCACTTTTTTTTCCTTTTAGTTGTTGGTTAGTTAGTTTGTTCCTTTACTGTTTCATCCCCACTTTCCAGTTCCTCTTCTTGTTAGGTTTCATTCAGCTCGTTGATCCACATGTGTCCTCTCCCTCTTCTTGATCTCACTCTCATTCTCTCTTATACTCTGCTGCTGGTGTTTCCCCCTTTCCATTCTGTTTCAAGACTGACGTAGGTCTGCTTGCATGTTTAAAGGGAGAAGTAGCTATACCGAATGTGAGATGGTTTTTGAGAATATTCCATGTCATTCCAGCTTTTGGAAATATTATGATTGACTTTGAGCATAACTAAATCTGAATTTTGATTTTACTAGCGAAGGTGTTCGATTCCACTTTGTCAAGTACCATATGCTTGAAGAGGATGGATGTGTCCAGATGTCATGCAATGTCTGTGATGCAAACATGGAACAGGATAAGACCTTTAATTACTATTAGTTATCTCACAGTATGGCTGCAGGGTTTGCTTTCGAACACTTGCTTTGAAAATATCCATTTTTTTTTCTCAAAACCTTGTTTTAGTGTCAATTATCACTATTTTCCAGTGAAAAGAGAGTAAAATAATAGTCATATTATTACCTCCAACACCAAAGGTGGATGGAGGTTATGTTTTCGTCCCTGTCTGTCTGTCAGTTTGTCTGTCTGTCTGTCCGTTTGTCTGTCTGTCCGTTTGTGTACAAAATATCTCAAAAAGTTGTGCACGGATTCGGACGAAATTTGGCAGAGATGTAGCGTATGTGACACCGAAGAAATGATTAGATTTTTGTGAAGATCCGGATCCGGCTACAATAATTTTTAAGTGATTCTTCACCATTTGGAGATCGGGATAAAAACGATACATAGCAGGATATCTGAAAAAGTTGTGGATGGATGTGGACGAAACTTGTTGGACAGGTTGTTTGTGTGACGAGGAAGAATCGATTCAATTTTGGTGAAGAATGTTTCCACAGTATATAAATTCTGTATTGTGATTTTCTGGTCTACTCTGAGATACAAAACGTAAACTGTTCACCAGGTGGAAGTATGCTCTCTACTGAGTGTCGTTGTAGTTAATTTACTGCAACTAATTTTTTTGAGGTCAACAAACAAGTTTATACAGTATTTCATCCGAAGGCAGCTCACTTATTATATGTAATAACCGTTTCCCTGATATTTCCACAGTGCTATATGTTTTCAAACAGCTTGTTCTTATTGTCTTGTGAATCCCCTCTTACATGGACATCACTACATACATTTATACTGCCATTTCAAAGGAACATACCAGGCAGCAACACGAGGGTTGTTCTTTGGTGCAATTCCTCCTGTCACCACAGGGTGGTGCAGCAGGAGTAATTTTGTTCCATGTGTTCTGAACCAACACTGATTGGAATTCACTTTTTGCTTACATGAGCAAACTATTCCAGGTTACCCTGTTTGGCAAGTTGCCATATGAACACAGCTCACAATGTTGTGACGCCAGGTTTATACCCTTTGAAGTGGGTAGAATTTTTTTTTTCGTTTTTTATCAATGTCTGTGTATTTCACCTATAAGTGGAGTTCACTGCTAAGTTGAACTTCATAGCTAAGATCGGTATCCTGCATTTGGTTCATATGTCATTTCCAAACGCAGAGTCCAACTGCAGCATCGTAATTTAATTGAAGTCTAGACCTTACAGCACCAGTTACATATTTGTGATCCTGACGGTAGTCACACACAAGAACAGGCTGTACCAACAGAAATTCATGCATGTGGCCTTTACGACCATCAAGGGCTAGTCTTTTGAGTCCCCGGGGTCTTTTGCATTCTCAGAGTCTTTTGGTTCATCAGGGTCCTATGGCTCTTTTGGTCCTTGGGGTCTTTTGGATCTTTTGGGTCATTGGGGTGTTTTTAGTGTTCTGAGTCATCAGGATATTTTGGGTCCTTAGGGTCCTCTGGTTCTTCATGGTATTTAAGGTGCTTCAGGGTATGTTGGGGTTTTTGTGATCTTAAGGGTCTTGAGGGGTCTTAAAGGTTCTTCAAAGGTCCAATGGGTTTCAGCAGTCCAAAGCGTCAAAAGGTACATTCCGACAATACATAATTAATAGACTTACATAATTAATAGACTTACATAATTAATAGACAGCATACAACTGACTTCATACATTACATAATTAATAGATATATTGAAAACTCACATGGCTGGAGAAGATAATATTGTAGAGTTTCTTCTTCTTCAAACAATAACAACTTCTGGCTGCCAGACGGACTAACCGCCAGTCTGTAAGACCAATCATATTGAAATTTTAAACATGTGTTCCACTTTACGACTACTACATTACTTTGATGTGTCACATAGACCAATGAAGCGGGTCAAGAGAGGTAATTTTAAAAAGATTTTCGTTCAATCCAATACGGCCACCAAACCATGTGACGTGTGATTTATTCAAGGGCAGCATGGTATACGCAAGACATGTGGGACATATGTGTGAAGTTTCCGTTCAATCTGTCCAGCCGTTCTGGAGAAGTGGCATTTTGAAGGTTTATTCTTCAAAAAATCATAGCCGCCACACCATGTGACCTATGACGTCATGGTCACGGAAGGTTTTGTTCGTCATGGGTATGTGATCATGCATGTAATGTTTTGCCTCGATCTATTTGGCCGTTTTGGAGAAAAAGGGTTTTTAGTGCGTTTTAAGGCTTTGTGTTAAAACAAATATGGCGGTTGAACCATGTGACTAATGACCTCATCATTATATATATTTTTCTCCACCAATTTATCCCTATATGACGCTCAAGAAATTTCATCTTGATTGGATGAAGTTTTATACTTGTCGAATTATGATATCATAATGGATGCACCTATGACAAACAGACGTAATCTGCTTAACAGAAACTCTCCTCCTTCAAGATGTCTCTGATTCGTTAATATCTCTTCCTGGTTACTCCCTCCTCCGGTATACTAGACCTGAGGCTCGTCCTGTTGGTGGGGTTGCTATCTTTATCAAAAACTCTCTTCCCCACTCTCCTTGCACTGCCTTCTCTCCACCCCACCCCCAGGAGTACCTCTGGCTACGGAGTCCTCTCCGCTCCCACCTTTTGTTCATATGTGTTCTGTACCGTCCTCCAAACAGTGATGACTCCATTTACATCTCTCTGTCTGACAACTTGGACCAACTTCTATCCACTCATCCCAACTCTCTCCTCCTCATATGTGGTGACTTCAACTGTCATCTTGCCAGCTGGCTGGGTGTTGATTCCTCTCACCAGCCATGGCAACTCAGCAAAGGACTTCTGCGACTCACTGGGACTGACACAATCTGTCAATTTCCTGACCCGGATCTCAGTCATTGGGGTATCTTCTCTTCTAGACTTGGTTATGACTAACTTCCTGCAAATGTCTGCTGCTCTTCTTCTGCTCCAATCGGTTCTTCTGATCATTTCCTTGTTAAAGTGGCTATCTCTCTGGCCATTCTCAGAGAGCCTCCTCAGCACCGACGAGTCTGGCATTTCACTCAGGCTGACTGGCACGGTCTTCAAGCAGCCATCAATCATCTGGACTGGTCTCCCATCTCTACTGCCTCTGACATCAACTCTTCCTGGGAATTCTTCCAAAGTAAACTGCTCTCTCTCATGCACAGATTTATCCCATCTCGTCTTCAGTTGTCATACCCTTCCTCCCGTCCATGGTACACTGAAGCTTGTGGTGAGGCAGTTGCCATGAAGCAACTTGCCTTCACCTCATGGAAGGGTAATCCAACTCAAGGAAATCTCAGTTCCTTTCACAAAGCTCGGAACAAGTGTGTGTCTACCCTCAGGAGAGCCAGGAAACAATATCTCTCTACTCTCAAGACTGAACTCTCAAACCTGTCTCCCTCCTCCAAATCTTGGTGGCGTCTGGTCAAATCTGTTTCTGGTGTTTGTTCCCCTTCCATCCCCTCCCGTACCTCAAATGGCTACACAGCTGAATCCGCACGTGAAAAAGCTGAATGCCTCAACTCTGTGTTTGCCTGAAAATCTTGTGTCCCAAACCCGTCCCTCTCTGTTTTGTCACTCAAGCTTTTGGGTCTCACTATCTGCCATGATCTTTCCTGGGAAAACCACATTTCCAATCTGGCCTCCAAAGCCAGTCCCCGACTGGGCATCCTCCATCATGCGAAGTCCTTCCTTGGTACACCTGAGGTCCTCACCCCATACAAGGCTTTCATCTGCAGCTCAATGGAATACTGTTCTCCCCTCTGGGCTGGTGCTCCTGCCTCACACCTAGCTCGTCTTCATGCTGTTGAAACCAAAGCTTTCAGAATCATTGGAATCTCCTGCGATGAATCTAGCTCTGAGGGCCTTTCACTCACTCACCGCAGGCAGGTAGGTGGTCTTTCTGTCTTCTACCGACTCCTATCCGGCCTTGCTCCCCCAGCTCTGTCTGTGCTCTGTCCCCCAAATATTCCTACAGGTCGCACAAGATCTGCCAGTAACCCTTTTCTGGTGAAATTGCCAAAATCAAGACTCTCTGCTCACCTTCACTCCTTCATTCCTCTTTATTCCTGCCTCTGGAACAAACTCCCTCACTCTCTTCAATCCCATTCCTCCCTCCAGGTCTTTAAAACAGCTGTTCACCACCATCTCTTATCTTCCCCCATCCAAAACCTTGATCTCTTCTACCCCCGTTAATTCACCCCAAATCCACTTTTTTTTTGAAATACCGATTTTTTTCTTTCCTTGAAGTTCCAGCAGTGTCCATGTTTTTTATATTTTCCCACCCCCTCCCCCCCACCTTCCCATGCCTCCTGCCTCCAAGCCCTCTCCCTCCCACAGATCTTCCGTTGTCCCTGTTCTCTGCTGTTGTACTTGTGTGCTTCCCCTTCTCGCCCCATCTTGTCTCCCGCTCCCTTTTTTGTTGGTTTTGTGTGTCCGTTTTTTTCGTTCTTTGGTGATTGGTGTTAGCTCTTACATGAGTCTCGATCTTGTATACAACAACAACAAAAAAAAAAATCATCATTAACATATTGTCCTGTCACCCGCGATTAAGACCACTGGATAACGAATGACCGATCGTCGTTACTCCCGAGGCACGTAGCCGAAACTGGCGGTTGGTCCGTCGCGTGCAGGTGAAAGAACCAAAGCGCTTACCTGGACGCAAGCCACACGGGTTTATTCTCGGACCCACAAACAAATAAACACACATGACAAATAAGAAAAATGCGACAATAATGAATTTAATGAAATTAAATGCAAGACGATAGAATGAATGTTGAGATAAAATAAATCCTACTTTGAGGGTCCCTCTGGCTGACTCAAAAACAGACAAAGGGAAAGATAAAATAAAATAAAGGTTTCTTTGAGTCAGCCGCTACTCGACTTTGGTCCACAACGAGGACTTTGAGGAGCTTGGTGGTCGTCAAACTCGAAGCCCCACAGGCGGGAAACACACAGGATGGTCGCGGTGCCGCATCCGTCGCAGCCATCGGCGTAAGGCAAGCAGATAGGACGGCCTCCTTCACCTCCGAAGAGCACCACAGCCAATAACTCCCTCACAATGTGGCCCACGCAGCCAAGAGCTCCTCACTCTCTTCAAAAGTGCACCACAACCACCAGCACACCAAATGCACCAACGATGGCGAGCTTCTTCTTCAAGCCAGAACCAGCAGAGAGGGAGACTGAGAGAGCGCGACCTTCCTCCTACAGCCAAAAAAACCAGCAATTATTTGTCCGACGGTTGTTTTTACCAGCACCGTCTGCATGACGTCACACTGACCATTCGCCGAGCGCTATTGGATTACCCGATCTCCACGACCAATGACGAACTTCGGGGCGTGGCCTGCTGGCTTTGCTTGACGTGAGCGTCATTAAGGTGTTGATTACTTGCCGATCGACAATGTCCAGCACTGTCGATGGTGGTGATGATTTCATGGACGTTTTGCACGGCCAGCCTTGTAAATGTAAAAACGTAGGGAAAGCCACAGGGGGGCAATCACAAACTAGGGAAACTAACTTTAATCCCTACCTAGTTACCATAGCTTCACCCCTCGTGTGAAGACACGTAAACAACTTAAGCTCCGGTTTCCCTACTCTTAATACATCGAGATGTCTCCTATGCGTCCACGGTCCATGCTATACCTATACAATCCTGCCTCCACTGTGATAATGCATCATTTATCCCCACAAACCTAACAATATTTTATTCCCCATGGAGAGTTCTTTACAATGAGCCATGTCTCAATTATTTCCATGCAGCAATTTCGGAGATTTAGAGGTGCAACGTTTTTCAGTTTTTCCAAGATGACGCCTGGACCACCTGCCCTATGACATCATAATTAATTATCATTAAAACATTCTACAGGAGGAGGTGCACCTATGGTGTAAATTTCCTGTCAATCGGACTAATGGTTGCAGAGAAAATCATATTTATTCTGTGTGGATAGACAGACAGACAGACAAACCAACGAACTCAAATGCAATACCCTCTCCTCTGGCGAGGGTAAAAAGATGCAAAAATTGATCCCCTTAACTACATACCTATCAACTTACTTCCAATCATCAGCAAGGTAATGGAATCCATAATCACAGTTGATATGAAATCCTTCCTTTTCTCCAACAACCTCATCTCAGATCACCAATTTGGTTTCAGACCAGGTCACTCCACCTTGGATATGCTATTTCTACTCACCCAACAAAGGATGGAGGCCTTTAATGTCAGACAAGAGGTCAGGGGTGTTTCTCTGGACGTATCTCGTGATTTTGATACAGTCTGGGATCCTGCCTTGCTCTCCAAACTCTCTGGCTATGGCAATATGGCATCCAAGGTCAACTCTACACATGGCTTACTGACTTCCTATACTCTCTTAGCCAACGTGTGGCACTCACAGAATCCTTTCATTTCCTCTCCCTGTCAAGGTTGGAGTGTTCAAGGCAGTGCTATGGAAAAAATAATTATGGAAGAATTATTCATCACAACAGACACTAATAGAACCAGGGGCAATACAACAACAACACAACATGCATTTTAAGGTTAACCATTTTAACATTAACCAGGGGCAATAGCCTGAGAGTAATGAAGAGGAGAGTTAGGATGGTAGTAAGGCAAGGGTCTTTCAATCAGATAGTAGTTAATGCCTGGAATGGTCTCCTTGGAAAGGTAGTGGCAGCAGAAACAGTAGATAAGTTTAAATTGGAAATAGATAGCTATTTAGAAGCATTGGAGATAGAGCGGTATAGGGATATTGGTAGAACTTTTAAGTAGCTTGAGTATGGATGGGGTGATTGTGTGCATCTGTGTGGAGTTTCATTGCTGTGAAGGTCTCGTCAAGGGATAGTGTGTGCTTCGTCTTGTATATTTCTCAACCAAAACCCTTCTACTACTCCTCGGAAAATGAAATAAATAAATATATTTCCCCATTTTTATTTGAGAATTCTTGATATATCCCTGAGCGTGCCACATTGTTCTCATCCCAACTCCTCCCCTCATCCTCCCAATGAAATTACATCGTTTTGACGGATATATTTAATAATAATAATAATGATAATACATTTATTTTATATAGCGCTTTTCAAGAAGCCCAAAGACGCTTTGACAGAGTACAAAAAAACAAGTGCAAAAAGACAAAAATCAACAGGTAAATAATCAAAGCAAAAGGAAGGAGAAGGAGGAGAGATAGTCAGGGGTTAAATGCTGTGGGTTAAATGTTGAATGCAGTGTTGAACAGGTGGGTCTTGAGTGATGTTTTGAATGTGGTGAGTGAGGAGGAGTCTCTGATGGTGTGAGGTAGTGAGTTCCAGAGGGTGGGAGCAGCGATGGAGAAGGCCCTGTCCCCCCAGGATCTGAATTTGGTCCGCATGGGGGGGTGGGGGGGGGGGGGGGGTCAGGAGGTTGGTACCAGCAGAGCGGAGGTTGTGGGTGGGAGTGTGTCTGGAGAGGAGGTCAGTCAGGTAGGATGGGGCCAGGTTATGGAGGGCTTTGTAGGTCAAGAGGAGGATTTTGTACTGGATTATCTGGGGGATGGGGAGCCAGTGAAGCTTGTAAAGGACGGGGGTGATGTGGTCACGGGTCCGGGAATGGGTGAGTAGACGGGCAGCGGAGTTCTGAATGTATTGGAGTTTATTGATGATTATTGAGGGTGAACCAAAGAGGAGGCTGTTGCAGTAGTCCAGACGGGAGGTGATGAAGGCGTGGATGAGGGTTTCTGCAGCCGTGGAGGAGAGGGATGGACGGAGACGGGCGATGTTTTTCAGGTTTGGTCTTTTATTGGTGTGGTCAAGGCATGACGGTCCGAATGGCCTCCTGCATCTAGTTTCTTTGTTATAACCCAATGTCTATGATCCTTCCTGCACGATGAAGAGTCTACATATTTAATGGTTTTGTTGCCAATACAAACATCTCCCTGCCTGCAATCATTCCAGCCTCAATCTTGAATGCACTCTCTTAAGCCTCATCTACGACTGCAATTGCTCCAGCCTTATTGCTACCTGCACTCGCTCCAGCCTCACCACTGCCTGCCTTGCGACACCATCACCACTGCCTGCACTTGCTACACCATCATGACTGTCTAAATTCACTATACCATTACAGCTTTCAAAACTCACTACATCATTGGAGAAGAGTAGGGGGTGGGAGGGGAGGGTTAGTATATCGCACAAATATGTTAGTCAATAAAAAATGGGTTAGTCAAAAAAAAAAAAGCGAGCTCTGTCTACTGTAACGCCATGGCTTGAAAAAGCATCCTGTCCTGAATAGCGTTCACCAAGTGGTGGTTCGTCATATTAAAAAAGGGTGTTATAACACACCCAAACCTCCCCAACCTTGAGACTAATTCATTAAGTACACATGTATTTCTGACTTCATTTAGTACATCTGTGTGGCTTAAGCACTCCAGCAAGAACTCCAACGAAATTGGTGATAAGGAACAGCTGACTTGGCAAGCGATAGCAAGCTGATTGCTTCTGGTTCAAATGGCCGAGGAATTTTAAAAACAGATCACACGTACAATGGAGTGACCCCCTATCCCATGGAAGTATGAATTAAGTTACAGATTATTATTAAGTTATATAAGAAAAACTAACCTCAGAAGGAGAATGACAGCCTTGCTTCAATAAATGAATATATACACCTAGTTATAAATATGCTAGATATGGTAAATTTTGTCAGACTAGGGCATGCCCGTACTATATCTATATCTAAAATTATATCCCCCCCCTCTATTTACATGAAATGGTTTGGTCCAAAGCGAACGGCTTGCGAGTGGTGACAATCCCCCCCCCTCTATTTACATGCAATGGTTTGGTCCAAAGCGAACGGCTTCCGGAGTTTGGTAAAGAAATCGCCATCGCGTGCACAAACGCGCAGGAAAGCGAATGAATCGCAAATTCGTTTTTATTAGTTGTAAAACATAGTTTAACGCCAACATAGTTTGCAAACGTGAAATAAATGAATACGCTCTCAAATGTGCCATCCGAGGCAGAGTGTGCCCGCCACGTTCGGCACACGCGATCGTTCGCTGCTCTCTGATTGGTTGAATCGTTTTTTGGACATAGCTCGGTAAGTAATTGTCCGATTAATATGAAACCTTGAAAAGGCACATCCTCGGGTCCCCAGCAATATACCTAGCAAGTTAAAAGTATATTGGACCCGTGGTTGTCGAGAAACAGCGGTCACAGACAAACGTACAGACGTACAGACAGACAGACAGAGATTACTGGAATTATAGATAGATTTCACTCCAGATTTGGACATTTATTTAGTCTACAGTATCCAATCCTCATATCCGAATCCAGATTTTGATTATATGCTTCAATTATGTAATGATTAATCGATCGTGTTTTCAAGGTAAGGCACGTTTGAATAAGCCGAAACAAAATGGCGGCTTAAGAACCCAGCGAGGTGCAGTGGACTGACCAAGATGGCGGGCTGCCATATTGGTAAGGCTTTTTCGGGTTTTTGTCTTTTGAGCACCTCATTAGTCATCTTCAAAAAGGGTGTTATAACACACCCACACACCCAGTTTTCATCAATGCAATCTGTTGGAGGTCCAGGTGTATGCATGCAAAATTTGGGTCCGCTGGGTTTCATGGTTTTGGAGTTATGGAGGAGACAGACAGACAGACAGACGGATGGACGGACACTCCCTTTTATTATTAATTAATAGATTGACTCGCACTCTATTAACTGGCTTCCCAAAAATCTTCCCACTAAAGCGCGGCGTTACGCGCGCTGCTTGCGAGCAAGGAGGAAGCGGACAAGCGGTAACTTATAAGCGTCTTTATTTCAGGAGCTCACTGTAACACTGGCGCGCTCCGGGCTGCGCGCCCGGTGTATATCATGAGGCCACGCCTACCCCTCGGGCGTGGCCACCGCCCACTTGGTGCGCGGAATGATGTCACCACGCCAGTGGGCTTTTGTGTCCGCCACACGCGCCCCCCCCCAGAATTCCCGCGCACCTGGAGGGCCAGTTTGCGGGGCAGACGAATGACCCGGCCGAAGCGCCCCCTGGTGATCGGCGGCGTCCGGGGTGCAGGGATGCCAGGTGGGATGCCCCTGGCTGCCCCTGGGATGGGTGCAGGACCGGGGGGCGGCGTGGCGGCGGGGCTGGGTGGTGCCGGGGGTCCGCCCGCAGGGGGGCGGCCCCGACGTGGGGGTCGGGCCACTGGCGGTGGATGGTCCACGTCGAGGTGGGCCGGCTTGAGGCGGTCTACCGAAACGCGGTCAGGAGTACCGCCGATGTCCAGGGTGAAGTGCTTCGCCCCGGTCTCCAGCACGCGGAAAGGCCCGTCGTACGGGGGCCGCAGTGGTGTCCGGTGGGCATCGTGGCGGACGTAGACGTACTCCGCCGTGCGAAGCTCCGGGGCGACGTGCGTCGGTGGGTGCCCGTGGCATGCCGTTGGCACCGGGGCGAACCTCTGGGCGGTCTCTTGCAGAGCGGAGCGCTGCTGTGCCGCGGACCATGGTGCCGTGGAGTCGGGGAGGAACTCGCCCGGCACCCGCAGCGGTTGCCCGAAGACCAACTCCGCCGCGGATGCGCGCAGGTCCTCCTTGGGCGCCGTCCGGAGGCCCAGCAGGACCCAGGGGAGCCTGTCGACCCAGCCGCCGTCGTGGAGGGTGGCCCGGAGCACGGCCTTCAATGAGCGGTGAAATCGCTCACACAGGCCGTTAGCCTGGGGGTGGTAGGCCGTGGTTCGGTGCAGCCGGACCCCGAGCCCCTGCGCGACCGCCCCCCAGAGTTCCGAGGTGAACTGGGGGCCGCGGTCGGACGAGATGTCTGAGGGGGCGCCGAACCGGGCGACCCAGGTGGCGATGAAAGCCTGCGCGACATCGGCCGCCGTTGTTGATGCCAAGGGCACGGCCTCCGGCCACCGGGTGGTGCGGTCCACCATGGTGAGGACGTAGGTGAAACCCCGCGAGGGGGGCAGAGGTCCCACCATGTCCACGTGGTCAAACCGGCGTTCCGGCACCGTGAACGGGGCCAACGGGGCCTGGGTGTGCCGGTGCACCTTGGCGCGCTGGCATGCGAGGCACGTCCTGGCCCAGCCCCGGACGGCCTTCCGGAGGCCATGCCAGACGAACTTGTCGGCGATCAGCCTTTGGGAGGCCCTCGCGCCCGGGTGGGACAGGCCGTGGATGGCGTCACACACCTGGCGCTGCCAGCCCGCGGGCACGATGGGGCGAGGACGCCCGAGGGAGACGTCGCACAAGAGGGCCGCGCCCGCGCCGTCGAACGCCACCTCGGTGACGCGGAGGCCCATGACGGCGGTCCGCAAGGCCTGGACGTCGGGTTCAGCGGCCTGGTCCGCTGCCATCCGGGCATAGTCGATGCCGAGGTGGACTGCGTGGGCGACGGCCCGGGAAAGGCAATCCGCCACCGGGTTGTCCTTCCCCGCGACGTGCTGGATGTCCGTCGTGTACTCGGACACGGCCGAGAGGTGACGCTGCTGCCGGGCCGACCACGGCTCGGTGACCTTGCCCATCGCGAAGATCAGCGGCTTGTGGTCGACGAAGGCAGTGAACGCACGGCCCTCGAGCAGATGGCGGAAGTGCCTGACCGCCAAGTGAAGCCCGAGCAACTCGCGGTCGAAGGTACTGTAACGGCGTTCGGGCGGGCGAAGCTGCCGCCTAAAGAACGCCAGCGGTTGCCAAGCTCCATGCACCCATTGCTCGTGCACCGCGCCCACCGCGTAGTCCGAGGCATCGGTGGTGAGGGCGATCGGTGCATCGGGCGCCGGGTGCGCGAGCATGGTGGCGTTAGCCAAGGCGAGCTTCGCGCCCATGAACGCCGTGTCCATCTGCTCGGTCCAGGTAACGTCGCCTTTGCCCGGCTTACCTCGGAGAGCTTCGTGCAGGGGGCGCAGGAGCTGGGCGATACGGGGCAGGAACCGATGGTAAAAGTTCACCATGCCCAGGAACTCCTGCAGCCCTCTGATCGTGCGGGGGCGCGGAAACCCCTTCACCGCCTCCACCTTGGCCGGCAGGGGGACGGCTCCGTGCCTGGTGACACGGTGCCCCAGAAAATCGATTATGGTGGCGCCGAACCGGCACTTTGCGGGGTTCACAATCAGGCCATGCTGGCCCAGGCGTTCGAAGAGCGTGCGGAGGTGGCGTAGGTGCTCTTCGCGGGACGCGCTGGCGACAAGGATATCGTCCAGGTAGACGTAGACAAAATCCAAGTCACGCAGGACACTGTCCATCAGTCGCTGGAACGCCTGAGCCGCATTCTTCAGACCGAAGGGCATGCGCAGGAACTCGAAGAGTCCGAATGGCGTGATGACCGCCGTCTTCGGGACGTCCTCCGGCCTGACGGGGACCTGATGGTAGCCGCGTATGAGGTCCACCTTCGAGAAGAAGGACATGCCCGCCAAACGGGCGGAAAAGTCCTGAATGTGGGGGACGGGGTAGCGGTCGGGAGTCGTGGCGTCATTGAGACGGCGATAGTCCCCGCACGGTCGCCATCCCCCGCCGGGCTTCGGCACGATGTGCAGCGGCGACGCCCAAGCGCTCTCTGAGCGCCGAACGATGCCGAGTCGCTCCAGGGTAGCGAACACCGCTTTTGCCACCGCCAGCTTCGTCGGCTCGAGGCGGCGTGCCCGGGCGTAGACCGGTGGCCTGACGGTGGGGATGTGATGGGCCACCCCGTGCTTGACGGCCCCCGCCGAGAAGGTGGGCCGCGTGAGGGCCGGGAAGCCGGCGAGGAGGCGGGTGAATGCGTCCGCTGCCGGAAGCGTACAGACCAACGTGGCCGGAACCGAACCGTTCGGCACGCTTGGCAAGCCGCTCGTTGAGCTGGGCAACGCACAAGCGAGCGAGCTGAACGTCTCGGCCTGGACAAGACGTCTGCACTTGACGTCGACCAGGAGCCCATTAGCGCACAGGAAGTCCGCGCCAAGCAGTGCCATGGGCACGTCGGCGGTGACGAACGTCCATCGGAAAACCTGCCCTCCGAACCGCAGAGAGAGGCAGCGTTTTCCGTACGTACGGATGGGCGTCCCGTTCGCGGCAAGCAGCGCGGGGCCCCCACCCGCGGCGTGCTTGTCTGACGTGCCGGCGGGAACGACACTCACCTGCGCTCCCGTGTCGCACAGGTAACGGCGCCCGGAGAAGGTGTCCGTTATGAACAGCAGGCTGCTCGAACGGCCGGCGCTCATCGCCACTATTGAGCGCCGGCCCAGGCGTTTCCCGACCTGTTGAAGGAGCATGGCGGATGACACTGCCGAGCTTCGTGGCCGAACTTGGTGTGGAACCAGCACCAGGTGGTGGAGCTGGAGGAGCGCGGCTGGCTCCGCCAGGCCGGTGGAGTTGGCGGGTTTCCCCGCGGTGGCGGTTTTCGCCGCAGCGGTGGGCGGGGCGTGGCGGCGGTCACGAGGTGCGTATCAGCATGCTGCGTATGCTGTATAAGCTGATGCTGTGGATCAGCAGCATCAGCATCAGCAGCATCAGCCACGAGGGCCGTGACGGCCACGCCGACTCTCGCCCGCATGTCCGAAGCGGCGAAGTACTTGTCTGCCTCGGCTGCCAATGCTCGGGGTTCCGTTAGCCCGGTCCCGGCCAACGCGAGGCGAACCTGCGCTGGAAGTTGGCGACGGAAAAGCGCCCGGAATAGAGAACCGGGGGCTTCGTCGCCCAACAGTGACAGCATATGGTCCATTCGGACCGACGGGCGCGTGTCACTGAGCTCGGGGAGATCCAGGAGGCCGTCGGCCCGTGCGTCGTCCGTGAGGCCGAACGTGGCTAGGAGTAGCCGCTTGAGTGCCTCGTACTTGTGGCCGTCCGGTGGGTGGCGAAGGACGGACACAACTCGAGCGGCCGTGCCGGGCCCGAGGGAGGCGACGACGTGGCAATAGCGCGTGTCATCGCAGGTGAGGCGCCGAAGCTGAAATTGGGCTTCGGCCTGGACGAACCAGACTTCGGCCTGAGCCTCCCAAAATTCTGGAAGTTTGATGAAGTTGGCCATGGCAATGGCGTCGCGTGTGGAAGGATCGCTCCGGCAGATCCAACGTCAAGGGGGTCACCAGTAAAGCGCGGCGTTACGCGCGCTGCTTGCGAGCAAGGAGGAAGCGGACAAGCGGTAACTTATAAGCGTCTTTATTTCAGGAGCTCACTGTAACACTGGCGCGCTCCGGGCTGCGCGCCCGGTGTATATCATGAGGCCACGCCTACCCCTCGGGCGTGGCCACCGCCCACTTGGTGCGCGGAATGATGTCACCACGCCAGTGGGCTTTTGTGTCCGCCACACCACTACCTTTCTTACTTGAAAAGGAACGTACTGTTTACTCCACTCACTGATAAAATGAGTAAGCCTCAAATACATGCTTCATAATAAAACAATACAGTTAGCCGCTAAACTTCTACTCACATTACTGCAACCTAAAGTTCTGTCAAATTCATCACATATTGCACGAAATCCTGATAAGAAATACGAAAAAGAACAAATTGAGAGTTCAAAGAACACCATACCCCATGCAGTCTTGAGAAAAAGGACATGGGAAGTGTCTATGAGCAGCAAATTTGATTGGTCGAGATGATGTAAAATGCCATTATATTTTGTTCAGGTTTGATGTAAAATGCTGAACGAAAGGTTTTTGGGTGCCAATAAGGTGTGATTTGTGTTTCGCAGTGTTCAAGTACTGTATATAATTCAATTCAAATAAAATAAAGACTTTAAAGGTTGTGGAATATTTTTTCTGAAAGTTTACTGCCGTTGATCAGCCTCTTTTTACGCCACCTTATTTAACACGTTAAATTTGTTATTTGTGCCTGTTGTTTGTGTTATTTTTGCCATCGATAAAACAGTGAGTTTCCTGGTTGCAATGATTTAGAATTTTGTTTAACTGCCAGACAGGCAGAGACATTTTTAAAATCTCATTCCTCTCTGTGCATGTGCGATCGGGCCAAATTCGATCAGAGCCAAATTGACAAATTCAGTGCCAAAGTACTGCTAAACTACACTTGTTTTCTGATTCGTGTTCCAATTCGTGTTCAAAATATAACATTACATTGAAATTAAGTTGTTCCTCAATCACACACAGCCAGACAGTTTGTGGACAGACAGACAGAACAAACCAATTACTTAGCCCCATTTTCACATCACGCACGTGGTGGGTGGGTGACTGGGTGAGGGTGTGTGGGTAAAATAAACACTTGTGTTCTGCCATAGTGAGCAATGAATCCACCAAGCTGGATTCAGTGAACCTAGCCCACTAAAACTTTTGACTACAAAAGATTGTAGGCAAGGCTATTGGTCAGAGTCGGACTGTGAGATAACAGAGTAAACAATTAGATAACAAGGACAGCCTTTGAAGGTACGAGGAGAGAATTTAATGCTGTAGATTGGATCAATTAAACAGAAGGAAGATCAATCTGCATCAGGGAAATTGTCAAGCTCTAAGGAACAAATAAGCAGAGTGCAGTCACTTTCTTCCACTCAATTGTAAAGTTAATGCCAGGACAACACTAGGGTGGTTAACCAGGGAGTGATGAATAGTATTACCGCCTCCTTTTTCATCTTGCATTTGTTAAACTCCTCAAATCCAGGCTCACTACTCACCTCCACTCATTTGTCCCTCTTTTTATCACCTGTGGAATTCTGTACAGTCCTATTCTTCCCTCCAGGGCTTGAAGACAGTTGTTCACCACTACCTCAGGTCTTCTCTCACCCATACTCGGTCATCCCTCACCCATACTCATGATCTTTTCATGAAAAATAACCTCTTCAACCCAAATGACCCCATTCGCAAGCATTCCCTCTTTCCAGATTATTTGGATTTTTTTCATCCTCTCCCTCGCCTCTTTTCATTTGTTAGCTGTCGGTTGATTTGTGCCTTTTTCAGTTTCATTTCTGCCTTTCCCTTCCCCTTCCTGCTGTGTTTCATACAGCTCGTGTGCAGTTTGTTCACCCCAGGTGTCCTTCTCCCCTCCTCTTGATATCACTCACACTCTCAATTCTACTGTGCTGTTGGTGTTTCCCCCTTTCCATTTTGTTCCATTCTAATATGCTCTAGCACTTCCACGAGCCTCGACCATTTATAAAAAAAACCCCTAAAAAATAAACTATTTGACTTTTCTTTAGGATGACATACTGTCTCAAATGATGCACTATTATACACATTTTTACCCATAGGCTCAGTTCCTTACACACAGTCTCACCCACTAGTTTGTTTATTAGATATTGATTATTATTGATTACGTAACTTACTCATAAACATTAAGAGTGTTAAAAAATAAACATGTCGACTAAAGATAAACAGCAAAATCATGATCATCACTCTTTAGCCTCAGCCTCTCAAGATAGCAGTTTCTTCAGACCTTAACATACACTTCTACAAGTACCATTAGCTTGGTCTTAATGTGACCAACTTCACATTTTCAAATCATATACCCTGTTGACATGATGTCAAGCAATACCTGTCAAAGTTCTTTTTAAAACACTTGTGGAGATTTTTGTGTCTGTCATTTCACTTCTTATTGTCATTCCATTTATTCTGATTCTTCCACTTCAATTTCTTCTTCTATCTCCTCTTCTGATATATGCATCTACTATATGGAAGCAGTAGCAGACTATGGAGACGAGGCAAAAGAGGCAACTTCAGTGAATTACTTATTCACTA
Source organism: Myxine glutinosa (assembly GCF_964187855.1). Taxonomy (NCBI): domain Eukaryota; kingdom Metazoa; phylum Chordata; class Myxini; order Myxiniformes; family Myxinidae; genus Myxine; species Myxine glutinosa. The sequence continues at coordinate 55,811,033 of NC_136269.1, read as the reverse complement.
AATTGTTTATTAAATAAGTTATTTAAAAGGTAAAGAGAAATATATACTGTATGATTACCATTATTCCCACAAATGTAGTCAGTTAAGGTTTCATAATAAAGAGCATCTAAAACTGCAGTTACTTGTCAAGTTTAAACAGCTTTACATGTTATGTCTTGCAACCACGATGCGCAGCTTTATTCTCCACTCAACAAACAGACTTCAAGCTCTTTTGTGTCACGATTTGATGCCACTTGTGTATACATAACACACACTTTAATGTTTACATTTATACTCTTGTTTCATCAAATGTGTTCTGTAGAACAACACATTTTTTATTTACGTTATTAAAAGAAAGAATGTTTATGATCATAATTGTTCTTATGATCGTGGTCATGATTGTTCTCATGTTATTACTATTATTAATCGTATTTAAAAAAGCATATGCAAAGTAGGATTAAATTACAATATCCACTAACCTTATTGTGATACAGAAAAATTTAAGAGCTTTTGAAGAATTATTGAGATTGAGAATTTGGATTTATATTCCACAAGCTTTGGTCTATCGATCCCTGAAGAAGTTGTTACGGATTTATGTGGATTTATGTGAATTGTTGTGTATTGTATGTGTATTTATGTGGAGCTCTGGTGTTGGGCTAGCGGCTAGGGTGCCGGCTTAGGATCCTAGTAATCCTGGGTTCGAATCCCGGTCAATCGCTGAATTAACGCCAGGGGGGTTGACTCAGCCTGTAAACCATCCTTCCGAGGTCGGCAAATTTGAGTACCAGTTCACTGGTAATTCCCTGCTTGTCGTTAAAGGCGGCAAAAAGGGTTGGCGTCAGGAAGGGCATCCGGCCGTAAAACATTGCTTCAAAAAGGGGACCAAAAAACAACAACAACCACAGTTCCCGAAAAAGGCCAACCCCCGCTTGCGGGGAAAAATGGCCTCTAAAGGTGTTTTTTTTTTTTTTTTAATGTGAATTACTATTCAGGTCTTTGCTTATCAATGTGTAGTCGATTAAAGGTTGTTGTGATTAAAGGGTCAGGAGCCCTTCTGGGAAAAAGGAGACCGGAAACGGAAGAAGAAAAAAGACACGAGGTCCTGGAGAAGCGACGATCTTCTTCCTCTTCCTCGCCGAGCTCCGACGAGAGTTGGGATCGATATTGAGCAGCATGGAGGACGCTGCGTTTGAAAGCCTGTCTGACAAAAGGAGTTACCTGCGCGGGGTAATTACCCCTTGACACGTCAAGTTGCCGTGGGTTCGTGCACGGAACCCAGCGTCCGGCACAGTTCGCCTCACCGTCTACAAGGACGCGTACGCCGTACGGGTCGCACTTTGGGCCTCGCGCGCGTTGCAAGCCGCGCTTGGTTTTGCCCCGTTGCTTGGCAAGGAGGTGTGCGCTGCAGCAGCTTTCCCCGGTACGAGACGTGCACGTTTGGAGCACGTCCGCCCGGGGTTCGTTCCACCGCCCGTGTGCGGAGAAGAGAGACATTGTGAGGGACAGTGGCCCAAGTGGTCGTGAGTGGGGACAGGGGGGGACACATATGTAAGATGGCCATCTTAGTGATTGATTGTTGATTGTTGATGGTTGTTGATTCCTGGGGGGAATATATTATTGATTACTCCGGATCCTTGGTGTGGGGTTTCTTATTGACTGGAATTCATATTGATTGCGTTACGAAAGCGTATAAATCATATATCTTTCTGGCGGGGTGCCTCCCACGGTCCGGGGGTCACCGAGACCAGGTAGTTACCGGGAGGACCACGTAACAAAATTGGGGGCTCGTCCAAATTACGATTTGCGGATTCGCAATTGGGTCTACGTCTGGGATCTAAAATTGTATAAAATAATAAAATAATATTTTTATTATTTAAAATTTATTAATTAAGTATTAATTGGTAAATTTTTGGGGAAATTGGGGGTAAAGCCTTGGGTGAAGGTTAACAGGTGTTAACGATAGGCACCATGGCGTTTGTGGCACAGAACTTTGCGGTAACCCCGAGTGAGGCACAGTTCCGAGCGTTACTAAAGTCGGACCTCTTGAAATTGGCCAAACATTTTAACTTGGAGGTCTGAACTAATTTGAGGAAGGCAGAGTTGCAGACCACGGTGATAGTCTATGGTGGGGTTAGGAACATGGGACGAGTTAGCCTGGGAGTGGCTACCCGAAGAACCAGAAGACGTTGAGCTCCGGAAACTGGAGTTGCAATTACGGAGCCAGGAACGGATCAAAGAAGAAGAAAGGAAAGCAGAAGAGAGGAGAGAAGAGAAACAAGCAGAGGAAAGGAGAGTGGAACGAGAACTCCAGGGAAGGTTAAAAGAAGAGGAAAGGAAAGCAGAAGAGAGGAGAGAAGAGAAACAAGCAGAGGAAAGGAGAGTGGAATGAGAACTCCAGGAAAGGTTAGCAGAAGAAGAAAGGAAAGCAGAAAAGGAAAGAGCAGACGAAGAAAGGAAAGCAGAAAAGGAAAGAGCAGAAGAAGAAAGGAAAGCAGAAAAGGAAAGAGCAGAAGAAGAAAGGAGAGTGGAACGAGAACTCCAGGAAAGGTTAGAAAGGATGAAAACAGAGGAAAGGAAAGCAGAAGCAGAGGAGAGGAGAGCTGCAAGGGAACTCGAAGCAGAGGAGAGAAAAGCGGAAAGGGAATTAAAGGAACGTGACATGGCACTTCAGCAAGAAATTAAATTCAAGGAGCTGGAGTTAATGAGAGAACGGGGAGAGGTACCACCCTTGCTGACGGGGTCGACACCTAGCCAGAACACCTGGGATGTGGGCAGACATGTGAGGCTGGTTCCACCCTTCAGTGAAAAGGAAGTCGCTAAATTTTTTCCACACTTTGAGAAAGTGGCTCGACAGTTAAACTGGCCGGAGGAGGCCTGGATCATACTAGTGCAAAGTGTGCTGGTGGGTAAAGCTCAAGAGATTTATTCGGCGCTACCAATGGACCAATGTGCAGATTATGAGGTATTGAAGAAGCACATCCTCAAAGCCTATGAGTTGGTTCCGGAAGCTTACCGGCAAAAATTCAGGAATGCCAGGAAGAGGGAGAGTGAGACCCATGTGGAGTTTGCTAGAGTGAAAGAAAATATGTTTGATCGGTGGTGTGAGTCAAAAGGAGTCGGGAACGACTTCGAAGCATTGCGTGACCTGATGCTGGTGGAGGAATTTCAACAGTGTGTCCACGAGGACATCAAAGTGTACCTGCAGGAAAAGAAAGTACCGAAGTTGTGGGACGCAGCCACCATGGCAGATGATTATGCCTTAACACACCGGATAGGGGTCCACAAACCTAACTCCTCGCCTAGATCTCCGCAGGGGAGGTGTGGAACAGCAGGTGCGGAGAACGACAATACATGGCGGCGGCCTCGAGATGAATATGGGGACAACGCTGATACCCGAACTGTTCGAAATCAGGGGGCTACGGGCCCAAGACGAACTTATTTTTCGGGGGGCCAGAGGCAGACCACGAGTTTTTCCTCCGGGCCTACTTGTGCTTTTTGCAAGAAACCTGGACACTTGATGTCCAGTTGTTACCTCATGAAAAGGGAAAACCCAGAGCGGAGTCCGACTAGTACCACTCCGAATGCGATGGCAAGCGTAAGAAATCGCCCACAGAAGAGTTACCAACCATTTATTTATGAGGGGTTGGTCTCACTCAAGGGAGACTTGACTAACCCAAGACCGGTTTGGGTTTTGAGGGACACAGGAGCCCATCAATCCTTAATGCTTGAAGGCATTTTGCCATTGTCAAAGAGTACCGCAACTGGTGATAGTGTTCGGTTACAAGGGATCGGTGGCTGTGTTAGTGCCCCACTTCATGTCATCCATTTGGAATCCGATTTGGTGTCAGGACCGGTCACCGTCGGTTTACAAGCCACGCTTCCTGTAGAGGGAGTATCTGTGATTATCGGGAATGATTTGGCTGGGGGGCAAATTTATGGTAACCCGAGGGTTGGTAAAGAGCACAGCAGGGAAAATAACACCACACCAGCTCGGGATGGCGACAAAAGTTCCAAGTTATTTGTAGGGGGACTGAACTTCAACACAGAGGAAGAAGTTCTGACCTCTGTCTTCAACAGATATGGGCCGCTGGTGGAAGTGCGGGTGGTAAAAGACAGGGAAACGCAACGGTCAAGAGGGTTCGGCTTTGTCACGTTTGCAAGCACAAGAGACGCCAGGGAGGCAGAGAAGAATTGGAATGGTAAGGATTTGGAGGGTCGGACCATAACAGTAGGGAAGGCATTTCGTAGGCGTCGAGAGGTCTACAGAAGAGGACAACTTGGTAGTAGTTTTGGGGTTGGCAGCAGCCGATATTACTATGGAGGCTCCCAGAGTTACGGCACCTCCCGAAAGAATGAATGTCAGAGCACTGGCCGAGAAGGAGACCGCCAGTCAGGTAACGGCTGGGACAAGGGGTCCCACCATAACTGTTAGGAGTCTGGAGAAGTTGAAGCACTATATACGGGGGAGCCGCCGAGCCGGGGCTCCTACACGGACTAACCGTGAACGCCACGTTCTTAAAGGCGTCCAGTAGTGAACTTTCCTGCACGGACTAACCGTGAACTCCACGTTCTTAAAGGCGTCCATGTAATGAACTTTCCTCCCCGGACTAACCATGAACTCCACATTCCTTAAGGCGTCCATGTAGGGAATACTCCGCTGGGCCTCCCGAAAAAGTGCTATAGAGAGGTTTAAATTTGGGGGCTTTGGTCACCACCTCTTAACCGTCATTCAAGAGAAACTAGAAGTGGTTGACGCTTGGTCCAGAGGGAATTAATCTAGGGGATTGTGTGAAATTTTGTTGCTTTATTTTTAAGTGATGACTGTGCCCGGGGGGAACTGATGATTTGGGGGGGTGAGTTGTCTGGTTTGTTTATCCAAGTTGGCCGGCAAAGAAAGTTTTCGCTGGGTTCAAACTTTCTTTCTTGAAGGGGGGGAGTGTTACGGATTTATGTGGATTTATGTGAATTACTATTCAGGTCTTTGCTTATCAATGTGTAGTCGATTAAAGGTTGTTGTGATTAAAGGGTCAGGAGCCCTTCTGGGAAAAAGGAGACCGGAAACGGAAGAAGAAAAAAGACACGAGGTCCTGGAGAAGCGACGAACTTCTTCCTCTTCCTCGCCGAGCTCCGACGAGAGTTGGGATCGATATTGAGCAGCGTGGAGGACGCTGCGTTTGAAAGCCCGTCTGACAAAAGGAGTTACCTGCGCGGGGTAATTACCCCTTGACACGTCAAGTTGCCGTGGGTTCGTGCACGGAACCCAGCGTCCGGCACAGTTCGCCTCACCGTCTACAAGGACGCGTACGGGTCGCACCTTGGCCTCGCGCGCGTTGCAAGCCGCGCTTGGTTTTGCCCCGTTGCTTGGCAAGGAGGTGTGCGCTGCAGCAGCTCTCCCCGGTACGAGACGTGCACGTTTGGAGCACGTCCGCCCGGGGTTCGTTCCACCGCCCGTGTGCGGAGAAGAGAGACATTGTGAGGGACAGTGGCCCAAGTGGTCGTGAGTGGGGACAGGGGGGGACACATATGTAAGATGGCCATCTTAGTGATTGATTGTTGATTGTTGATGGTTGTTGATTCCTGGGGGGAATATATTATTGATTACTCCGGATCCTTGGTGTGGGGTTTCTTATTGACTGGAATTCATATTGATTGCGTTACGAAAGCTTATAAATCATATATCTTTCTGGCGGGGTGCCTCCCATGGTCCGGGGGTCACCGAGACCAGGTAGTTACCGGGAGGACCACGTAACAAAGTGGCATGGAAGAACATTGATGGCTGTTCTGTTGATTAAAGCGTTAAACAGCCAGGTGTAGATGTTAGCTGGTTTTTTTTTTTTGGTTTTTTTTTACAGGATTTGAGGCTCATAGGTGAGCTGCCACACACACACACACACACACACACACACGCGCACGCGCACACACACACACACACACACACACACACACACACACACACACACATCTCACGCAAACAGACTTACAGATGGATGCACGAGAGATAACAGGACTGTTAGACAATACAAACACAGCCACTGAGCTTGCAGGAAATGCCGTCACTTCCTGGGCACCCTGGGTACCAGCGACCCCACAACAATGGCACCGCCTTTCTCACCATGTTCAGTAGGGCATTTCCTAAGAAGGACTTTCCTCCTCCCCATGGATGCCAACCTATGGGGATTCTACCTGCTCTTATCCTTTTAAATGCTGAAAGTCAAGAAACAAAATTAGGTAAATCCTTCAAATGACCATTGCATAATGTTCTCTTTGGATAATCTCCAGTGCGGACATCTTCACACATGAGTAAAAACAATAATAAGTAGAAATTGCATGATATAAAATTCCACTTGTTGAGATTCAGTAAAAACTGTTGGCAGTTGAGTCCCTCGGGATCTTGGCAGCATACCAGGTTCAGGGTAGAATTTGTGTCTTCAGAACTGCAAGAAGTGTGGCATCCACAATGAGCACACAATCCAGCTAGGTAGTAATGCAGGAGTGCATGCTCGACACTCCTGCTTTACCTCAAACCAAGGAGACAGGCCAGTGCCTGATGGAAACCTGAGATCAGAAATCACTCTAGCAGCGCCACTCACCATGAGTGCCACATCCCCCTCTTCCACACCTTGGGCCACCAATGCACAGAAAGTTTGTTGTGAGTCTCTGCTTCCCAAGCCTTGCTGTGTTCCTGAAACGCTGGAGGTAAATAATTCACAAGTTTTCAGAAGCTAATTCATGGATTGTCGAACATTCATTACACAATTCCAATCTCTTGGGATTGAACGAAAAGGAGACAAAGACAGACATAGACACTAGACCTCATCACTGAAACAGCTTGGCAATGCTACCGTGATGAACTTAACTACTGTATTAAATACAAACTTATCAAAGGTAGTGTCCACGTAACACATCTTCACTGAATACAATTAATGCTGTGAAAAACGAACCCTCTAATAATTGGTTGGTATCTTTATAGTGCATTGAGAAGATGTTCATAATTTGGAAAATGTATTTTAGAAATTGGCCTGTTTTTTTTATTTATAAAAAAACCTTTTTTTGTTGTTGATGTGTCAAAATATTTTGCTGCATCTTTACTATAATTCACCAAATGTCTGTCTGTCTGTTCGAAGGTACCGTAAAAGCTGCCGAACCGATCGCAAAGATATTTTGGGTGGATAATCCTGGGATCCCGAGGAGTAAAATAGGCTATTTAGTTTTCCCAATTTCAGCTTTAGTCTCCAGCATTCTCAGGTTTGGACTCCCGCATAACATTCGCGTTTGCATAACGTTCATTGTGACGTCTTCTTACGTCGAGCAACGGTACCTGCCCTCTGGGCGGGGCTTCAATTTGGAGGCCCAAATGAAAAGGCTAAATATCGGAAATTGAAGGCTTTTTTTTTCTTTTAAACGATTTATATAAACATCCGTTAAATACGTGAACGTACCCGTTTGTTTGCGAACAGGTACGTTTTTCATGGAAGTCCTTCACGAACTTGCTGTCCATGTCTGACGTGCGTCTGAAGGTGCTAAAGGAATGTGGAATTTATTGGTTTCATGCTTTAGTATTCGCCGTATCTGCATTGCCCGTTTGCTTCTGGCCTCCCACCCGTGCGTAGCACGGGTATTTCTCTTGTCCAAGAAATACTCATAACCTTAGGTCAAAATAATCCACTACTACTTTAATGCCTTCTGTAAGTATGAGTTCCCTTACAAGAAACTACAATGCAGGAGGCCATTAGGCCCATCAATCATACACAATGGTTGCCAACCTATGGTTGTTTATCAGTACTTTTTTTTTATGCTGAGCGTCAAGCAAGATGTACCATTTTAAAAGTTTTTGGCATGACTCAGTCTGGGTCTGGTTCGAATCGCCGACCTCCCGAACGCACAGCTGTGGATGCCTGCCGACCTCAAAGGACACAATGTCCAGTAGACAGTGTGTACGTTGGGGTAAGATCGGGACGCAGCGTGATAGTTTGGGTATATGAGATTTGGGGGCAAAGGCAGATTTTAGAGATTCTGTTTATCTCAGACAGAGTCTGCAGTAAAGCTATTTGAGGTGAGGGAAGGGATGGATGGAGAGGGAGGGGTGGAGGATTTGGGGGTGGGGATGGGGAAAAGGGGGCACATACACCAGAGACATACTTAAGGCACCACCATGACTTGGAGGAAGGAGACTGCTTATAGAGAGTGGCCCTGAGATTTACAAGATTGTTTTCTGCCATCCCTCAGGATGGGCAATTGGGCACACACATGTTGCTAGCCTTATGGAATTAGAGAAAGGTGCCCTCAGGTGGGTTAGCTTTCCAAAATGAAAAAGTAAGTGGATTGACTGCAATGGCACCCTCAGATTTCAGTGTACCAAGGTAGTGAGGATTGATAGGAGAGTTGCAGATGAGATGGGTAAACCGGTGCATGGAAGAAAGCAGACCTTTATAAAAGTATTCCCACGTGGAATCAATATCAGGTGCTTTGCTTTGGAGATGGTGGTCCAATCCTTTTGAGAGAGGGAATGTCTCTGCCAGTTGGCTGGTGCAAACAGTCATATCCTACGCCGTTGAAGTTGCTCCCTTACAATAACCAGAGAGATATGGGCCTTGGCAAGAATGTGATCAGAAGATCCAACGGAGGCAGATAAGGAACAAGACAGAAAGTTATTCATCATTAGGTCCAGGAGACAGGATATACCAGTTGGGGAAATCCAGATTGGCAAGTTTACAGGTTGGACCAAACCCACAAAGTTGTAGAGGGAATTTTCTGCAGTGCCATGGCTTGTTGTTGAGCTAACGAATAGGCATTTGCCACGGTGACAGTTGAAATTTCTGCAGATGAGAAACAAGGTCGGGATGGATAAATATGAGTTGATCTACGTTAGAGGAAATAGAGGTGTATAGAGAGTCGTCATAATTGGGTGGATGGAATACCACACAGACAAACACAAGGTGGTTGCGGAGAGGTATATGTAGCCAGAGGTATTCCAGAGGGCTTGGAGGGGGTAGTGACTTATTCTGCACCCTCTTCTCAACCTTATGTCTAAATATATTTTTTCCCCCATATTGAATCTTTGTACAAAATTTGTTTTTGCATATAAACTCTAAAATGCTAACAAGACCTATCACAACACGTGAGCATAACCAAGTCAAAATGCATAAAATCATGTTTGAACAACACTCCTTTAGATTGCTGTAGCATTGTGAGTTTGAATAAATCAGATACCAGACATGAAAGGTCGTTTACATCTGTGCAGCATTATAATAGCAGCTTCGGACTTTATTAAACGTTTTTTAACGTGTTGATGAAAGACTTTAATGTTTTCACCAGCAAACTTGTGTTAGTGTCTACCTTTGAATCATTAATGCGGTGGAATAAAATTTGAGAACATTCATCGTCTTACCCACAATTCACTCCAAGCTTGGCGCTATCTTGTTACATCCCTCTTGTGTACTCTTCGTAACGTGAAGATTGCGCAATCTCATAATACACCTCATATAATTAACAACAAGACCGTTGATTAGGAGAACATCGTCAGGTTTAAACCAGTTTAACCAGAGTCACCTCCCAGGAAGGTCACTTCAGCTGGGCGTGTACAAAGTACTGAGCTATTTTCAGCATTTTGTTTTGGCCTGTGACTGGCATGCTCTGCTAATGGTCAATTGCATCACTTTGGAGACTGGCGTGTACAGCAGTGTGGGTAAATTTATTTGTGGGTAGTAGGTAAAGTAGGGGGTTTTTAATTTGCGCTGTAGGAGGGACTGTTCCAATCCCATGAAAGGGGCTTGACTGAGAGTAGTTATCCAGGCAGATCTTGCTTTTGAGTAGCATGGGCGGAATGATGTAATTTCCTGCAGATTGCTTTCCACGCTTGGGCACGTTGCCCATCTACAAGCTACCCATGTTAGTGTCACACCACAGCAGTGTTGACAGGGACTCACTTGCATTCTGGAATCGGCACAGCAGGTACTTCTCCAGGGACAACCACAAGACATGTCCCTCAACCCTGATGCAAATGCGTTCAAGGGAAGCTCAGTCTACCTGGTCACTGGTTTTGTAGAGTTCCTACGAGGTAAGTCTTTTATCATGAGGAATGCTGCACTTGTGACCTTGGACGTGCAGTTGCTTCGATTTATTTTGGTTACGTTGTTCACATGATTCATGTGTATACTTTCTAGTCCTGAGGACTGCATGCTATTTATATGGGGAAAGGTTTTTCTAAGGCCTGTTCACCACACTATTTCTCAAGATAATTGTAAACATTTGGACTCTGTTAATGAAGATATAAAAAATTGCTAAATTGTTCCTTTATCGGTATATAATAAATGCTTAGCATAGCACTTCCAGAACGAGTTGTAGACAGATTCCAAAACTGAGTGCAATGGTATAATTTTTCGTTGAGTTTATTCACTAGCTTCAGCAGAACCATTTGATACCCGTGTGCACATCCATGGAGTAAAACCTTAGCTGCTTATGTACTTCTATATATCCAAGTAACCAACATATATTTTCAAGGCTTGTAAGTGCATGCAATACCTGCAGTCGGTCATGCAAGCACAGGCTTGCGTAGTTGTTCCACAGGATCAATGTGCTGTTCTAATACTGCCGGTGACACCTTAAAAATAACATGTTGATGAAGCGAAGGCGATGCCGTACAGTCGTGCCACATTACAATTGTGATTTCGCAGCTGGTTTTTAAAAAGTGATTGTTCCACACCAGTGTCCAGGGATAAGATAACAAACTTTAAAAAAACTAGTTGGAAAATTACAACTTTTAACTTTTGATAACAACTTTGGGTCATCTACCTCTTTTCATGTTGATTGAAAAACTTTTTTAAAAGAACGTTTTTTAACGTTGACCGTTTCTTATGAATGTATTTTAGTCATTTAGTGTCGGCTGTGTGCAAGTTTTTTTTTCAGTAATTATCTTTTTCAGAGTGATACTCTGATCTTCTGCAGAGAGAAATCATGCTTAGCTTTAATTTCTAGACTTACAATTTTTACAGCACATTAAGAAGCAATTTAAATATAAACACAATATTATCATTGTAGTCGTATTGATGCAGGTTGTTATTGTTCATGCAGTCGAATTAAGATAGTAAAAGTTTATATTTGAAAACAGCTGGACTTACTAGTCGGTAGAGCGGACGTTTCGAAGAGAATCCACTCGCCTTGGTCACGGCAGATTTTGAAGTTAAGAAGAAGCTTGAGAATCGCCACGTGATCTCCACCATTAGGGTTGGTGTTTGTGTGTAGACCAATCTTGGCGTCACATGATGGTTGCAGACGGCGTGGAAGAGATGTTATAGCCTTGTCCCACGTACGTGACAGATTGAATCGCAAACCTCCCATTTTGTTGCGAGAAGGTGATTCAACTCTTTCCCAAATGGATTCCTTTACACGATGAGCAAACCACTTTTTCTCTCCATCAAAGATGACCACTTGACTGTTATCAAAGCTGTTGCCATGTAGGTTCAAGTACTTATATACAGCAGAGTTCAAAGCCTCTTCACAAGCTGGACGACGATGTTGGTTCATACGGGCCATAAGAGTTTGCGGAGTTTCACCTGTGTCGGTCTCAGTACATGATGGGTCTCCACATCTGATGCCATACACCAGGTCGTGTTTCCTATCCTTCAGGATCTTGTCCTCAACATGAACGAACTGTCTGCACAGAATTCTGTGTTTTTACCTCTGCCATCGAGGGTGGATGGAGGTTATGTTTTCACCCTTGTCTGTCTGTTTGTCTGTCTGCTTGTGAACAAGATGCCGATCTCAACAAGTTGTGGACAGATTCGGGTATCTCAACAAGTTGTGGACGGATTGGCAGAGAGGTAGTGTATGTGACAAGGATGAAATGAATAGATTTTGGTGAAGATCTGGATTTGGATCCAGCTATTAGAATTTTTTTTCGTGATTATTCACCATTGAGAGATAGGGCCAAAAACGATATATAGCAGGATATCTCAAAAATGTTGTGGACGGATTTGGACGAAACTTGGTGAGAGGTTGGATGTCTGACAAGGAAGAATTGATTCAATTTAAATGAAGATCTGAATATGGATTCGGATACCAGAATAATTTAATTTTATGTGATTCTTCACCATTGAGAGATAGGGCTAAAACCAATACATAGCACGATATCTTCAAAAATTATGGACGGATTTGGACAAAACTTGGTGGACCGGTTGGGTGTGTGACAAGGACGAATCAATTCGATTTTGTTGAAGATATGAGTATGGATTCGGATACGAAAATTATTTAATCTTTAAGGGATTTTTCACCATTGAGAGATCAGGCCAAAATATATTTTATATATAACATAAGATATTTTATATATAAAATATATAACATGATATTTTAAAAAGTGATGGACGAGTTATGATTAACCTTGGTGGATGAGTTGGTTCGGTGACAAGAACAAGCCGATTTGATTTTGGTTCAGGTCCGAATCCAGATCCGGCCTATCAGTGGGATTGAAAACATAAACTGTTCAGCCTGGTGGAGGTATGCAGTCTATTGAGTGCCGTTCTAGTTTATATGATGTTACAATGCCAAACTTAGGAAAGGATCTTCCCACTTTCTCTGGCAGCCCAGCCACATATGGAATGGTCACTCGTGTCATGTTTGCTCGATCCATGTCCTGTTGTTCATTGGATGTGATGTTGTTTTTGCTACTTCCCACTTAAAAAAAAAAAAGGACCAACCAGAGTAACCACACTTACTGAGAGCAGTCCTGATATTCTCCTTCTCACATAATTTTCCCTCCGGTGGGGTTCGAATTGCATCTGCACGACGGAAAAGAGTGTGAATGACAGATAATTTATGGATCATTGGGTGGTGTGAATCAAACTGCAAATAGTGGTTGGTATGTGTGGGTTTTCTCTGTACACCTCAACATCTAAGTTCCCGTCACCATTCATATGAACCTTGCAATCAAGAAAGGCCAACTGATCATTGTTGTATGATTCTTGTGTGAACTGGACTGGGGATGATCTGAGATGGTGGTGAACAGTTGTCTTGAGGACCTGTATGGAAGAATGATATTGAAGAGGATGTGGAAGTTGATTCCACAGGCAGGAAAAAAAGAGGAATGAATGAATGAGTGGAGTTGAGCAATGATCGTGGATATAGGTAGTTTCACCAGAAGGGGGTTGATGTGTTGATGTGTACTGTGTGTGCTATGCAGAAACCTGGGGGGGAGGGTGCAAAGCACGGAAAGAGCAGAGAGTGCAGGACCAGAAAGTAGGTGGAAAAAGAAAGAGACCACTGACCTGTTTGCGATGGCCAAGTGATAGACCCATAGACTCAGCTTCATCCCGGGAGAATCCAATAATCTTAAAGGCCTTGTTTTCCAAGGAGTCAAGCTGAGCAAGATGTGAGGCAGGGGAGCCAGCCCAGAAGGGAGAGCAGTACTCACTCTATTAAGCTGCGAATGAAGGCCTTGTAGGTGCAATTTGGGCAGGAATATATATAATTTGTTCACAGGACCAGCGATAACTCCCTATACTCTTCATGAAATACACTGTGGGATATTTAACCTCCATCAAAAAATTCTAGCAGACAGGACATCGAGGATAATGTTTGTCTGAGGGACAGCACAATTTGTGCTGCACCGCTTTAGTTGTGACAGTTTATAGTTAGTTCGGGAATTTATGATGTCGAGTCTCCTCGGGCTATGATGCCATTGCCTTTCTATGGCTGGTACACACGAGTAAGTGTGTGGTATAGACGGGTGGGGGGGGGGGGGGGGGGGTCGCCACTCCTCTCCGTCTCTCTGCTGGCCGTTGGGGAATTCAACCTCTTCCGCCCATTCTGTTGGGGTCAACTGAACTCTCATCCACCAGATATGCAGAGCCATCTGCCATTTAAACTGCATGGCTGTGGACCGTTACCCTGGTAAGGGGGGCTGACAGGTACTACACCTTGCCCACAGGTGACCTGTGCTTATTCAAGGCAGGGGTATCCATCTCCCTGAGTTATCAGAAGACACCCGCATACTCAGATTTCGGGAATTAAACTTAAACTGGACAGCTCAAATATAAGTTTGCCATCTCTATGCCAGTATGCCATCCTGTCAGACATTTTAATTCTCTCCCGTGTGGTAAGAAATTTTACCGTATTGTTAAACATATTACAAAGTGCAGAATTACAGTTGAGAAACTAAAACATTGACAGAGCTGTCCTGATATTACATCATAGTTTATTTTCTTGCCTGTATCCTGTGAGTTTGCAAAGGCAGTCACTCTTTAGTCACCAGTGTCACAGAATTCCGTAACTCCTCTTGTGGGCCGAGAAAAGCATTGGTCACAAGTATAGACTTAGCATGTGCACTTGTGCAGTGTGTTTAGAATGAATGTTTATTTTCACACAAGCAACATGTGCGTATATTTTTCTAAATGCGAAAGTTAATGAAACTCTTAACGTTTTGTGTGTTGCAGTCGAGCAAGAAGCCGTCCAGAAACGAACCTTCACAAAATGGATGAACTCTCACTTAGCGAAGGTGATCGGTGGCTTTGTCTGTGCTTTGAGCTGGAAAATGCAAAGGCAGAGCTTTTGGGAGAAATGCGTCTCGACGATGTTAACAGAGGAAGAGATACACCCTGCGTTTGTTTTCGTTAAAAGCTCGGGTTTAGGAAGGAAGCCCTGCAGTGAATTGTGCACATGACTTCAATGTGGCTCTGTTACTCTGTCGGGTCATTTCCACGTGCTGCTGTATCCTATCTAAGGAAGCAAACATTTCCAAACGATGCGTGTGTTTCTTTTGGGTTTTGGAAGAATAGTGCACTGGGAGTAGTGGGTTATGGCTGTCAGTTGGTTTGGTATCCGTAGTAAGAAGAAGCGTTCAGGTTGGTGATTAGGACAGGAGCTGGCGTTTGGGAGTTTGGGAGTAAGTGATAAAGTTGTAAAGGCATATCTAAACGTATCTAAATGTAAAAGGGACAAAGCGTATCTAAACGTTTTTGAGTTGAAATAACTTCCCTTTGTGGCTGTTGATTTTGGAAAATTGGGGGGATGGTGGTTGGGTGGGGAAAGGGGAGGGGGATGGAGGTTTAAACGTTGGAAATATAAATTTGGAAAAGGAAGTGAAAGTAGAGGGTTGGGTGAGGGTGTTTACGAGAGATGAAGGTGGGTAAGGGATTGGTGTGGCAGGAGTAGGGAGAGAATGAAAAAGAGGTGGTAAGGATAAGGGAGTTTGGGAAAGGGGAGGGAAGAGAATATAAAAGTTGGACACTGTGGGGTGAGAGGAGGTTGCCGGGGGAGGGACATAAAAAACTAACCATTTTGTGAAACTCAAAGATTTCCCATTTTGCATCATTGCAGAAATATTTATACTTGTCGTTTAATGGTTTCGCTATCTCCGTGTCTTATTTTCTCCTCCCTCTTCTTGCAACCATGAAATCACATTTGTCCTACATTTTAGTCATATTGGTAGTTCCCCATCATGAAGTCTTTTATTATCATCATTTCATGCTAATTAGAATATTGCAAGTAATGTGAGTCAAAAGTGTTGACTGGAAAGTAAGGAGCAACTTTGACCTTACATTCTGAGCAGCCCTCATCTAAATACTTATTTTAAGTGATGTGATTGTGGTATTGATTGCACTTGTGTTTCTGCATAAGTTCATCGTTCCAATTATATATTGAGAATAGTTGATGTTTTCTTTCATTACCTCCACACACCAATTTTCACCTCTTTGTCTGTTTGTTAGTCTGTGAGCAGGCTATCTGAAAAAGTTATGGATTCGGATGATGGGATGAAATTATTGGATGAAATTTGGTGGACAGATTGGGTGTATGACAAGAACTAATCGATGAGATTTTGGTGAAATCTGTATCTGGATAATTTAATTTTAAAGAGATTCTTCACAATTGAGAGTTACGGCCAAAAACGATACATAGCACGATATCTCAAAAAGTTATGGATGAGTTATGACAAAAGTTATGGATGAGTTATGACAAAACTACATGGAAGAGTTGGTTAGGTGACAAGAACAAGCTGATTCAATTTTAGTTGAGGTTATGGTTCAGATATCGCCGATCAGTGGGATACAAACCGTAAACTGTTCATCCTGGTAGAGGTATGCTCTCTGCAGAGTACCATTCTAGTTCATTTCTGTAATTTAGCTCCAGGTTCAATTAAGTATTAAGATTTTCCTCAAACTGTTTTCAGAAGAAAAGGTTGGTAATTCTAGTTTTCTTAGTTATTTATAGACTAAATATGTTTCAAAGACTATAAAAGAATGAAGCACAACCATAATATAGTTATTATTTGTACTAGAATTGTGTCTTGGTTTTGTGAGTCTTGTGTACCATCCTTTGAGTCTGCTTTTACATTGTTAGATTTAAATGTGGTGCATTATGGAGGAAAATAGGGAATCGAGCAAGAGAGTTTTGGTTTGTGGTTGAATCTGATTCGATGAAATATGTCAGTATGTTGATTTCAGAGATTAACTCTACATTTGGTCTGTGGAATGAGCAGGCCAGTTATACAGATTGTTCATTCCTGTCTTGTGAAAAAAGGAGCTAAGATTGCAGTTTCCATGGCCGCCTGCTTTTACTGGGAATAGATACATGGTGTTTCAAACATCTTGGTACGACTTGGATTGTGTCCCTATTGAACTTTGTTAATTACCTTCGCAAAAGCGGAAGGTTATGTTTTGATCGCTGTGTATTTATTTGTATGTCTGTGTGTGTGTGTGTGTGTGTGTGTGTGTATGTTATTCGCATAACTCAAAAAGTATTCAACCGAATTGCATGAAATTTGGTGGGATGATTGGTTATTATACGGGACACATTTGATTAGATTTTGGGAGCAATCGGGTCAAAGGTCAAGGTCACGAAAAGGTCAAAATCGTATTTTTGTTGTTCTGTTCCCTACACTCCCATGCCAAGTACAGAACAGTAGCTGCGGCGAAGGTATGCGCTCTACCGAGTGCCCGTTCTAGTTGTAATTATTATTTGTTTTTCAGATAATGTTCTTGGAAGTTTGTGAATTATCTCCACCAACCTTTTTTTGTCCCCCGTCGCACCGCGGAGCGAGAGGGGGACTATGGTTTTCCCCTCCGTCCGTGTGTCCGTCCGTCCATCCGTCCGTGCGTGCGTGCATGCGTGCGTGCGTAAGCGAAGGACCGCATTCAAATTTGGTGTGTGGGTGCAACCCACGTCAAAATTCAAGATGGCCGCCGCCATGCATGTCTGATGCCATGTATGTCTGAACCTTGTGAGCGGAATATCTTGAAAAATAAGCGAAGTACCAACTTCTAATCTGGTGTGTGGGTGTATCTCGGCATAAGGAAGAACCCTATTGAAAATTGGGTCGCCACGTCAAAATCCAAGATGGCCACCGCCATGTATGTCTGAACCTTGTGAGCAGAATATCTTGAAAAATAAGCGAAGTACCAACTTCTAATCTGGTGTGTGAGTGTATCTCGGCATAAGGAAGAACCCTATTGAAAATTGGGTCGCCACGTCAAAATCCAAGATGGCCGCCGCCATGTAAGTCTGACGCCATGTATGTCTGAACCTTGTGAGCGGAATATCTTGAAAAATAAGCGAAGTACCAACTTCTAATCTGGTGTGTGGGTGTATCTCGGCATACGGAAGAACCCTATTGAAAATTGGGTCGCCACGTCAAAATCCAAGATGGCCGCCGCCATGTATGTCTGAACCTTGTGAGCGGAATATCTTGAAAAATAAGCGAAGTACCAACTTCTAATCTGGTGTGTGGGTGTATCTCGGCATAAGGAAGAATGCTGTTGAAAATTGGGTCGCCACGTCAAAATCCAAGATGGCCGCCACCATATATATGTCTGAACCTTGTGAGCGAAATATCTTGAAAAATAAGCGAAGTACCAACTTCTAATCTGGTGTGTGAGTGTATCGAGGCATAAGGAAGAACTCTATTTAAAATTGGGTCGCCACGTCAAAATCCAAGATGGCCACCACCATATACATTTCTGAACCTTGTGAGCGAAATATCTTGAAAAATAAACGAACTACTAACTTCTAATCTGGTGTGTGGGTGTATCTACGCATAAGGAAGGACGCTATTGAAAATTGGGTCGCCACGTCAAAATCCAAGATGGCCGCCGCCATGTATGTCTGAACCTTGTGAGTGGAATATCTTGAAAAATAAGCAACGTACCAACTTCTAATCTGGTGTGTGGGTGTATCCAGGCATAAGGAAGAACGCTATTGAAAATTGGGTTGCCACGTCAAAATCCAAGATTGCCGCCTTGCGTCTTCCACTTTGTCAACTCACATCACTTCAACGACGGGGGACCTAGGCATAACGCTTGTTCGTCCAGAGTAAATGTGTCATACACAGCACAACAATGAAGTAAAATGGTAGAAAGGTACCTTGAGATGAAGTCTGTGATCAAGACTCAGTGGCTCGATTGCATGCATTTCAAAATGCATGACCCACCCAGAAAGAACTGTATTATTTGCAATGACAAGAAGTTCCAGAAACACTGTTACAAATCTGTTCAAACTCTTCATCAATAAAGCAATTTTCTTAATCTCCAGAAATCAGGGAGAAAGAAGATTGGGCATTCAGAAGATAACATTGAAGCAGTGAGACAATCTGTCACTCAAAGTCCAAGGAGATCTTAGAGATGGCACTCACAAAAGCTTGGTCTTTCGCACACTGCTGCCCTTCGGATCCTGAAGCAGGCCATGAAACTTTATGCATACAAAGTGCAGATCAAACACTCTCTCACAGACACTGACAAGGCAAAGAAGTTCGTTGACTGTAATCTCCTTCAAGACTGAGTCAGATCTTCCCATTCCCCAGATCTCAATGCACAGGACTTCTTTCTGTGGGTCTACGGCTCTACGCGAAGGACAATATTTACAAAGACAACTCCAGTAACATCCATCAGCTTACGAGAGCTATTGAGGATAGTGTAAGATCCATCTCACCTCTGACACGGTAGAGGATGACACAGAACTTCGCTGTCGGAGTGAACACTTGTCTGGAATGTTGTGGACGTCACTTCGAACACGCTATTCATGCCATTCCATCATTTTAAAATTCACACCATTCCATCATTACAAATCAAAGTGAATGTCTCTATTTTATGATTGGTGATTGTTAATTTTGAATCTTGTGTACCTTTTTCAAAATATAGCATTGAAATAGTACCAAGACTTTTGAAACACCTTGGTATTTGGAATGTGCAACTCTTGTGTGATCTAAACATGTTGAAAGTCAGCGACATGACTGGCTGCTGCTTTACTGCAATATAACACTGCTTTGTTTTCCTTCAGCATGATCGACCTCGAAAAGTTGAAGATCTTTTTAAAGACCTTAGAGATGGCGTTCTACTAATTTCCCTACTTGAAGTGCTTTCCGGACAGAAACTGGTACGTAGTTGCACCAATGATACCAACCAACCATGCCTATTTCACCCAATTGTGATTATGATTGCCACCTTCTATATCAACGATTTTGAGCAATATAAAACGCCAGTTTCCTTTTTATTTTTACTTTCTGTATTCTCATTGGTTACAGTCTTGTGAACATGGACGGAGGCTGAGCCGCATACATGCTCTCGCAAACATAGGCACCTCTTTGAAGTTCTTGGAAAATCAGCGGGTGAGGCAGTTTGTTTAAATCCAAGTTTTTTTTTTCCACACCATTAATATCTTATTCCTTTGCTCAACGAAACAGATCAATAAGTTAATCTGTGGTATAGTAATAGCTCTCTGTCATGTCCAGCTTTAATCCATATATCATACAATTTAGTGTCTGTCTGTCTGTTTGTCCGACTGATTTTTTGACCGTACTACATTCAATCGTTACTTATCCAATCGCAACCAAACTTGACAGGAGTACTAAGGGTCACACGACGGAGTTTGTAGTGATTTATCTTCTCCCCCACCCCAAGGGGGTTTTCCCCACCAAGGTGGTTGCATGTTGAGGTGTACATCTGTGTTAAGATAGCTTTATAGTGGCGTTTTTCCAAGGCGCTTCTAATAACAAAAGTAATAACAACATTAAATATAATATTAATGTTATAACAAAACAATATTAATACTATTAATATTCCCCCTCCCCAAAGGGTGTATCCTCCTGGAACAAACGCCATATTATTGTGTAATGTGTGTCGTGAAATTCAAGCTCAGACACGACTTGACCTCTGGGTAGGTTTAATATCATTTAGATCTGTAGTACATCCTGTAAGAATACATGCATGCAACAGGCATTAAAATCAGAGTATTTCATGAGCAATGGTCGATTCAATATAGCAATGGTCCAACAGAGAGGACAGTCAGCGCAGCATTTAGGGGCGTACATACCATTCAAACTACAGGACTATGTCACAGTGAGTTCCGCTGGAGTGTCCGCGCGCCCCGGTTGTCCCGGGTCTTATAGACGCCCCTTCTGTAGCGAGCACACCCTGGGTTCACCTTGGTATAATTTCACTACATTCTCCCCGCCGTTAGAACTATACTGCCGCTCGGCAGGTTGCAAGCAAGCATCAGCAATAAACGAATGGGTCACGTCAATCCACATCAGTCGGTCCACCCGTAGCGGCCGGGGCGGCGAACTTCCCTGCCAGTTCGTGTTCGGAATCTACCGGGCACGGCGTCCCCAATCCCGGAGTCCCCCGCGTCGGAAGAGCCGCCGGAGGTGGGAGTCGGAGGGGGCGCCCCTGCGCCTTCGGGCACGGGAGTGGGGAACGACGGGAGTAACGGTGGTAGTTCCATAGGGGAAGCTTCGGTAGAGTCCATAGACTCGTAGACGGGTTCGTCGATATCCCTGTCGTCGTCCCCACATGGGGCGAGATGGCGTATGGAGACAGTAGACTCGCGGCCATCCGCCGTTAACACGCGAGCATGCTCGGGATTAGCCTGGAGGACCTGCACCTTGTCAACAAGGGGGTCGTACTTGCTAGCGCGAACCGCTCGTTTGAGATAGGCGGGCCCCGGTTCAGCGAGCCAGCTGGGTAAAGATTGGATACTGCCGGAGCTTCTAGGGTGGTGGAACAGTCGTTCGTGAGGAGTCTGGTTGGTGGCAGTGCATAGGAGAGCCTGGATCGAGTTTAGAGCGGCAGGTAGCGACCACGCCCATTTATCGAGGCCTCGGCCGAGGGTCCGAAGGCTTAGCATGACGGCCCTCCATATAATCCCATTAAAGCGTTCGATCTGCCCATTTGCTTGGGGCCGGTATGGGGTGGTGTAGCTCGAAGCGACATTATGCTGGAGCAAGTAGCCCCTCATCTCCTGGGACAGGAACACCGCACCACGATCGGTATGCACATAGGCCGGATACCCGAACATAGAAAACAAATTCTGCAGGCACCGAATAACCGTGGCAGCCGACATATCCCCGCACGTGTAAGCAAAGGGGAATCGGGAATACTCATCGACGATAGTGAGCAGATAGTGAGAGTTGCTCGACATTGGCAGCGGCCCTTTGAAGTCCATCGCCAAGCACTCCCACGGTCTAGTAGCCCTAACGAGTGTCCCCATAGGAGGGTTATAAAAACGCGGTTTGAGTTCCGCACAGATCGCGCAATCACGGCAGATGCGGCGGATGTCCTCAATCGAGTACGGCAGATTGCCCTCGCGCACAAAATGCGCGAAGCGCGTTACCCCGGGATGACACATAGTGCCGTGCAAAGTGCGCAGCCCCTCCAAAGTTACAACCCCCGCGCAAGTGGCCGGCCTCGATAAGGCGTCAGCGACCAGGTTATCCTTCCCCGGGCGGTATTTGATGGTGTAGCAGAAGTCGGCGAGTTCGATACGCCAACGGGTGATTTTCTCATTCTTAATGCGCTGAGCATGTAAGGCGTCGTACATAAACGCAACACTCTGTTGGTCCGTGACGATTTGGAAACTCCGCCCAAGCAGATACGGCCGCCATCGCCGAATTGATTCGACGATCGCGTACGCTTCCTTTTCGACAGACGAATGCCTCCGCTCGGCGGAGGTGAGAGTCCGCGAGAAGAAAGCCACAGGGCGGCCTCCTTGGGAGAGAGTCGCCGCTATCGCATGATCCGAGGCATCACTCTCCAAAACGAAAGAGGCACTCTCGTCAATCGTCGCGACAGCGGCGCCAGCGATGTCGACTTTAAGGCCATCGAAGGCCGCCAGGGCGGCCGGGCCCATGGGGAAAGTGTCGCAGGCCACGAGGGGGCGGAGCTTCGCGGAGAAATTTTGCACCCACTTTGAGTAGTGGGCGAACAGCCCTAGAGCGCGTTTCAGCGAAGCCCGATCGCTAGGCGGAGCCATATCGAGCAAAGGGCGCAGACGCTCCTTATCCGGAGAGACGGAGCCATGGGTCACGGTGTACCCCAAAAGGTCTACCGTGCGTAGAGAGTATCGACACTTAGCCGCATTCATGGTTAGGCGATATTTCCGCGCGACCTCGAGGAAGCGTTTCAGATTAGCGTCATGATGCTCCTGGTCATACCCACATACCGTAAGATTGTCCAGATAGACAAAGACATCGGTCAAATTCTCCTTCGCAACGAGGTCATCCATAGCCCTCTGAAAACAAGCGACTCCTTTAGTTACCCCAAAGGGAAGTCTCGTGAACTGGTACAACCGCTGACCCGATTCAAAGGCTGTAAAGACGCGATCAGCCCTAGAGATGGGGACTTCATGATACGCACTACGCAGATCGAGAGTGCTATAAACGGAATACAGGGCCACCTGGCGTACCAGGGCGTCCATCCCCGGTAAGGGGTAGGCATCCAGCTGTGTAAAACGATTAATTGTCTGTGAATAGTCGATTACCATGCGCCGGCGGTGGGCCTCACTCCGCACCACTAAGACTTGGGCCCGCCACGGTGACCTACTGTGTTCTATAATACCGTCCTTTAAGAGCTGGGCCGTTTCTTCCGCAATGAATTGCGCGTCCGCGCGAGAGTAGCGCCGCGATTTGACGGCTACAGGGGTACAATCAGTGGTCAGGTTGGGGAACAGTGAGAGTGGCTCCATGTCCATTTGAGCGAGGGCGCACACAGCGAGCGTGTCCGGCCCACCGAAGTCTATTTCCAAACGTCCATGCCGCTTAAGGAAATCAAGTCCTAACAGAACGTCAGCGCATAACGCAGGTAATACCATGAGATACACATCCGGGAACGTGCGTCCCTTTATCACAAGTTTCAATCGACACGCTCCTTTTGTGCTCAACCGAAGTCCCTGAGAGGCCATGAAGATCCGGCGGGTTGTCCCGAGAACCGGCCACCCATGTTGATGCACGAGTCGCTGATCGATAAAACTATCCGTGGACCCCGTGTCAATCAAAGCTTGCGCAAAAACGCCCGCGACCGTGAGCGGAATGATGGCCTGCGCAAGGCCGGCAGACCCGGCAGGTATTGTACCGGCCGGGCGAGAAGATCGCGCCTCGTGGGTGGATCCCATGCCGGCTGCAATCCTTCGGGCAGCGTCGGCAGGTTGGGCCTCAGCAGGAGCATTGAAGTCCGTTGGCTCATCAGCAGTTTCATTTGCCAGAGTGGGTGTGTGTAGGTCATAAGAGCAGCCGCCAGATGGCGCTCGAGTCACGTGAGAAAGATCTCTGCCGTCTGCAGATTCATATGCCAAAGTTGGTGCATGTAATTCGTAAGAGCCGCCGCCAGATGGCGCTCGCGTCACGTGAGAAAGATCTCTACCGTCTGCAGATTCATATGCCAAAGTGGGTGCATGTAATTCGTAAAAGCCGCCGTCAGATGGGGCTCGAGTCACGTGCTGCGTTTGCCGCACATCGAGAGGAGTTTCCAAAGCAGGAGCATGTCGCTTGTTTGAAGTAGGCGTTCGAACGCCAGTCAAGGTCGGTCGCGCTGTGGCCGGTCGCGTTCGCGCCATTTGTTTCGGCGGCCCGGTGTATCTCACCAAGGTCGGGCGTGTAGCCAGAGGCCCGCGAGAAGGAGAGCGGCTCTTCAAAGCCGAGTGAGGCGCCCCGTCCGGCGCTCGATCCGTTGGCTCCGCGATGAGCCCATTCAAGGTCGCGCGGGGACGCGTGCCCCGAGCGGCCTTCCTGCAGACCTTTGCCAAATGGCCCTTGGTGGAGCACAGGTGGCATGTAGCCTCCCGGGCCGGGCATTCAGAGCGAGGGTGCTGCCGATTCCCGCAAAAATAACATTTTGCATACCGGTCAGGCCGTGGCCAGGCAGCGGCGGCAGCAGTGAGGCCGGAAGCGGAGTCCGCTTCAGGAGCTCCCAGAGACTCGGCCGTAGTGGTCGGGTCCTCCTCCGTATCCTCGGCGGTAGCCCTCTCCGGTCGCGCGAGTTGCGAGGTCCCCGCCACGACTCGTGGGTGATCATATGCGGTGGATTGTTCTCGGGCATCTGTGTATATGCGTGCCAGCCGTAGTGCTTCTGTAAATGTCAGATCCGCGACCTCCAGGAAACGGAGCCGCAAGACTCCAGAATTAATTCCGGAGATGAATGAATCTCGGAGCAAGTCGTCCTGCACTTGCTCGTGGGTCCGGACGTCCTGCACGCAGTCTGCCAACAGGTAGCGCAACTCCTGCGCGAAGCGATCGATCGATTCAGATGGTTGCTGTCGCCGCTGAGAGAGTTGATGCCGGCCGTGCACAGCGCTCCGTGTCTTTACGTAGAGGCGCTTCAGCTCGGCTAGAGCCGTAGCGTACGTCCCAAATCGAGAAATGTTCCGGAAAACGGTGTGATAGACCTTCGACTGTAACACGGACAGCTTTATCGCTGCGGTGGGCTCTGTTTCGTGAGCAGCAAAGTAATTCTCCAGCGTTTTGAGCCAGTGAGTGAACTCCGATGCTGATCCCTCAGCTTGAGGGTCGGCTCCGAGAATCGGTACCACGATCATCTTGTGGTCAGCCATTCCGGCGATCTAAATGATATTAAATGTCGTGAAAATCAAGCTCAGACACGACTTGACCTCTGGGTAGGTTTAATATCATTTAGATCTGTAGTACATCCAGTAAGAATACATGCATGCAACAGGCATTAAAATCAGAGTATTTCATGAGCAATGGTCGATTCAATATAGCAATGGTCCAACAGAGAGGACAGTCAGCGCAGCATTTAGGGGCGTACATACCATTCAAACTACAGGACTATGTCACAGTGAGTTCCGCTGGAGTGTCCGCGCACCCCGGTTGTCCCGGGTCTTATAGATGCCCCTTCTGTAGCGAGCACACCCTGGGTTCACCTTGGTATAATTTCACTACAATGTGTATAAACAGCTTATCGTACTGTTTTCATGGGAGCACCCATACCAGTAGTAAAAATATTATAAACCACAAACACGTTTGATTACCTTTTCAAGAGTCACTACTGCTGTTTAACACGAAACTGAAAGGGAGGAAACCTGGGGTGTGTTCAGTTACTAATAAGATAGCTAGCTATTCCTTATCAACAGTTTTGAATGGAGTGCTTGCTCGAATGCTTAAGCCACTTACCGAGTGCTCTGCAAGAAACTTGGTAACTGAACACACCCCTGATGTTCTTGAGGGCCGGCCCTAGATATACTGTAATCTATATACTCCAGAGAGGAATGACACTTCCTGCCACCCCTGTAGGGAACAGGTGTACTAGTTATAAGAAATATGCAACTTTCTCAAGAGTGTATAAAACTATTTGTGTTTTTCAATCCATTTTCAAACAGAACAACTAGATCTAAGATGCTTTGTTGCAATGGATTTTAGTGTTCCTTCATGGAATGTGCAAGGCTCATAAGTCACCCAATACATTTCCACATCATATGGATCATAAAATATATATTGGTAATGACTCCAGGGGTGGATGCAGGTGGAATGAGGGGGGGGGGGGGTGTTGGGGAGTTGGGAGGGGGTTCACTGGGCACACGTGAACCCTCTCCCTCCGCCCCTACCATTTTCTGTCATGTGATTATTGTGCATGTGAGATATCATTGGACAATCTGCAATTGCAGGCGTCTTTTGCTTTCATGCAGCCATTAAGCCGAACTTTGCAGCCATTAAGCTACTTTTTGCCGCTGGCTCTGTCTTAATTCCTGAGACGCAGTGTTCATATATGGCTCCTAAGCGAAAGGTGCCATTTTCTAGATCGTCTCTTACAGCAACAATCCAGCACAGTACAATCTTGAACTACTTCTCCAGGTGAGCCAAACTTTCAGTGGCTACATTGTCCATTAATATGACAATCTGATGATCTGTTGAGGCGAGTTTAGATTTAGCGCTCGGGTTCTTTTCATAGCGTTTTGACCATGTCCTTTCGATGTTTATGTCGATCTTTTTTGGAAACGTTTTGTTTATTTACATCGTTGTAATGAAGATCCGTCCCAAAGGTTCTGAAATCTTCAGCTTTTATTTAGACTCAGTTAGTGACAGGCCTGATGCATTTTCGTCCAGTAGCTTGCTTTTCCCAAATTTTCCTTTTCTATGGTCGGATGCTACTAGATCCGGATAAATTAACTGTTTTTTCCTCGACTCATTTGCAATATTGTTTTATGCACTTGGGTGTGACACTCTTGCAGATATTTTCTTTGTTAACAAATGTAATTAATCACAATTAATTCTGGTGGATCTAATATTTACAAATCGTCTATCACAAACAAAAGCAAAGTTTCCACTTTGTGTGTTGAATAGTGTAACAACAAACAAAAGTTGCTTCCTCAAAGTCAGACGTGCATTGATTTCTCATTGATAAGACAGACAGATCAATCTTCCTCAACATCCACTGCCTGATGCTTCTCTTCTGCACAATGCCTGTAACATCATGTGAGGGTGAGCGATGCATTAGCGGACTGAGACGTCTTAAGACTTGTACACAAAAAAGCAATGTGTGAAGATCGGATGAATGGACTGCTACGAACGCACATTCACTATTATGTAGACTACTACTAACGTGTGTTGTTAGGGTTTGCACTTTTGGGACAAATGGCATCATTGATGACTTTACATGGCGAAATCCATGGAGAATGGAGCTTCTGGACATCTTGAAGTAGACCTAGTGGACTACAAGAGCTAATGATGTACAAATAGGAAACTGTCATTTCACTCAATAGACCGGCTGGCACAAGCTTACATTCATCACTATCGAGGGTGATATCTCTCTTTTAGCTAAATATTGTCAAGAGAAAAAGAATAGACTAATGCATTGATGTGAATAAGGCTTCGTGGTAGATTTCACCATCTGTGAACATGTTAACCTCAAGTGAACCCCCACTAAAAAAGTCTGGATCTGCCCACAAGCTCATATCTAGTAAAGGTTAACCTGTCTAATCATTTCTATCAATTAGCATGTGAATGAGCAGGATACCCCTCACACACAGACAAAACTTCTTAATAAGGATGAGAGATATAAAAAGTATGGATAACACAAGCTTCCATAATTTCTGTACCACAGAAACGCCTTTGTGGTTTGAGTATGCCTGGGTTAGTTTATTGCATTTGCACTTTTGGGACAGATATTTGATACTTATTCATGACCTTTGTGGCATATTAAGTGAATAATTTCATATAAACCAGACAGACTGCGCAGCTTACTCTGTGTAATGAATGTTATTTTAGATAGTAAGTCTCAAGTGACTAGGGTCCAGATAGATGAAAACCAGAAAAATTTAGAATGAGATTTGTTACCAAGCTGAGCAAAATGTTGAACATGTTTCCTGCAGTACTGCAAAATCGACTAAAGATTCTTAGCTCCATTGTATGATTTACTAAGGTGTAAAAAAGTGTTATACGTGTGAAATGCGCGACTGTATTAAAAGTGAAAGTTGAAATGTAAGCACATGTCAGATCACATGTGTCTTTGCTCATGCAACATGTTAGTTTTTCATTGGGAATCCAGTGAATATGAAGTCGAGTACTCTAATTTAAGAATCTTTTTTTTTGCCTTGGATTGTCGCTCATCTTGATCATTGACATCACTTGCGACAGTCGAGCATTGAAAAGAAAATATTCTTGCTCAAACATGGGCCTAAAATATAATAAAATATATACAATACAAAATAAAATATACAATATAAAAACAGAGCTAAACTTCAGACAAAGTTTGTTTATAATGGTATGTGTTAAATGATTTATTGTTGATTTACTGGTAATCAATGATGAATTTGTATTTGATTAATTTCACGACGATATCTATCCGAAAGGAAAAGCAACTCACGCTTCCGGCTCTTTTTTTTTTTAGAATTACAAATTTATATCAATAATAATATTTTCGCACAAAATTGTTTTATAAACAAGATGCTTTTCAACTCTACATTCTACAAATGCCTTTCTTGGACAGCAACTTCCTTAAAAATTAAAAACAACTCTTCTGTGGTACAGTTGCTGGAATAATCACAACATTGAGAGGGGCTTTACACAGCACTGAACTTATCAATAGATTAAAACAGCTTGTAAAACATATGCTAACACATGGAGCTACAATTAGCAGATTAAAACAAGTGTTATTCAATGCCACAAAATGACACCAAGTGGAATCTACTACATAATATAATCTTCTTCTTTTTCCTCCACATGTTTTTTTAACGACCACAATTATTCACACTTTCTTATGGGGTTGGCCGGGAGACCTTTTTGGCCCAAGTCTTTCATGAACCGGATGCCCAGGCCTGACGTTAAACTTTGCCCTGTAATTTGCCCATGGTGCTGGAGATAGCTCGCCTACTCTTTGTGAATGACGTCGTCATGATGGTATCATCAAGCATATGCCCAATAAGGGTGAAACTAGTCAATAGCTTTGCCTTTCATCCCAAGAGGCAACATTTGACCTCGATATCTTTGGAATGGTAGAGGCCCTTCTGAGCTTGCAATCATCATGACTTGGAGAACTTCATCAGGTTGGAGAACTTCAAAAATCGCATACATATGCATGTGTATACATTATATACAATCGTATTGCTTATTTACTTAAGTTAGCAGAGTAGAGCTTGCTCCTGTTTTGGTTGGATCCACCTTTTTCTCATTTTTAAACATTTATAATCTCAACCACCTCAACCTTCCACCTTATATATATATATATATATATATATATATATATATATATATATATATATATATATATATATATATATATATATATATATATATATATATATATATATATATATATATATACATACATATACGTACAGTCACGTGAAAAAGTAAGTACACCCCGTGTAAAGTTTTGACTTTTTCAACATATTTCAACATACAGCTATTTGATCTTCATTTCAACAACATTGATAGATAAAGGTGATATAATACAACAAATATCATGACACATTTACATTTTGTAGTCCATTGTATAATTTAAATAAACATAAATGCAAATTTCGGATGTGGAAAAAGTAAGTACACCCTTGGCTCGAATAGGTGGTATTGCCCCCTTTGGCAGAAACAACCTCAATTAGGCGTTTCTTATAACTGTCTACCAGTCTCTGACATCGACTGGGAGAAATTTTTGCCCACTCCTCCATGCAGAATTCTTTCAGCTGTGCGATGTTTGAGGGGTTTCTTGCATGCACAGCTCGTTTCAAACACCCCCACAACATCTCGATGGGATTTCGATCCGGGCTTTGACTTGGCCATTCCAGAACCCTCCATTTCTTTCTTTTCAGCCATTCCTTGGTGGATTTACTGGTATGTTTAGGGTCATTGTCATGTTGCAAGGTCCACCTTCGGTTGAGCTTCAACTCTTTGACAGATGGTCTCACATTATCCTCAAGCACCCTCTGGTACAATGAAGAATTCATAGTCGATTCTATGATGATGAGTTGCCCAGGCCCTGATTCAGCAAAGCTGCCCCAAACCATAATATTTCCACCACCATGCTTTGCAGTTGGTATCAGGTTCTTGTGGTCAAATGCTGTCTTTGGTTTTCGCCAAACATGTCTTCTGATGCTGTGGCCAAATAGCTCCACCTTTGACTCATCTGTCCAGAGCACATTGTTCCAGAAGTGCTGGTCTTTGCCAAGGTGTTCATTGGCAAACTTTAGTCTTGCCCTGATGTTCTTTCTGGACAGCAAAGGTTGCCTCCTGGCACACCTCCCATGTAGATCAAATTTGTGCAGCCTCTTTCTAAAGGTAGACTTGTGCACTTTGACATCAACAGTGGCAAGAGCTACCTGTAGGTCCCGTGATGACATTCTGGGGTTCTTCGAGACTTCTTTCAGCAGCTTGTGGTCTGCTCTCGGGCTGAACTTGCTGGGGCGGCCTGACCTGAACATGTTGGCAGTTGTTTGGAATCTTCTCCACTTGTAGTTGATCTTCCGGACAGTCGAATGATTGATTTCAAATTGTTTTTGAGATCTTTTTCAATCCCTTCCCTGACTCGTAGGCATCTATAACCTTCTTTCTGAAGGCCTCAGAGAGCTATTTTGATCTAGGCATGGTGATGCCGAACACTTCAACAACAAAGAGCAAACCAAACTAAATGTCTGAGGTTTAAATAAGACAGGTTCCTCCAAGATCCTCTCTAACGATGTTCTAATCATTTGCACCTGAGCTGGTGCACCTGATTCTAATTTTAGGTATTTGAAGTCGTGATAAATGTAGGGGTGTACTTACTTTTTCCACATGTGAAATTTGCATTTATGTTTATTCAAATTATACAATGGACAACAAAATGTGAATGTTTCATGATATTTGTTATATTATTTCACCTTTATCTATCAATATTGTTGAAATGAAGATCAAATAGCTGTATGTTGAAATATGTTGAAAAAGTCAAAACTTTACATGGGGTGTACTTACTTTTTCACGTGACTGTACATATATATATATTTATATTTACACGTATATATATATATATATATATATATATATATATATATATATATATATATATATATGTATGTGTGTGTGTGTGTTTGTATGTATGTGCATACATTTTCTTTCCTGCTCTTAATTGTTCCTCCAGATAAAGCTCGTGAACATCAATGCCTCAGATATTGCTGATGGAAAACCCTCTATTGTGCTTGGGTTGACATGGATAATCATTTTGTATTTCCAGGTATGTTGGTCCCCAATGAACCCTCTATTGGACTTGCGTTTCTGTACATGTAGTGGTTCATGCATTGCTCTTTCTCACCCTCTTCTGTGGTTTGTGTTCAAATCGATGCTGTGTGACATGGAAGTGGCTGCAAACTCAGGAAGTCTTGTCTAAACTAATGCATCTAGGTTTTCCTTGCTGAGAAATTCCTACAAATAACAGATTGGTTATGTTTGAATGTTCTGCTCACAAGAATTCAGATGATCTTTTGGAGCTTCTTCAATGACCTAAATTTGTCTATTTTAACAACATTCTTGGTGCTGTGTTATACTCTTCTTCTCAGAACTTCTACCTCACTTACAAGTACAACTCCTTGTAGTCAGTTGCCAGTCGGTATCGGCATAGCTACACACGCCCTGCTCCGAACCGGCATAAGAGCATTTTCTTGAATTGCGTTTAAGTGAAAGGATTGATTCGTCATGTGATCCTTTGAAGTCCAATATGTATTTTAGTATATCATAGATCACTTCAGTGGGAAGCTAAGGGTGTCAACATTAATGGAGATAAGTTTGACCATTTTAGATTTGCCGACAACATTGTTGTTATTGAAGAAAGCTTATAGAAAATGGAATCCATGCTCAGGGAACACGCTGAAGCCATCATGAAGTTTGGGCTGAAGATGAACATGCCAAAAACCAAAGTCATAACGAACCTCGTTGTACCTCAAGGAGAAATCATAATGAATTGAAACCAAATAGAAGAAGTAGAAGAATGCATACACCTAAGGCAAATATTTAGCTTCAAGGAAAATAATCAAAGAGGATCAAACATGGATGGAGACACTTTGGAAAACTCAGTAACATCATGAGAGGTAGCTTACCAATATATCTAAAAAGGAAAGTTTTCAATCGGTTTATTATTCCAACTATCATCAATGGGGCACCAACCTGGACGTCAACAACAAAACTGGAGAAAAAGTTAATAGCAGCACAACACAATATTGGTATTACATTCAAAGACAGAAAGGCAAATAAATGGGCCTGAGAAGAAATCAAAACTCAGGATATTTTAGAAATAATGAAACTGAAGAAATGGAAATGGGCAGGACACATTATCAGAAGATCAGATAACAGGTGGACAACAATAGTAACAGCATGGAGACCGATGGATGGCAACAGGAACAGGGGAAGGCCACATCTAAGGTGGAGGGATGAAATAGACAAATATTGGGGAAGAGTCAATTGGAACAGCAAAGCAAGAGTCAGAGCAACATGGCATCAACATGCTGAGGTTTTTGTCTGGCAGTTGGCTGATAATAACTCATGATGATGATGATGTCATAGATACCCTAAGTGATTCGGTTTGGGAAAGACTGCAACAAATCTATTAAAATTTGCCATACTCTTGACAAACATCGGTCCTCCTGAAGAAACCTTCCCAGAAGTCAATCAGGGCAGGTCTTATTATGTTTTACTAGAAGGAAATCTGATGCAGGAGGAGGCCATTCGGCCCATCATGCCTGCTGCTATACCAACCCAATGGGTGTGCTCCATTAGCCGGAAGCTTGCCATCGCTAGCCAAGAGGCTTGCTGATTCAAAGTGCTCAAACTAGCACTCCAACGGAATGGAGCGCTTGGCACTGCTTAACAACATGGCAATCTCCATGTAAACACTGCTATCGTGGTACTCAAACAAATGTTGGCCAGGCTGTCGTTTTCAGTTTTACTCGATCTTCTTTTGACAACTTCCCCAAACAAATTTATTGTGTTGTCAGTGGCTACCACAGTAGGAGGAAGAGGGAAAGAAAGATAAAGAAATGGCAATTCAGTGACATCTGAATTTTAGACATTTTCACTTTCCACGGTAAAGAAATGCGGCCTGCGTCCCATCCCACAACGGGCATGATGGTGTGGCGGGCATGATGGTGTGGCGCTATCATGCTCTCAGCTGTCCAGTTTTTTGAAGCTACACTCTCTCCCCCTCCCAATTGGAAATCCTGCTTATGGGCCTGACCACGTCATACTAGCAGATGGGACTCAAACTGAAGACCCTAATATCTTAAGCCAGCCACCGTAACCGTTAAGCCAACACATGGCTTATTACTGTACTGTATATGAAGATAATTACTGACTCCCCTGCACTAAATTATTTTGTTATTTGCAGAAATAAAAACACAACTAAGCTATTCTGTGTGTCTGTCCAGGCCATAACATTATTTTACCATTTGATCTCTTGTCATCAAATTTTCAACAAACTTTTATTATGAGAATATGGAGAAGCCAAATTAATAATTGGGCCAAAAGGTCAGAGGTCAAGTTCATAAAATCGTTAATTTTCATCCGATTGAATTGAAATGAAAAATGAATGAATGATCGTTTTAAGGCAATTTTTCCCCGCTTGAGCGGGGGTTAGCCTTGCGGGCCCCATGACAATCATGGTTCCCTGTTTGAGGCAATGTTTTTATGGCTGGATGCCCTTCCTGACACCATAATGATCCGATTGAATTGAAAGTGGAACAAAATTTGCATATTGAGTCACTGAATTGATTCAGCAATCAAAAGGTAGAATTCTATTGGCTTTGAGGTCCAAAGGTCAAGGTCGCAACGACTGATTTTGCAAATAGTGGTCCATGACTGCTTCTTTGTCTGTCTGTCTGTCTTTCTGTCCAGGCCATAACCTTCTACCACTTGAGCTTTTGTCAGAAAATTTTCAACACACCTTAATTATATGAAAATGCACCACTACTTGCAAAATATTGTTTTTTTTTTTTTGTTTTTTTTTTTTGTTGTTGTTGTTGTATACAAGATCGAGGCTCGTGAAAGAGCTAACATTAATCACACAAAAAGACAAACCGACACACCAAAAACAAGGGGAGCGGCAGACAAGATGGGGAGAGAGGGGGAAGGACACAAAAGAGAGGGGGAAGAGGGGGAAGGACACAAACACAACATTTGAGAGCAGGGACATCGGGAGGACTTGGGGGGAGGTGGGAGAGGAATAAAACATATGAACACTGCAAGTTTAATTAAATTACAACTTAGACCAGATGGGCTTTGTATTCTGGGAAGCTTTCTAGTTCCTCATTGTGTTGGCATGTTTGGGGTTTCCATCGGTGTATATGGCTTATGATGCTGTGATCCCTAGTTCAAGTCCCTTACACTATGATTTATGGTTAATGTTCTTGCACTTCTTGTGAAAGTATACGCATGTCTTTATGCTGCCTGGGATATATGTAGAGGCACTTCAGTGTTCCTTAGACACAAGAAGAATTCAGTCATTTTTCATCTGTTTGTTCCAGCTTCTGAATTGATAGTGAACTGCACTACCTTCTGTTTCCTTTTCATGTATTTACAGTGGTCGACTTTCTGTTCCACTTTCTCCTGCCATCACATCTCATTGTAGTATTCACAGTATGGGAATAATTTGTCTTTGGCAAGTGTGTAAGCTTCTACTTAGAACCTTTGCAAGTTTTTGCCTCATTATCATCGTCCTTCCCCTTTTTAACCATGAATTTTACATTTTTGCCATAGATTGAGGAACTGACAAACAACTTGCCAGCCATTTCCTCTTTCTCCGGAAGTTCATCTTCGCTTGACAGCCAAGCTGGCTCCGAGGCTAGCCCTCCCATAAAGCAACGTCTACTGACAGCATCCGCAAGCAGAGGCAATGCAAAGAAGGCCTTGTTAAAATGGGTGCAGTACAAATGCGCAAGGTGAGTACTGCACATTTATTGCAACCTTGATGACCAACAAAGACACCTCTTAAAAATATTTATACATTGTTTGGAAAAGCTGCATCTCTCATGTTAGAGATGACAAATTGCAACTCATAAGTTTATCGGGAAGGATCATCTTTTTCTTGACTGAAGACATTGAAATTGCTGTCCAGAAGTATGGTTATGGTCCCTAATTATGATATATGTGCTCTCCCCTCTGACTTGTCGAGCTCAGACCAGCTTTAAAATGCAAATATATTTATTGGCTTGTGTATAATCTTTAACAGCCCTAATATACAGGGTGGTACCGCAATGTGTGTGATATTAAAGATCCTACGGTGTCCTTCACAAAGAGTAGGCAAGCTATTGCTGGCAACCTGAACAAATTCCAAATTCCTGTCACCCTCAGTCAAACCCAGCCAGTTCATGAAACACTCGAGTCAAAAACATTCCTGGCTGACCCCACAAGAAGGTGCAGATAATTGGGGCCGTTGAATAAGTGCCTATAATGAATATACAGTATATAATATTTCAGTGAACTTTGAGATGCCATTGACATGGTTCATGTGTTATTCGCCTATGAATCGCAGCCACCCACTGACTCGTTCTCTCTACCTGTTGTGCGGCCAACTGGGGATCAAGTGACTCATGATGTGCGGGTTTGTTTTTCCTGAAAGTAAAACAGAATTGAAAGAACCCTGTGTGTTTACTCTTCCCATAAGTTGTGGGTGACTTTTTCAATCTTCTTTTGCAGTATTTATGAGTTACCATGTTCACAAAAACAGTTAGTGAGATTACAGCAATGTTGAAAGAGCAAAGATGCATTTCATATTCTCCTGCAAATCCACCCCCAGTGTGATTTGTTGATTCAAGAAATTTAAAAAAAAGTTGAGCTGTACTGTAGATATAGGTCTCGTAATTGGAAAAGGTGGCTCAAACTTTACTTCTCGTGAACATGGTACATGCTTACAGCAAAATCTGAAAATGGTTAAATCAAAATCAAAAGAAAATCCCACAAAATCACCCGCAGATGGCTTTCTTATGAGAAGCGGCTTTCACTCTGGTTTACACCACACACAAAATAACATTTATGTTACACACTAATTATCACAGATGTGTCGGTCACGTTTTGTGTGAGGAAAGTTTAGCAGATTCCATTTAGAGTGGGTCACAGACAAGTTCAAACAAGCTCCTTTATTCACCCATCTGAAAGTGGGTATTGTAAATGTGCTTGGGGCTTGCTGAGTACAGTGGCATGGAGAATTCTGGCCAATCATGTGGTGCGTTGACAGTATAACCACCAGCATCAGCATTCCTTAACCCTCTGCTTCTCTGTATTTGCTTTCCTTTTTTGGCCTGTGAAGGCAAAGCTCCATTTTATTTGTGCCGATGGCGAGTTTAGTTTACAATAAGGTAAATATCCGTTTTTGAGCTGGTGGTGGTTGTTAAGGTCTCGATTTGATGTGACACAAATGACTGCTGCTCTCTGACCTCTGGCCTGTGTGTGACAGTCGGTTGGGACTCAGAGTACAAGATTTTGGGCCCAGCTGGCGAAATGGTGTGGCTTTCCACTCGGTCATTCACTCGATTCGCCCTGAACTGGTCAACTTCGAGCAGCTGAAGGTTAAGTCAAACCGTGAGAATCTTGACTCTGCCTTTTCCATCGCTGAGACGTACCTTGGAATACCACGGCTATTGGAGCCTGAAGGTAGTTTTGATTAAGCTTCCTTGTGGGTTGTCAGAAATGTTTTTTAAATAAAATATTCGAGATTCATGCAAGAGCCGAAATAACATGCCGGATGCGAAGTTAGATTACGTTAATGGTGAGGTCGGGGTTAGTATGTAATAAGGTACGGCCATGCTGTTAGATATAAGGTACAGGCAATTATTATGATTGATTTTATCATCAAAGTCCATGTGTGAATACCAAATCAAAATACACTCAGATACTCAGTCTTCAGCTAGCGGCTAGGGTGCCAGCCTAGGATCCTAGGATCCTGTGGTTCGAATCCCGGTCGATCGCTGAATTAACGCCAGGGGGGTTGACTCAGCCTGTCATCCTTCTGAGGTCGGCTAATTGAGTACCAGTTCACTGGTAATTCCCTGTTTGTCGTTAAAGGCGGCAAAAAGGGTTGGCGTCAGGAAGGGCATCCGGCCGTAAAACATTGCTTCAAAAAGGGAAACCGAAAAACAACAACAACCACGGTTCCCGAAAAAGGCCAACCCCCGCTTTGCGGGGAAAAATGGCCTCTAAAGGTGGTTACTCAGTCTTCAGTGATCTCAATCTTCAGTGATCAGTCTCAGTCTCAGATCTCAGTCTCAGTCTTCAAAATATACACAGTCTTCAGTGATCGTCCATGCATTGGATTGAGGACTCGGAAAAATAGCACAATCATATTTATGTTCAAGGGGACTTTGAAAACGCCAAAGAAGAAGAAGATGTTAAAGGGGATGTATATTATAATGCATTTTTAAAATTGTTGCTCAACATTAGATGTAATCAACAGAACGTTGCTTGAAATAGATTAACTGCTATGAGGAGCAAAGAGAAGTGGACTTTTCGGTCTTTAACCCTTTGTAGGACCAAATAGAGGGGCCAACGTTGGACACAAGAAGTTGGACACAAAATATTAAATGGGACTTTTTATAATGCTTTTTTATTTTGGAGAAGAATAATTTTATTTTTTTATTAGACAATCTAGGCTTATGGGAAGAGCGAGATGATGGAGGGTATGCACTGACAGTATGGCAGTGTTGCCACAGTTGGACACAACACACAAGGAAATAAGCTCTTTTACTCCGACAAAGGATTAACGTCTGAATGTCAGCTTCTCCTTGCTTCCCACGGTGGATCAACGTTCTATTGTTTCATTCATTGTTCTACCTGTGCGCCGACACCGAACAACACTTGCCTTCATGATTAAGACGAGTATTCCGTTACTCACCATTCATTTGCAAGAAGACAGCAGGGGGTATTTGCATACTACCAATGGGACTCATTACAGTTTATCACTTATGATAAATGTGAGGCAGACTTTTTATGCAAACATTTTGATTTCTCACTGTGACGATTTATCAAAATGTGATGAATTATTGATGTTCAGTATATGAACCAAAATGTTCTGGTGGCAGTATCAAAGCACTCGTCCCATTCGGAGATCAATGTTTCAATGTTTTGATGCCACAAATGGAAGATTACTGTATAGATGCTTCCAACAAGGGGGGGAAAGTGCGTTAAGCCTGCTGCACACTCTGCTGCTGCCCATAGCACTTCTCAAACCCTGCAAATCTGCAATTATTATTAGAACATTCAATGTAAACCTGCTTCGATGCGTGATCATATATCTGAGATACTCAAATTAAGTTTAACTAATAGTTCATCTTTAACAGTTGTAGGGTTTTGAAGTACTTGTGTGACTTATTGTAACCACGACTTCATCATGCAATTCATATTCCAATGAATACCAAGTTGTAAACAAATTAATTTTTCTTTTACAAATCAAAAAAAAAATTCTTTCCTGAAAAATCTAAATTCTTTCCTGGAAGTCCTAGCAGTGTCCATGTGTTTTATACCTCTCCCACCCCTCCCCCCCCCCCCCATTCACGTGCCTCCTCCCCCCAAGCCCTCTCCCTCCCACAGATCTCCCGATGTCCCTGGTTTCAAATGTTGTACTTGTGTGCTTCCCTCTCTCTCTCCCCATCTTGTCTCCTGCTCCCTTTATCTCGTTTTATGTGTCAGTTTGTCTTTTTGTGATTGATGTTAGCTCTTACATGAGCCTCGATGTTGTATACAAAAAAAAAAAAAAAAAAAAATGCTGCACTCAACTATGTTCTCAAATTCTTACTGAGAATGGCATTTTAATATTATTTTAGACGTCGATGTGGACAAGCCTGATGAGAAGTCTGTCATGACGTACGTGGCTCAGTTCCTCAAACACTACCCTGACGTGCACGATGCTGAGGGAAAGCCGCTGGCTGAGGAGGTGAGTTGAAAACATCTCATTGAAACCCGCATTCTGCACGTTCCATTTGAGACACACTATATGTGGGTACACGAGTGTTTACACCAAACCAAAAAAAGTTTCCATGTTTTTTCTGTGCAGAAAGTATCGCAGTTGGAAATTATTTTTCTCATGCATTTTTATTTTGGAAAAGTATTAAAAACTTTTCTTTTAAATATAACCTACACTCATGGAATAGTGAGGTGATGGAGGAGATGAACTGGTAGTGTGTCAATTGGGGATTAACAAACAGCAAACAAGAACATGGAGAAGGGGAAGAAACACAGAAACCTGCAAGGAAGAGGGTTCAGGTAGGTAGGCTTAATGGGAATAGAAACGATGATACGTAGGGATTAGGGATGCCAGGAAATAGTCGTGCACCACCAATTTGAAGCCAAGGATGGAAGAGTCGATTTGAACAGCTTCAATAAGACGGTTGCACAAATGGGAGAAAATAGGAAAAACAAAAGGGTGTGCAGCAAGCCGTGATTTAGGGAGATTAACCAAGAAGGAATTACTGGTAGAATGTACGGGTCCTGGAGGAGCAGGAAGGAGGATGGGGAGTATGAAGAGAAGGGTGTGGTGGTGCGGAAGGCGTGCAAGCTAAAAAAGTAGAGGGGACAAGAACCGAAAACCGACTTGAGGTTTCATGGATAATTAAGAGCTTTTGTCTTCACCGTTATTTTCATTCACATACCGATAAAAATATTGTTACGGCTTTGGATATGTACCCCGGAGGCACTTATGTATATGTAGGATTCCCCAGAATGGTGCCGAACGTATGCGTGTGTGTGTGTGCTGAACCTGTAACAATATATTGAATTTTCAAAACTTATTGCAAGTAAAGAAGCCAATTGTGAGATTTTTTTGTTTGTTTGAAAAGCAAATGGTTAAATAACTTGATTAACAAGTTTGAAATCATTAGCATTAAGAGTTTAGAAAAAAAGTCCGGAAAACTGTTCTTTGCGTGACGGACGGACGGACGGACGGACAGACTGACAGACGGATGGACGGAGTGAAAACCTATAGTCCCCTCTGGTGTACACCAGTAGGGGACTAATAAAAGTGAAAACGAATTATTTTTCTGGCCATTCATATCATGACACTTTGCAACCGTCGTTGTTTTGTTTTGGCTTCCTACGAATACTCAATTTTAACAAATCCTTTTAAAATAGTTTTTATTTATTTATTTTTGTTTTTATTTATCCTTTTTTTCTCTTTTGCATGTGTGTATATATGTAAAGATATTAATTGTTTATTTAAATTCCCACTGCCATGTCTAATGAATTTGAGCACAAGCCTACTACTCTAACCAAAATCTCCCTACCCATCCCTTCCCACTCTTCCTTTCCTCATGCTTTTTGTGACATAAGTGATCTCCACATGTTAATGAAATTCTGGCATGGTTTGCCTAGAGTGGCAGGAAAGCTCAATTAGTAGTGAACTCACTGTTGAGCTTTCTTAGGTGGGTGTTGATCCTTGATGGGATCAAATGTAACTAAATACTGCCATTCTGATGCAATGCTGGAATAGACAAACTTCCTATGTTTTTGGTCTTAAGAGTAGTATGCTAAAAATGATTAGGTTGATGGTTATAATGGGGTGACTAATGTACTGGCAGAATAGCTTAGATCTTGTAGGTATGTACACACCTTTGAGCATATCTAATGTGGGATTGAATCTCATACCAGCTATAAACTGTCACCCTGGTGTCTCTTGGACGAGGGCGATGCATCACGTTGGCTATCATAATGACATTAAGCTGGAGGAACAGTCTGCCTGCATTCATTGTTGGTAGATGTTAAAGATTTAATGACGTCTTTCATAAAGAGTGGGCGAGTTATTGCCGGCACCCTGAAAAATTGCAAATTCCTGCCATGTTCAGTCGAACCTCCTGGCCAGCTGGTTCATGAAAGAAAGGAACAAATTTTTTTCCTGTCCAGTGTCCATGGATATAATTTATTATGCAACTCACATGCGTGATATCTTTCAGTGTGTACATCTTTACATGTTTGATGTTTATAATTTTCCTATTTTCTCCTTTCTTATTTTTTCAATTCTTTTGTGACACCATCATTCATGGTAGGCGTACTTTTCTCTTTTTTCCATTCCAACGTTTGGCCTATCTGTCCCTAAGTTAAAGGTAGACGTTCTCCCTAACATGCTTGTTGACTTTCCTTTATTCCATTCTTATCCATATTGTTATTTTATTAGCCCTCGTTGGACTTTGTCCAAAACGGGGGCTTATGGATTGGGTCTCGTTCTTTTCGGGTCCTTTCTTATTTGTTGTGAAAGTAGGTCACGTGACACCTTTTATTGTACACCTAATTCTGGCACAGTTTGCTTAATTTATGAAATTACAAATGGATCACAAATAAAAGACACTGATGCTGGAATATTTGGTTAGTTTGAGCATGTGGTTGCTGTGATGACCTGATTGATTGCTGTGTTAGGACAATAACATCAACTGCATGCTTCTGTTACACAGTGCTTCACGAAGTAACTCGATTTCAAAAGTTAATTTCTGACGAACATCCATGTTTTATTGTCTGTCATTTCCAGAGGCAAGACAGAGTCAAATATTTGGAATGTCTCTCCTGGCTTGACCAGATGAACAAGGACATTATGACTGCTCAGTCCTCTCCTGGAAGTCACCAGGAAAAATATCAGGTCGAGAGCAGAAAGAAAACATCAACACTCTTTCTTTTGTTCTGAACTTCTCACATGTTGTTAAGTTTGTGCTTAATAACTGAGCAAAGCATTAAATGGGAGTCCTGGGAAACTTGGGATTTTTTGTTTTGTTAAAGTCATACATTAATGGAGAAAGATCTGGAGAAAGCATTCGATAGGGTTCCACGTGAAGTAGTGTCATGGGCATTGAGGAAGTTAGGAGTGCAGGAATGGTTGATCAGAGTAGTGATGGCAATATACAAAAGAGCGCTCACAGCTGTAAGGACAAAGGACGGGAACAGTGGTGAGTTTGAGGTGAAGGTGGGAGTGCATAAGGGGTCGGTACTAAGTCCACTACTATTTGTAGCTGTGATGGAGGTGCTGGCTCGGAACGTAAAGGAGGGTTTACCGTGGGAGTTGTTGTATGCAGATGATCTGGTGTTGATTGTAGAAAGTATGGATGGACTGAAGGAGAAGATGAACAAGTGGAAGGAATGTATGGAGACAAACGGTCTGAAGGTGAATATCGGAAAAACGAAGGTGATGGCAAGATTAAAAGCATGTAGTGAGGTGGAAAGAACTGGGAAGTGGCCGTGTGCTGTGTGCAAGAAGGGTGTCGGAGTGAACTCCATTCAATGTACAATGTGCGATGAGTGGGTTCATCAAAAAGTAGTGGTTTGAGAGGGTCATTAACCAGTGTGGCAGCTACATTCAAGTGTAAGGTGTGCACAGAGGGAGCTGCAGATGGAGGAAATGTTGAGTTCGATCTTGGAGACGGCGTGAAGCTGGAAGGTGTGAAAACATTTTTGTTACCAAGGCGACATGCTTAATGGAGAAGGTGGATCAGACTTGGCAACAGTTGCTCGAGTGAGATGTGCATGGAAGAAGTTTAGGGAACTGAGTGGCGTGCTGATGA
The DNA here is from genome assembly GCF_964187855.1 of Myxine glutinosa. NCBI lineage: Eukaryota > Metazoa > Chordata > Myxini > Myxiniformes > Myxinidae > Myxine > Myxine glutinosa. The sequence continues at coordinate 55,768,868 of NC_136269.1, read as the reverse complement.
GGAGGGGAGTGTCGTTGAAGCTGAAGGGAAAGGTGTATGCTGCATGTGTGAGAAGTGTTATGATTTATGGGAGCGAGACATGGGTAATGAACGTAGAGCAGCAACGAAGGCTGGAAAGGGTGGAAATGCGAATGGTTCGGTGGATGTGCGGAGTATCGTTGAGAGAGAGGAAGACAAATGATGAATTACGAAAGATGATGGGAATAGAGCCTGTGATGGATTCTGTGAAGAGAAACAGTTTGAGATGGTTTGGTCATGTGTTGAGGAAGGATGAAAGTGACTGGTTGAGAAGAGTGATGGAAATGATTGTAGAAGGAAGTAGAGGACAGGGAAGACTGAGAAAGACTTGGCCAAAGATCGTCGAAGAAGAAATGCGGGCAAGGGGGTTAACAAGGGGAGATGCAGAAAATAAGGCAAAATGGAGAAGATTGTCATGGGGACCGCAAGGCTAACCCCTGCTCTAGCAGGGAAAATGGCCTTAAAATGCCTGTTGTTGTAGTATTAATGGAGATTTCTCTCTCGGTCATGTAGGGGTTCCGCAGCAAGAGACTTGCTCAAGAATCTCAACGGAATAATGTACTACTGATGCTTCAACCAATAGATGCAAGTGGCAAGATGACTCCTGAACAGGCAGCCATCAAACATGGTTGGGAACAGCTTTCTGCCAGGGTATGTTATGTTTTCATTCTTTCATCCAAACATTCAAGAGATTGAAGAATAATTTATCTTTCTTGGGTTTCAGATGGTTTTGAAAAATAAATCTTAACCATTATAGAATATATTACTTATTATTATTATCAACGATTTATAAATTGTGGTTTTGTGTGGTCCCTGGTGTTGGGCTAGTAACCCTGGTGTTGGGCTAGTGGCTAGGGTGTCAGCTTAGGATCCTAGGATCCTGGGTTCGTAATCCCGGTCGATTGCTGAATTAACGCCAGGGGGGTTGACTCAGCCTGTCATCCTTCCGAGGTCGGCTAATTGAGGACCAGTTCACTGGTAATTCCCTGTTTGTCGCTAAAGGCGGCAAAAAGGGTTGGCGTCAGGAAGGGCATCCGGCCGTAAAACATTGCTTCAAAAAGGGGACCGAAAAACAACAACAACCACGGTTCCCGAAAAAGGCCAATCCCCGCTTGCGGGGAAAAATGGCCTCTAAAGGTGGTTATTATATATACTGAAGTCACTTCCAGTAATGTCTCACACATTATCTTTAACCCTTTGAGTACGGGATTTTTTTTTGATAAAAATACCCCGGAATGGGATTAATTTGGCATTACGGGAATGCAACCACGTACTGACGATCTATTTATAGGTATAGTCGATGACGTGAAGTAACGTCATCCGTACACAAAACTTTTTCACGGGTTGCGGCACTGGACGTCATCCGTACTCAAAGGGTTAAGTAATTTGCAATGTAATATGGTTCCTGAATATTTATTGATGGTACCAGGCATGCTTACTATTCATGGCATAAAGCTCCAGGACCTGGTTTCAACTGGCACATTGGCACCATTCACGTACATTTTGGGTGCATCCTTCACTTCCTCTGCGCATTCCAAGAGTGAGGCCGAGTCACAATACATCCTCCTGGCATGGCTTTTTGGCCCAGTTTTCGTTAAACCCCACTCAAATTACTTCATCCTTCATGTGGTTATGTTTACTTGAGAATGCATTGATCTTGCACTTATATAGTCCCATATAAGGTATTTGTTCACCCGTTAATTAGGTTAATATAGAAAGCATCATGAGGTCTACCTTTCAGTTATTTCTCAGTCCTGTAGACACCAAGCTGTGCAACTCAATCTTTTCTGGCATGGAGAAATTACATGCTGTCAATTAGAGGTGAGGCATAAGAGGTGTAACTACATATTATAAGGCCTAGTGAAACACATGCCTGGTGACAACCTTTCAACATTTTGCAATGATAATAAAACCTTTCGGTGCTGATTCGTAAAGGCTTGATATGTGTTTGTGAAATTGAGCGAAATATTTTTTGTTGTGGAATCCTTTAATATCTCCATGATCACCCAATTTTCTCCATCTTTTTCGTTCCTGTCCTTTTTTCTATCTCTTTCTTAGTCAGTCTATCTGGCCGGAAGATTCAAAGGAGTGGTCTATGCTGTAAAGCAGAATAGGCCTATAATTGTATCAGGCCAATGCTGAGCCGTAGCACAGGCAACAATTATAGGCCTATGCTGAGCAGCAGCACAGGCCTCTAATTTAATCTGGGTTCTTACTTAACAGCCTCTTTAATGCAAAGCTCTTTGTATACCTTCTAATGTAAGAAATATGGAAGGTGTATTTGTTGAGAAATGTAGATTGTCCCATCTTGGACGCATGAGTTGCAGAAATCTTATTTGCATAACTAGTTATCTTGATGTTATCTTATTAATCAAAATGGCAACACAACTTGCAGTTGTTGGAGTGGCAAGCACACTTGGACAAGGCCCTACCTGCCCCACTGGGTGCTCTCAGCATCTGGCTGGTTCAAGCTGAAAACACACTGACGGGGGAAATTCCTATGGGGCGTTCTGATGAAGAAACAGTCAAACTTGTCCAAGCAAAGTTGGAAAAACACATGGTGAGGATATAACTCAGTGCTAAATATACTGCTGATTTGTTCTGCTTTCGTCGAATGATAGTTTGGTTGCTTGGTTGCAGGTAATCTATCTCAAGAAAAGCATGTTGGTAGCTCATACCATTGAGATTGAGCTGTGGACAGCCGTGCCCTTTTTTGAATGGTTTAACCAATGGTTGATACTGCAGAGTGCTTTAAAACAAATAGTTTTACAAATGTATTTCGATGAAATGATTGAAAATAGTAAATTCTTTTGTTTTCAATCGTAAGAAAAAAACAGTCTTAAAACATTCAATCATAAAAGCTTCACAGACAGGGAATAGTATCACAAAATGTGCCGTACCTCAGGTGGATGTCAAGGTGAGTGTGTTGTCTGTTAGCAGATCTGTAATGTTGTTGTTGGTGTACGTTAAAGATCCCATGATGTCCTTCATGAAGAATAGGTGAGATATTGCCGCACCCTGGACAAATAACAAATTGCTACCAAAATCACCTTCAACATTTAGCCAGGAGGTTTGGCCCTAGCCAGGAGGTTTGTGAAAACCTGGGCCAAATACCTTCCCAGCCAACCTGAAAATGAAGGTGGGAATAACAGGGGCTTTTGGGGAAGCACAGCAGTAGTAGATGCATTAATGGTGGAATTTTGACCGATCCATCACCACTTTCCTCCTTTGTGCCCAGTCATGCATACCTCTTTTCCAACCACCCACCTAGTTCTATCTCCTGACATCCCTTTTTTTCCTTCTTTCCTCAGTCCTCTGCATTTCCCTACCCCCTGTTCTATTGCTTATCCTTCTTCATGTCCTTCCTTTTCTCAATTTATTTTTCTCATCTTAACCTCCATCAGTTTCTCTGTCCATATGTTTCCCTATGGGTGGTGGTTAGATGTCATTGATATCTATTGTGAACATTTTACTCATTAAATAAGGCTTCTTATACCTATACCTTTGTTGGGCCTGTGTCTGACTATCATGCATTGAAAGGTTTAAGAGATAACATCCTTTAAAAAAAAATTGTTTTAGTGTTATTCCTTCATTTGAGGAAGTGACCTATTTGCGATGCTGAATTTTATTTGATGTAACGTGAGCTGAGTTGAAATGCAATGTAGAGTTGCAAGTAATCTGCATGTGGGACAAACAAACCACCGATATCAAAGCGTTCAAACAACTGTCACATGTGTTGCAGTCCATTTCAACACTACATGTGGTACATCTCAATTAACTATGAGAGTAGCAGTGTATTCACCTCCCCAATCATTAAGGTAACCTCCACTAGCAGTAATTAGTACCACTAGGGCGTGCCCGCACGTACGGGCACGCCCGTACGTGCTTGCCCGTACGTGCGTGCAAAAAAACATGCGTGCAAACAACAACAACAAAAAAAAACTTTGAAACCACGTGGCAGTAACGACCACAGAACCCCCCCCCTCTATTTACATGAAATGGTTTGGTCCATTCGCAACGACCACAGAACCCCCCCCCCCCCTCTATTTACATGAAATGGTTTGGTCCATTCGCAAAGCCAAAGCGAACGGCTTGCGAGTACGGTGACCATACCTTGGGAACCACTTGTCCGATTAATTTCAAACCTTGAAAAGGCACATCCTCGGGTCCCCAGCAATATACCTGGCAAGTTTCAAGTATATCGGACCGGTAGTTGTCGAGAAACAGCGGTCGCATACATACATACATACATACAGACAGACAGACACACACACACACACAGAGATTACTGGAATTATAGATAGATTACTGTTCTCAATGTTGATTTGTCCTTTATTCTGATAATGTTTGCCAAATACACCTGGTGGGAACACAGCACAAAAAGTCTTTGTTTTCATAAATCTCAAACATAAATTTTTTAATAAATTTGATTACTCTTTGGTCATGTCGAATTATTAATCTTTTCTTATGGCAGAACACCTGTGGAATGACTAACTGATCAAAGCCAACACTGTGCTGCTTTTATTTAATCTCATTTGATTAAAGGGCTCATGCTGGGATTTTGGGCCAGAAAGAAATCTTAATAAAGGAAAGTTGTTCTCATTCGGGGAATTTGAAATGTGTCCATAGAAACTCGTGGAGGAAACTGGAGTGCATTGAGACACGAGATGCCTTGTGGCATCCTTGAACATCTTTATTGGCCAAAGTTATTAAGTACCAACACCTTGTCAGTGTACAAAAACTCCGTTTAGGTGTTATAGGTTCAAAAATTGGTTATCTAGTTCCAGTTCCGTCATGTCGTTTTCAACTTCTGGTGACATTCATGATCAGATTTCCCCAAACATCGCTGTCCTGCACTGCTTCCCAAAGCTCTGGCAGACAGCTCGGTTGCAGTCTTTAACTCATCCATCCAGTACATACAAGGTCTGCCTCTTCTTCCCTCAACCATACCCATCATGGTTGATCTCTCCAGACATTTGTGTTCTGCACGCATGAAGTGTCCAAAGTATGACGGCTTCTGTTTTCGCATTAGCACTTCCAATGTACATGGTTGTCTAATTTATTTAAGCACTGATTTGTTTGTTCTCCTTGCTGTCTATGGAATTTTAAGATTAATCTCTAACACCATATTTCAAAATTGTTAATCTTCTTCCTTTCAATAAAATGGAACACTACTCTAAAGTTCAACCTTCTCCCAGCCTAAAGTGCTCTAGACTGATTGTTAAGCAAGGCAGTGTTTGCACAAATATGTGACGTAAAAAAATATTCTTTTTGTGAATTGTGCCTTTTGGACACTGACTGTAATCTCAATTGAATAGAAGTTGAACATAAGTTTGTATTGAGTTTTACCTGTGTGACACAAAGCTCGCTATTTCCCCAAAGGAGTTTTGTTACGAAATTGATGAACACCAGCACGTGCTGGCAGGTGCTTCTCGCATCTCTGCTCCTTCTGAACAGCTCGAGGACATGAGAGAAAGGTTGGTCGTGGTAAATCAATAAACCACATTAACAGATTTTTCTCACTGGGCTATTTCTTTTGGTTTTAACTGTGTCACAGTGACATTGTTTGTTTTGGTATACAGAGTCAAGGGTTGTGGAAGAGCTCGAAGGACAAAATATGTGGAGACTTAGACGAATAATGGGTGTGGGGAGGACTGTGGGGGTAGGAAAGGAAGCATGGGTTGGATAAGATGGATACAGAGGTTCCTCCAGTGGATATTCATAGGCATTTAATAAATGCGTATGACTCTACCATTGATGTGAGCACAATTAAACATTGGGCAAAGTTTTTCCAGAGCAGGGAAACTGATATCGAGGACAAGCATCAGAGGTCTGCCTGCAACTGCAGTGGCACTGGGAAACGAGAGTTGGATTGATGAGCTCATTAAAGTGCATTGCAGTTGATGGAGACTATGAGCAAAAACAACTTGATATTGCCACATATGCATGCATATTCCTTCTAATTAGGCAACCGAGAGTACCCAATTGTTTTTATTCCGGTTATTTAGTTTTTTTTCCGTCACACTTTTCAAGTTTATTTGCTTTTAAATTAGTTTTCCCCACCACCGCTTGAGTGATTGACATGAAACTTTGAACACCGGAGCGCCTACCCATGGATCATTTTTTAATGATTACTGTGATGTCATAGGTCATGTGGTATGGCAGCCATGTTGGAAAAAAGGAAAAACTTTGGACATCTTCTCTGGAACCACTCAACGAAAAAAATAGAAACTTGGCACAAATGAGGAACTCTACATTGGGAACTACATTTGTTAACAATGATGTCCTCACTGCCTTAATGATGTCATAATTGTATGTGTTGATTTTTTTTCCAATGAACACTAAATGTTTTGACAGTCATCTGCGAAAACATTGGTCGACATAATTAAATTTATGACATCATCAGTCATGTGGTATGGCAATCATATTTTTTGAAAACAAAGCCTTAAAAAACCGCTTTGCAACTGCTGAACAGATTGAGGCGAAACTTTACAGATATGATCGACTATCCATGAGGAACAAAAAGTCCCCCAACTATGATGCAATCAATGACATGGTTTGGCAGCCATATTGGAATTGATCAAAATCTTTAAAAATCTCCTTAAACCGCCAAACTGAATGACGCAAAACTTTAACTGTGCCATCGACTACCCTTGGGGAAATATGATTGATCGCTAAAATGTCATGAGTCATGTGGTTCGCAACTATATTGGAATGAAGGAAAATCCTTTAAAAATTATCTCTCTGAAACCGCTTAAGCTACCTATAGGATGCGAAACTTTAAAATACGATCCAATACCATTGCGGCACATAATGTGAAAATGATGACGTCATCGATCACGTGGTTTGGCATCCGTATTGGATAGAAAAACGAACTTTATCCAATTAAACAAAACTTCACAAACATGATTGACTACCCATTTAGAGTCGGGTTTTAAATTTATGACTTCATCGGTCATGTGGTTAGGTAGCCATATTAGATTGAAAAAAAAGATCCTTGAAAAGTCTTCTCCGAAACCGTTTAACATTAGAGATCGATGCAAAATTCCACATATATGATCAACTAACCATGATAAATAAAGTTTAATACCTAAAATGTAATAGGTCATGTGGTTGGGCAGCTCCATTGGATCAAAGCTAAAACTTAAAAAAAATCTTCTTTTGTCAAACCGCTGAACCTGCAATCGATACTAAATTTTAAGTATGTCATTAAATGCCCTGAGGATAAAAAGTTTGATAACTAAAACATCATCGGTTATGTGGTTTCATAGAAAATGATTTTTAAAGGTTTTCCTTCAATCTATAATGGCTGCCAAACCTTTTCCCACATGGGTAGTGGATGATATATTTCAAGATTCACTTCAATTGGTGAAGTTGTTTCAGAGAAAAACATTTTTAAACGTTTTCCATTGATCCAATATGGCTGTAAAACCATGTGAACTCTGACGTGATACTCATCAAAAAATGACAAAATAGGACAGCATCGGAACAGGTGACGTGGGATGGCATCGTCATTGGAACAGGCAGCGTGTGACGGCATCTTCGTTGGCACGGATGTCGTTCAGTCATTGGCATGAGCATCTTCAGTACATTGGCTACGCTACTAGAAATGATTCATGATTTTTTTGTTGATTTTTTTCATGATTTTTTCATTACATGATGTTCCAGACTTATGTTCATGATCAGATTTCCCCTGTGTATATACAGTCACGTGAAAAAGTAAGTACACCCCATGTAAAGTTTTGACTTTTTCAACATATTTCAACATAAAGCTATTTGATCTTCATTTCAACAATATTGATAAATAAAGGTGATATAAAATAACAAATATCATGAAACATTTACATTTTGTAGTCCATTGTGTAATTTAAATAAACATAAATGCAAATTTCGCATGTGGAAAAAGTAAGTACACCCCTACATTTATCAGTACTTCAAATACCTAAAATTAGAATCAGGTGCACCAGCTCAGGTGCAAATGATTAGAACATCGTTAGAGATGAATCTTGGAGGAACCTGTCTTATTTAAACCTCAGACATTTAGTTTGGTTTGCTCTTTGTTGTTGAAGTGTGCGGCGTCACCATGCCTCGATCAAAAGAGCTCTCTGAGGCCTTCAGAAAGAAGGTTAGAGATGCCTACAAGTCTTGGAAGGGAT